>NC_080191.1:88024084-88630845 GCF_030028045.1 Hippopotamus amphibius kiboko
GGGAATACCAACATGTATCTATATCTGGAAACTTCCGTCTACACATCAAACAAGTTTTTCTTTATACACACACAAGCACACACACAGACACACTTTATGTACATTTGTGCAAGTTGGTATAAGTGTCGTAAAGGCAAATCAGGAGAGAGTATGCCAAATGCTGCTAGCCACATGCCATTTTAAATGGTGTGATCCAAATTTACTTTATTTACTTCAAATCATACATGTCTATACTTCTTTCTACTTGTAAGTATTTGATACTTCAGTTATATTTTAAAAGCAAAATATAATTTACATAATTGTTACTTCTTAACTGATGTAGTATATTCTTGAAGGCCCTTAACGCCTTTGAGTTGTAATGATCATTCTGTCCACCTGTGGTTTATGTGTGTGTATGTGTTTTTGTTGTTCTTGCTGTTTTTCTTTCCTTTTTTTGAAGAGGAAGCAATGCTTACTCATCTCCAAAACAAAGGTCTTCAATCAATGCATAGAAAATGAAGCAATAAATAGTTGTTATCTCCCTAAAATTGGACTGCTTTATGTTTAATTTCAGTATGAGGTTACAATCTGAATCAAATATAAAAATAAATACAATGGTGGATCTGGAGATTATCCTACTAAATAAATTAGTCAGACAAAGAAAGCCAAGATCATATGATATCACTTATATGTAGAATATGAAATATGATACAAATGAACTTATCTATGAAACAGAAACAGAGTCACAGTCTTAGAAAACAAACCTATGGTTACCAAAGGGGAAAGTGGAGGGGGGAGTTTATTAGGAGTTTGAAAGTAGCACATGCAGGCTACTACATATGGGATACATATGCAACAAAGGTCTGCTGTATAGGACAGGGAACTATATTCAATATCCATGATAAAGTATAATGGAAAATAATATGTAAAATAATATATATGTGTGTGTGTGTGTGTGTGTGTCTGTGTGAGAATCATTTAACTGTACACCAGAAGCTGGTGCAACATTAAATAAATAAATAATGCATACATAAATAAAATCTGTCCAGAAATTTATGTCTTTAATGAAGTCTCAAAGACAAAGACGAAGGAGATCATATAGCACAGCACAAAGCAAACTTTCTAAAAGCAGTATTTTCTGTTTTTCTCTAAATTCTCACATGGCAAGAGTATTGATACCAATCTCTCTTCTCTTGATTAAAGTCTAAACTTTGCTGGATTTTTCTCTCAACTTAACTTAGCCTTCATTATTTTTTTTTATCCATTTTGTGTCCTTTAAGAGCCCTATACTTTTTAAAATGTGAATTACTTTGGCCTTTCTTGGTATTTTTACTCCTCACCTATTACCATGACCTGCACATCAAAGGTTTAGATATCCAGTAGGTAAAGAAAAACAAAAACACTCAGAAAGATCTTGGTGTAAAAAACAAACAAACAAATAAATAAAACCCCACAATTTTCATTTCACCCAAGTTACAGAATGAATAAATTTTGTTTTACACACTTTATTTCTATTTCTCAATTCCCAGTCTCATTTCCAGGGTATTTTATGAGCTCATGGAAAACCCCAAAAATATTTTTTCTTTTCTCTAACAGGGTGCCCAGTGAAGAGTTTGTTGATTCTTTTGTCAATGGTGTCTTTTATGAAGGAAGGAACTAGATTAGCTTTTTAACCGACTTTGTTTTGGTAAAGTTATATTTTAGAAACACAAAAGCAAAGCAATTTGCAAAAAAAAAAAGTATAAAGGCCTCTTAATCTGAGAGCTGAAAAATATTGATCATTGCTTTTTAGTATGGTGGACTGGGTTTACATACAATTTCTAATGTTAATACATTAGAGACATGTTTTTCTCAAAATTGATTTTGAATTATACTACTGGTTTCCCCAACATAAATTTAACTACATTTTGAAAATTTAAACCATCTAGCAGTTTGCTCTCAAATTTTATGGGCAGTTTATTTGAGGTGTGAAGTTCAGACCACATCCTGTAATTGGATACACTAATTCCCACACGTGTTTGAAATATATTTCTCCTTGCCTCCCAACTGTCAGCATTGCCATTCTCTACTATTATTCCTGCAAGATCTCAGAATGGAGGGCAGAAAGACTCTTTTCCTTCTGAAAGGCAGATGCTACAATGAATGGTACAAGGTCCTGGAAATTTCCTCTGTTGGGAAATGAGCTGATGTAGGAGAACTTAACAGGAACTACTGAGATGTGTGAAACTTTTGGTGTATTAGAGTCTGTCGACTTAATGGAATCACATTCTCTCAAATTCCCTTGACTTAATGGTTCTGGTTAGCAATACTGACAACAAGAGAAATGTGTGTGAGGTTTGGAAGGCAGAAGTGGGAAGCTGTTATTCTGTGAAGGTCAGAGGATGTGACCTTTGGGCACAGGATGCCAGTGAAGTTCACAGATGCTGTCTCTGATATGCCATCCTGCCCAGTTGGTGTGGTTGCGGCAGGCTTCTCAGCTGTACCCAGTTGCACCAGCTCACTTGCCTCATCTTCTCTGAGTCCTACGTTATGTGCATGTTCGGCTATGTGACCAAGGTCAGAAGTCTTTTCTGCAGGTCACCTGTTCCCACCAACATTGGAGGCAGTAAGAAACAAATGTGGGTTCCAGCTTGTCCTTGCAAGTTCCAGTGTGTCCCTGTTCTCCCTGGTCACGTCCAGCTTTTCTTCCCAACTGCAGCTCTGAGGCAGGCTGGGATGTGGGACCTGGGACCCTTTGCTGCAGTGCTTGCACCTAGACAAATGTCTCCTCCAGCAACAAAATACAAATAAATTATAAGGCTCTAAAATAACTGCATACATGCACAGCTGGCACAAATTATGGACAACAAGATACAAAAAGGCCAAAAAGCTCAACTGCCACTTCTGAAAGAGCCAGGAGCAAAAACAGCATGTTGGGAGCAAAAGCAGGTTGCTGCACATGAACCTTGCACTCGACACCACCAAAGGGATGGGCAAGCAACCTAAGCCATCTCTCCAGCCTGACCCCTGGACACACCCCTACACTCACCCCTCAGGAATCCAGTAAAAGAAACTGTTTCTTCTTCTAGCTCCCTTCTGCTGTAGCAGGGGCCTCAGTAAAGCCTTGTCTGAATTTCTTGTCAGGCCTCTTATCAATTTCTATTGATTAAGCAGGGCAAGAACCCTGGTCAGTAACAGCTCTGCTGGCTTACAGCAATTTCAGAAACAACAGCCTTCCATAGACTTCTTTATGACCCCTCTGTTGTGCAAGGGGTAACCTCTAAACCACATCCTTTATGCCATGTCACCAATGGTGGTTCAGCATTCCTGATGAAGCTGATTGGTCACAGGCCTCTGGGCTAGTGAGAGAGGCAGCTATGCTGGGCACTGTGTATCTTTCATTCTCTCAGAGTTGTCTGCAACTTTTTAAACATACAATATGGCCTTAATAAGACTTAAGGAAGTTAAGGGGAACAGCTGGATTCATACACAAAGTAAACAGGCATAGTGAAAGCTAATGGCCTTGAGATAAATGTTAAGAAGCTCTGCTCAGTGACTGGTGGTACCAGCCAGCAACATGAAGAGTGTATGCAAAGGACAGGCAATAAGCAAATACTAAGATGAATTTGTAGTGCCTGGGGGTGCCTGGATTAGTTTTCTATTGGTGTCATAGCAAATCACCACGGATTTAGGGCTGTGTTCCTTTTAAAGTCTCCAGGGGAGGGACTTCCTAGGTGGCGCAGTGGGTAAGAATCTGCCTGCTAATGCAGGAGACACAGGTTCGAGCCCTGCCCCAGGAAGATACCACATGCCACGGAGCAACTAAGCCCATGCGCCACAACTATTGAGCCCATGTGCCACAACTATTGAAGCCCAAGCGCCTAGAGCCCATGCTCTGCAACAAGAAAGGCCACTGCAATGAGAAGCCTGCACACCACAACAAAGAGCAGCCCCCGCTCACCACAACTAGAGAAAGCCCGTGTGCAACAATGAAGACCCAACACAGCCAATTAAATAAATTAATTAAAAAAAATCTCTAGGGGAAAATCAGTGTCTCTGCCTTTCTGAGCTTCTAGGGGCCACTGCACTATTTGGAAATATGTCCCCCTTTCTTCATTCCCAAAGCCAGAAATGTTGCATCTTCCTCTGACCTCAGCGCATCTGGACAATCTTCCCATCTCAAGATCTTTAACCTTAACCACATCTGCAATCCTTTTCCATGTTAAGTTCTAAGGATTAGAACCAGACATCACTGAGGACCATTATTCTGTCTACCAGAGTGTTCAAAAATTTCACAGAAATTACTTATGATATGAAAATCTAGAGAAAAGCTAGACTTCTTGTCTATCAAGGAGGGTTTATGGTTTAACTATGTTCTAGTTTGAATCCTAACAAAAATATGATTTTAGACATGAAACTGAAAGATGAAATTTAGCAATAATTTTTGTTTGTTTTGTTTTACTTTTGTGTCTTTGTGGAATAGAGAAACATTTATTTTCTTATATTGTTTCCATTTTTTTTAAGTATATAATACAAAATGTGTTCAATTCTTGAATGAGATCATAAAATCAGAGAAGTAGAAGATGTGAAAGAGAGAGGGAAAAAACAGTGCACATATTTCTATGTCAAACCTTGTGTATGTATGTCAAAGAAAAGTAGTATTCCTTTTGCAATTAATCATTTTAATATATCTTAATTATTTTTACTTTTATAAATATAGTCAATGAAAAGCTTCTCTTTGTTATTCTAAAATCAAGAAAATCTATATTTTTGTTTTTAAACTTCTGCAGCGTTAGATATAACAAAACTTTTGCATTCATAATCAGCAGTTATTTGTCACAATCTTTTGACAAACCTAGTTTGTCACCTTAAGGGGATATACACATTCTTCTACCATGGACATTTTAACATAATTTCAAACTCAATAGTCTTTGGTGATAACTCTGAAAACTAACCTGTTATCCACTTTAGTAAACAGATATACACCATAATATAATTTCACAGTGAAGAAATATAGAATAAACATGATTTTAATCTAAATTTTAAGGTAACACTCAAATATTTTCTCATTTTCTTTCATAGTAGTCTAGTTTTGCAATCTCAGAAAACAATGGGTCAATATATTCTTTACTCAAAATTCCACTGCAAGGCCTGTGATGTAAACTAACAATTTGTAATAATGTGTGCGAGGCCTGTAATGTTTTTCTACATGTTAATTATCTCACTTATTTTTCCTGAGATAAGCATTAAATGTAACATTGCATAGATGATTCTGCTGAGGTTCTTGAGTTGAATAAACCTGTTCAAAACCTGGATGCTAATGACCCTGAATTTATACCTTGTGTGTTTCCTCCCTCACCAATAACTTTTCTAAGCAGAAGCTCCTACACATGCAATGTTTCCCTGGTGGGACTCTTTTCTCATGCAATAGGTGAAAGTTAGATATTTGCTTTCTATTTATAACCTGTTACTCCTTTTATCCTACTGTTTCTCCTCAAATACCATTTATTAACTTGCTGTTTCTGGGTTCTGTATCCATCCATCAAAATACACTTTCTAATAGATTAACTTTTAATCTTAATAACTTAATCAAAACACTTAAAATATTCTATTGCAAATTCATTGAGAACCTTGCTATTCTTCCTTTCTAGGAGATGTATAACAGCTTTCTATTACATTGTTTAAAAAAAATTGTGGATGCATTTTACAATATTCAAAACCTATTAGTTTTTTTTAAATTAATTAATTAATTAATTAATTTTGGGGTCTTCATTGCTGTGTGTAGGCTTTCTCTAGTTGTGGAGAGCTTGGGCTACTCTTCATTTCAGTGCATGGGCTTCTCAGTGCAATGGCTTCTCTTGTTGTGGAGCACAGACTCCAGGAGCATGAGCTTCAGTGGTTGCAGCATATGGGCTCAGTAGTTGTGGCTTGCGGCTCCTAGAGCACAGGCTCAGTAGTTGTAGTGCACAGGCTTAGTTGCTCCGTGACATGTAGGATCTTCCTGGACCAAAGATGGAACCTGTGTCTCCTGCATAGGCATGTGGATTCTTTACCACTGCACCACCATGGAAGTCCCAAAACCTATTAGTTTTTTAAAATAATATCGAACTAAAACATTTGGAGTAAATTGTCAGGCATTAAATAATTTTAAATTTTACACAAATGTAAAATAAAAATACATTGATAAGCTGTATCACAGAAATTTGTTTCCATTAACATGGTCACACCAAAACTGTCTTGGTTTTTGGGCAAGAATGGTCCTTCTTGAAATGTCCCAAATTTATTCATTGTGCAGGAATGTGATATTATACTCAGATTGCCTTGATTAATATAGAAAGTAAAATTAACTTTCTTTGGGCTACCTTCTGCTTTATTATTTTACTATATGCCACCATTTATATATTATTTCCCAAAGTTCAAAGTGATATTGAAAGATATATACATATAAATATAGAAAGAACATGTATCAGAATGAACAAACTGATAGCAAGGAATGCCAAGTGGACTTCAGAAAAAAAGGTTACACAATACACAGTTTGGCAAACTATGCCCATAAGCCAAATCCAGTTACTTACCAGTTTCTTTAAGTAAAGTTTATTGGAGCACAGCTATATTATTTTATTATGTATTGCTTATGTCTGCCTACAATAGCTACAATGATAGAATAGTTGGGGCAGAGACATGAGCAGCAGAACAAAAAAGTATTTATTATCTGAACATGTACAAGAAAGGCTTGCTGTCTCTGAAATAGTACTTCACAAATTCATTTACAAAAGAAAAGAGCAAAATATTATGACACTAGGTGACATGCAAAACTGGTTTATGCCTTAGGGGATCATACAAGTGTAACTTTTGTGATTATCTTGTCTATTGGATCACAGTCTACAAGTTAACATTTAACTTGATACCACCTGGATCCTCACCAAATAATAAATTGCAAAACGGGATACTCATATCTACTTTTAGATCATTAAATGGTCCTTCAGGTGCTCATTAAGCACTGCCTTGGTATGTCATTGAAAGGATATTCTGTACTCTTTTGATTTCTAAGTGTGGGATACTTCTTCTCAATACCACTGAAATAAAAATAATAATAACCCAAATTCAATCTTTCGGTTTTTACTCTGTTATCTAACCATATCTCTGTCCTAGTTTCATTATCACTGGTTATGAGGGCAGTTACTAAGGCAACTACAAAATGTATAAAACATAGTGTCTTAAAATTTTCCCTCTGTATGATGTGATTTTTCCATGCCTTAGATTATGACATTACCTTTATACATCTGTCATTACCTTTATTCCACATAATATTATATTGTTATTTGCTACACATGACTCTCTTATTGGGCTATTGCATTATAGCAGAAAACACTGCTATTATTGATTACTATTTATTAAATTATGTAGGTCTTTAATGCAATCTAACAATTTTCATAGGATACTTTTAATTTTTGTAAATAATTACATACCACATGAAACTATTTATTTTGTAAACAAGTAGCATAGATTTCTCTAGTCTATGCCTTAGACTATATTTTAAGTTGGGGTTGCATTTATTTGGAAACCTTTAATACACTCCCAAGATATTGTTCTCCTATATCAATTGTAAGAGCATTTCACTGTTTTCTTGCTGACTACTGAGCTGGAGACATTCTAAAATTGTCCTTTTATTATATCTCCTAAAGCAATAGAAATAGTATTTGATGCTGTTTGAATTGCTGAAGCAAATGCTACATTGGCAATTTGCTGTTTTCAACTTATTACCTTTTGCTATGACATATTTATGGATTCAATCATCTATTGCTGCCAATAATATTATTTTGCTGATATATCAGTCATTGTTTCTTCAAACCATACTAACTTCAGTAACACATTTAGGTTAAAAGACATTTGTTTTGGTCAAAAACATTTTTTTTCATATATCTTCATGTTGTACCCAAATTTTTAACTATCAAAAGATGATCCCAAATGTCATAAAATAAATTAAGCATAAATATTATGTTTAGAATTTTAAGAATATGTATAAACACATAACATTGAGCTTCAAATTTCAGTGTGCATAATAATTATATGGAAAGCTTCCCATCATGCATGTAATAGGAATCCACCATTAGATATGTTAGGATTAGAAGTCAGCAGTGTGTCCAGGAACCTTCATTGCACTGAGTATTCTAGGAGAATGTTGTGGACATTGTCTGATCTCAAATTGAGAAAAATGCTCTAAAGTATCCTTTTTTATTGCTAGTCACTTTAAAAATCTTAGAGTAATGTATAAACTATATTTGTCTCCTTATATTTAGCAAAGTGGTAAATATTTCCATTTTTAGTCAATTTTAAATGTTGAATCTCAAGTATATGCTGAACTGATGAATCTTTAGAATGAACCTTCATAGGGATTTATATAGTTGGTCCAATCTGTCTTCCCAAAGAGGGAACCCATATGGTGGAATCATTTGTTGAGATCTGTGGGTCAAAGTGGAGGAACCAGAAGAGCTTTCTGTCTTTAACTTGTTGCCCTGCTCAGTGTTCATGGAGAGTGAATGTCAACAGGATTCTTTGTAAGGTAGAATGTCAGGTCAAAATGGAAGAGAAAGACAGAATATGCTTATGAAGTCAGGGCATAAGTAATATGAGGAAAAATCAAGGCCATTAGTCAAGTGGGTCTAAAGAAACAGAGAAAACTGAATTAGAATAGGTAAATAGATTGAATGGATGTTATTGATGTAGAAAATTGTCTAGTATGAGGACTTTAAGGTGTGCTAATTAATCTGTTCACATATAGGGCAGATCTGTTCAGAGAAGACTCTGATGGTTGGGTAAATTGTTCAAAACAACTAAAAGTGGTATATACAGAAAGCCTCTGTTGTTGTGTATTTCTTTAATGTATATAGTCAAAATAAAAAAATATATAATTCTGTAGACTTTTCTATAAAAAATGTTTTGGAGGCACCCAGATGGGAGAAAATAACATATTACATTCAGTGGTTTGAAAAAGAAAAGAATCGCATCAGACTTCTTAAAAGAAAGCAAACTAGCTAGAAAACAATGAACTGACATCTGTAAATTACGAAAGAAAAAAAGTGAAAGTGACAAATTAGAATTCTATACCCAGGGCTTCCCTGGTGGTACAGTGATTAAGCATCCTCCTGCCAATGCAGGGGACATGGGTTCAATCCCTTAGCTGAGAAGATCCCACATGCCGCAGAGGAACTAAGCCCATGCACCACAACTACTGAGCCTGTGTTCTAGAGCCCATGAGTCACAAATACTGAGCCGATGTGCTGCAACTACTGAAGCCCATGCCTAAAGCCTATGCTTCGCAACAAGAGAAGCCACCATAATGAGAAACCCATGAACTGCAATGAAGAGTAGCCCCCACTTGCCACAACTAGAGAAAACCTATGCACAGCAATGAAGATCAAACACAGCCAAAATAAATACATAAATAAATAAATAAATAAATGTTAAAAAAAAGAAACAAAGAATTCTATACTCAGAAATGACTATTTCAAAAATGATGGCTATATAATTTTCCAGACAAACCCTGAGAGAACTCATTGCCATAGATGTGAATTACAGGAAATATTTAAGTGAGTTTTACCAGCAGAAAACCATTGGGAAGCCCTTAAAAACTAAAAATAAATTAATGTTAGATTTTTCTTCGTATTTTAATTGCTCTAAAAGATTCTTGACATTCCAAAGAAAATATAGTGAGCATACATTTTGGGGTTTGTAACTTGTGTAAAAGTAAAATGCATGACTCATCTGAATTGTAAATCACTCTTCTACTCACAAATTGAATTATTTTGGGCAAATTATTTTATATTTCCTCTTCATTTGCTTTATGTATAAAATGGAATTAAAAATAATATTTATGTCAAAGGATTGTTAACAGAATAGAATTAGCTAACAAATATAAATATCTTAAAGTACCCTCTGATGCATAGTAAGGTTAATTAGAATAATCATTATCATTTTTATCACAGTGAATAAATCTTAGATTAAATTAAAGTTTATTGGCAAACATGTTATAAAACTATAATCCTAGGAGTTAAGATGGCAGCAGGGGAGAAGGATGTGGAGTTCATCTCTCTCCATAGATGCATCTATAGATGCTACAATTCTCACAAACATGGGACTTAACACTAGCAAAAGACCTTGCACACTGGAAAGAACTATAAAGATCGCAGCACAACTGGGTAGGAGAAAAAAAAAAAGAAGAAAGAAAAAAAGAAAGAAAGGAAAAGGAGGAGGAGAGGAAATGGGACAGGAACTGCATCCCTGGGTGGGGTAAATGAAGCAGAGGAGAGATTCCCAAATTCAGGGAAACACCCTATCTGACAGGAAAACCCCCTGTCCAATGGAGAAATCCAATGGGAAAGAAGGGAGGCATTTGGGGCTGTCAAAAGAGGGTGAAGGAGCCAACCTGTGGCAGACAGGATAGAGTGAGAAATACACAGATGGTCTGTACTGCACCCCTGCATGCCCCTGCATTCCCCAGCCTGCAGCTATCAGTGCTGGATGCCTCACACCAAACCACAAATAAGACATGAACATAAACCCACCCATTATCACAGAGACTACCTAAAGTAATACTAATGCTCACAGACACCCCAAGACACACCACTTGACATGGCTGTGCTCATCAGAGAGAAAATATTCAGCTTCGCCCACCAGAATGCAGTCCCTCCTATCAGGATGCTTATGCAAGGCACTGGATAAATACCATGACCAGAGGCAGAGAGCAGAAGAAAGAGGAACTATACCCCTGCAAACTAGGGCAGGGAGACTTCAAATATTGTAAGTTAGAGAAAATGAGAAGACAGAGAAATATATTGCAGACAAAGGAGCAGGATAAAAACCAACAAAACCAAATAAATGAAGATGAAATAGGCAAATTGCCTGAAAAAATCATTTAGAGTCTTGATAGTAAAGATGATCCAAAATTTAGGAAACAGAATATAGAAAATACAAGAAAGATTAATAGAGACCTAGAAGAACTAAAAAGCAAACAAACAGTAATGAACAACACAATAACTGAAATTAAAAATACTCTAGATGGAATCAATAGCAGAGTAACTGAGGCAGAAGAACGAGTAAGTGAGCTGGAATATAGAATGATGGAAATAACTGCTGCATAGCAGAAAACAGAAAAAGAATGGAAAGAATGGAGGACAGTATCAGAGACCTCGGGGAGAACATTATGCACACCAACATTCAAATTATTGGCATCCCAGAAGAAGAAAAAAAGATGGGCCTGAGAAAATATTTGAAGAGATTATAGTTGAAATCTTCCCCAACATGCAAAAGGACATAGTCAATCATTCCAGGAATTGCAGAAAGTCCCATACAGCATAAACCCATGGAGAAACACATGAAGACACATATTAATCATACTAAAAAATTAAACACAAATAAAATATAGTAAAACAGCAAGAGAAAATCAACAAATAACATACAAGGGAACCCCCATAAGGTTAACAGCTGATCTTTCAGGAGAAACTCTGCAGGCCAGAAGGGACTGGCAGGATATATTTAAAGAGATGAAAGGGAAAACCTACAAACAAGATTACTCTACCCAGGAAGGATCTCATTCAGACTTAACAGAGAACTCAAAAGTTTTACAGACAAGCAAAAGCTAAGAGAATTCAGCACCACCAAACCAGCTTTACAACAAATGCTAAAGGAACTTCTCTAGGCAGGAAACACAAAAGAAGAAAAAGACCCATAAAAACAAACCCAAAACAATTAAGAAAATGGTAATAGGAACATACATATTGATATTTACCTTTAAGGTAAATGGATTAAATTCTCCAATTAAAAGACACAGACTGGCTGAATGGATATAAAAACAAGACACATATATATGCTGTGTACAAGAGACCCACTTCAGACCTTGGGACACACACAGGTTGCAAGTGAGGGGATGGAAAAAGATATTCCATGCAAATGATAGTCAAAAAAAGCTGGAGTAGCAAAACTCTTACCAGACAAATTAGACTTTAAAAGAAAGACTATTACAAGAGACAAGGAAGAACAATACATAATGATCAAGGGATCAATTCAAGCAGTAGATATAACAATTGTAAATATCTATGTACCCAACATAGGATCATCTCAATACATAAGGCAAATACTAACAGCCATAAAAGGGGAAGTTGACGTAACAGAAAAATAGTAGGAGACTTTAACACAACACTTACACCAATGGGGAGGTCATCCAAATAGAAAAATAAGGAAACACAAGCCATAAATGACACATTAGACTAGATGGACTTAATTGATATTTATAGCACATTCCACCCAAAAACTACAGAATACACTTTCTTCTCAAGTTCACAAAGAACATTCTCCAGGACAGATCACATCTTGAGACATAGATCAAGCCTTGGTAAATTTAAGAAAATTGAAATCATATCAAACATTTTTTCTGACCACAATGCTATGAGACTAGATATCAATTACAGGGGAAAAAAAAAAAACCGTAAAAATTACAAACACATGGAGGCTAAACAATACCCTACTAAACAACCCAGAGATCACTGAAGAATTAAAGAGGAAATAAGAAAAAAAATACTTAGAAACCAATAACAATGAAAACACAACAATCCAAAACCTGTGTAATGCAGGAAAAGCAGTTCTAAAAGGGAAGATCATAGCAAAACAATCCTACCTCAAGAAACAAGAAAAATCTCAAATAAACAACCTAAACTTATACCTAAAGCAATTAAAGGAGAACAATAACAACAAGAACAACATCAACAACAACAAACAGTTAGCAGATGGAAAGAAATTATAAACATTGGATCAGAAATAAATGAAAAAGAAATGAAGGAAACAATAACAATGATCAAAACAAATAAAAGATGTTTCTTTTAAAGATAAATAAAATTGATGTAGCTTTAGCCAGACTCATCAGGTGGAAAAAAGACTCAAACCACCAGAATTAGAAATGAAAAAACAACAGTAACAACTGACACTGCAGAAAAACAAAGGATCATGAGAGACCACTACAACTATATGCAAATAAAATGGAAAACCTGGAAGAAATGGACAAATTCTTAGAAAAGTACAACTGTACAAGACAGAACCAGGAAGAAATATAAAATATGAACAGACTAATCACAAGCACTGAAATTGAAATTGTGACTAAAAATCTTCCAACAAACAAAAGCCCAGGACCACATGGCTTCACAGGTGAATTCTATCAACTTTTAGAGAAGAGCTAATACCTATCCATCTCAAATGTTTCCAAAATATAGCACAAGGAGGAGCACTCCTAAACTCATTCTATGAAGCAACAATCACCCTAATACCAAAACTAGACAAAAATGTCACAAAAAAAGAAAATTACAGGCCAATATCACTGATGAACACAGATGCAAAAATCCTCAACAAAATGCTAGCAAACAGAATCCAACAACACCTTAAAAGAATCACACACCATGGTCAGGTGGGGTTTTTCCCAGGAATGCTAGGATTCTTCAATATATGCAAATCAATCAATGTGATACACAATATTAACATACTGAAGGATGAAAACCATATGATAAGCTCAATAGATGCAGAAAAATCTTTGGAAAAATTTCAACACCCATTGATGATAAAAAAATCTCTCCAGGAAGTGGGCATAGAAGAAAACTACCTCAACATAATAAAAGCCATGTATGCTAAACCCACAGCCAACATCATTATCGATGGTGAAAAAATGAAAGATTTTCCTCTTAGAACAGGAAAAAGACAAGGGTGCCCACTCTCACCACTGTTATTGAACACAGTTTTGGAAGTTTTACCCATGGCAATCAGAGAAGAAGAAGAAATAAAAGGAATCCAAATTGGTAAAGAAGTCAATCTCTCACTGGTTGCAGACAACAGGATACTATACATAGAAAATCCTAAAGATGCCATCAGAAAATTACTAGTGCTAATTGATGAATTTAGCAAAGTAGCAGGTTACAAAATTAATGCATAGAAATCTCTCGCATTCCTATACACTGACAATGAAAAATCAGAAAGAGAAATTAAGGAAACACTCTCTTTTACTATTGCAAAAAAAGAATAAAATACCTAGGAATAAACCTAAATAAGGAGGCAAAAGTCTTGTATGCAGAAAACTATGAGACACAGATGAAAGAAATCAAAGATGATACAAACAGATGGGGAGATATACCATGTTCTTGGAATGGAAAAATCAACATTGTGAAAATGACTATACTACCCAAAGCAATCTACAGTGCAATCACAATAAAATTCATAAATGGAATTTTTCACAGAACTAGAACAAGACATTTCTCAATTTGCATGGAAATGTGAAAGATCTCAAATAAACAAAGCAATCTTGAGAAAGGAAAAGAGAGCTGGAGGAATCAGGCTCCCTGAATTCAGACTAAACTACAAAGTTACAGTAATCAAGACATTATGGTACTGGCATAAAAACAGAAATATAGATCAATGGAACAGGATAGAAAGCCCAGAGATAAACCCAAGCACATATGGTGCTTAGCTTTGACAAAGGAGGCAAGAATATACAATGGCGAATACACAGCCTCTTCAATAAGTGGTGCTGGGAAAACTGGACAGCTACATTGAAAAGAATGAAACTAGAACACTTCTTAATGCCATACACAAAACTAAAATCAAAATGGTTTAAAGATCTAAATGTAAGACCAGACACTATAAAACTCTTAGAGGAAAACATAGGCAGAACACTTATGACAAAAATCACAGCCAGATTCTTTTTGAGCCACATCCTAGAGTAATGGAAATAAGCAAATGGGACCTAATGAAACTTAAAAGCGTTTGCACAGCAAAGAAAATCATAAACAAAACAAGACAACCATCAGAACAGGAAAAAAAAAATTTGCCAAGGCAGCAACTGTCAAAGGATTAATCTCCAAATATATAAGCAGATCATACAGCTCAATATCAAAAAGACAAACAACCCAACATTTCTCCAAACAAAGCATACAGATGGCCAACAAATACATGAAAAGATGCTAAACATCAGTAATCATTAGAGAAATGCAAATCAAAACCACAATGAGGTGTCACCTCACACTGGTCAGAATGGCCATCACCAAATAATCTAGAAACAGTAAATGCTGGAGAGGGTGTGGAGAAAAGGGAACACTCCTGCACTGTTGGTGGGAATGTAAATTGATACAGCTACTATGGAGAACAGTATAGAGGTTCCTTAAAAAACTAAAAATAGAACTATGTATGACCCAGCAATCCCACTACTGTGTATATACCCTGAGACAACCATAATTCAAAAAGATATATGTACCACAATGTTTATTGCAACACTATTTACAATAGCCAGGACATGGAAGCAACCTAAATATCCATCAACAGATGAATGAATAAAGGAGATGTGGCACATATATACAATGGAATATTAGTCAGCCATAAAAAGAAACAAATTTGAGTTATTTGTAGTGAGTTGGATGGACCTAGAGTCTGTCATACAGAGTGAAGTAATTCAGAAAGAGAAAAACAAATACTATATGCAAACACATGTATCTGAAATCTAAAAAAATAATGGTACTGATGAACCTAGTGGCAGGGCAAGAATAAAGATGCAAATGTAGAACATTGACTTGACACAGAGGGCAAGGGAAAGCTGGGATGAAGTGAGAGAGTAGCACTGACATAGATGCACTACCAAATGTAAAACAGATGGCTGATGCTCTAGAGAGGTGGGATAGGAAGTGTGGGAGGGAGGGGATATGGGGATATACGTATAAATAAAACTGACTCACTTTGTTGTACAGTGTAAACTGGCACAACATTGTAAAGCAATTATACTCCAATAAAGATCTGAAGAAAACATAATAATATGTACCAAAATAAAAGCTATAATCCTTTCCACTAAAAAAATAAAAATTTCCATTAAAACAATGTTTCCACTATTGGCATGATTACTTGGGATTACTTTTTCAAAACAGATTCCAAGGCCCCACTGCACATGACTCTGAGTGAATAGGTCCAGGATAGGGCCTGGTAATTTTTAAAATATGCCTAGTTGATTATGATGTAGTTTGCTACCCTTCCTCAAGAAAACACTGTACCTCTACTAGGTTAGGACCATGTCTATTTTCTATCTTATTTTTCCCTAATTCCTACCATAATGCTCAGCCCAGAACCAGCACTCATTTTTTAATTTGTTTTAAATATGTGGAGAGAGAGAGAGATTGAGCGAGAGAAACACCAAGATATAGAGATACACATACAAACAGTATTAAGTTGCTGTGGAGAAAAGAATCAGTATCATGGCATCAACACACATTCGCCTACATACTGCCGTTACCACTAACAAAAAATGTGTTGACATGAAAAATGAGATTGCTGGTTTCCAATATTGTACACTAGAGAGTGTAGACTCCAGATCTAAATAAGCCTAAATTAACTGGCATTACTTATAAAAGCAGTGTGTCATGCCTGTCAGTGATCACTAAAATGAAACTCAGAACATTTTATTGAAATGCTCTAGTGTGCACATTCCTTCTTAATTCTGTTAGAAGTTGTTTTTTCATATTTATTTGTTTTGGGGGAAATGTAGAGGATGAGGAAAAGCTGTATATGAAAGCAGCTATATTTTCAGACATGCTGAAATTTCACCGATAAGCACAATATTTAAATTATAATTTTGACCAAACTGAATTACTGTATACATATAGAAATGAATCTCCAGCCCATGTTAGATCTTCTACTTTTAAGATTCATCAGCACCTTGACTTCCCTTTCAAAGCATTCACTAGACTTTAAAAATTCTGTAATGCATGAGTTCTCTGACAAACCCCTAGTGAAATGTTTACAGAACTCAAAAAAATTCCTTTCACAACAATATCTCTAGCTCCAACAGAGTGCAGGTACATAGTAAACCCTCAATAAATACTTGCCAAATTAATGACTGAATGAATTAATGGTTGGTCTTTGTGATTACAATTTTGAGTTCTTAAAAACCAGGTCATAAAGCCTGAATGTGTAATAGATTTATTTCAGTGAAAGTGATTTTTAGAAGATCCTAGAATTGTTTGACTATATTGACTTCAGACTTGGCTTTAAAGGAGATGTTTATTAAGGTTCAGAAACTTATTTTGGATTTAGAAAGAAGTTGTAGCCATTGATGTGTCTGTAAGTATGTGGGAGAAATAATTTTGGCAGTATTATCAGATGAGGAAGAGAAAAATGAGGCAAAGGAGTCCTGTGTCTTTATCTGTCTTCTGTGAATACATTCAGTTCCTCAGGCATGAGACACAATGATGTCCTAGCCATGGGAATTCTTTGAAGAGACTTGGAAATTTAGGTAATTTAGCAAAAAGTGAGGAAAATTAGCTCAATCTTCTGTGAAAAGTAGAGCTGGTATATCAAAAAAATGTTGATGAAAGGCCAAATGGATCTGTCTAAAGAAAGGGGCAAACTTTTGTTTCTGTGTAGGAGAGAAGTAGTAACCACTAGGTGAAGGCATGTTTGTGCCTTAAGAATAACAGTCTCAGATGTTAAGTCACTAGTTTTAAGATTCACTTATTAATTAGAAAAGAAAAAAGAAAAAAACTAGTGCACTCTGTGTGAGTAATATGCTGAATTAGATATAAAGATTGAGTCAGATACTATTTGTGGCATTGCAATTTTGTTGAGAAAATTATGTATTAAAAAAAACCAAACACAATCCTAAGTAGACATATATAAAAAATTATGTGCAGCCCTACAGACAAAAAGAGTGTGAAATTTTTGGTTCATTTTAATCCATGTGCTTCTGGCAAGCCTCAGATGCTCTGGAATGCATCTTTCCTGTTTCCACTTATTGCAGGGGGCTTTGGCAATATCATTCAAGTACCAATGTAGAGATTTGTAAAGTGTTATGGCAAGAATGAACCTTAGAATTTGCCTACTTCACCCCTTGCTCACAGGTTTCTCTGACATCGGATTAGCACAAAGAAAAGTGTGTGCTGGAAATGCCCCCCAGCTCTGGTGTTGCATGGATCTGATCACTAAGACACACACATTCTGCCACAACCCTTTGTGGGAAAGGGAATTTCAGCTAGGCCATATAAATGATCTTGGACAGAATAAAAATTAGAGAGAAGAAAACAATTTAGTATTAGTAATCCTACATTATTTTTCCTCCCCTCATCAAAAGAAAGAACAATAAACTTTCCCCATATCTAATTATGTAGGTTTCTGTATGGCATCTATTTTCAAAATTAAAATCACTTTGCCATAGATAAGAATTTGCAAGGACTTTTGCTTAAATTGGTCCAAGTTCTGTGACATCAAATATTGATTGGCTAGAAGTAGTAATGGAAGTGCATTGATACTGTGCAATTTTTGCCTTTGTTAATTCTTAAGTGAAAAATTTTGCTAAAATCACTTACTGCAAAGGCTTATTTTAATTTCTTTTAATTGAATTAAATTCTGAGAAACATAACTTTTCCTTCAATATAATAATGGATATTTTGGATTTAAGTATGGGTGATTCTTTCCACCATCACTTCTTCATCTAGTCTCCAGGAAGCAAAGCATCTTATTATCCACAGACTAACTTCATGTTCTTGGTCACAGTCATATTTTCAGGGAAAGTTCTGTATGTTCTGGTGTATGTAAATTGAGCACTTAAAGCCCCATGTCTGCAATGCTTACCTCCTAAGATACCAGCAGAAAGCCTGAGGAAGAAGAGAGCACATAAGGCCTTGAAATTACTTTCTGGAATTCATATTCTGCCTTCTTTGGGGCACGCAGCAGGGAAACTAACAGTTCCTTATTTGACCAACTCAACACCATCCAGGAGTAACAGGAACCAGCAGTTTAAAATGTGCCCTTTTCTTCTGGAAGCACTCTGGCCTATAACTAGCCTGCTGACAACTCTTCATTTACAACAATGTAAGCTATGTTTATAAAAATAAGGGTAAAATTATTGGCTATATGATCCAGATTGGGATCTGATACTGATCCCAGTAATGAACTTGAGAGTGAAGTACACTGTGGTGATTCCCTCAGTGCTAATTCAAACACAAATACATGTGAATAGACAAGGCTATAACCTTTTTCTAACAAACTTTAACCAGCATCTGTTTATTCAAAACAAAACTCCTCCCAGCAATCTGGCGTTCAAAATAATTTGGGCCTAAACCTCTAATAAGCTATTGAGTAAAGACCAAAGAAATTCAAATAGCCTTAAAGCAAACATGAGAAACAGTGATCACTTGTGTCTGTCTAGTGTACAATTTAGAGTGAGCAATTGTTTTGGATCATGTAGATATAGGCTCAACCGTGAAAATAGCAGTTTCACTCAATTGCCCTGAGAACATGAAGATATCCCTTGAAAAAATAAAAGATGAAGCCAGAGTGCTAGGAGCAAATTGTTAATAATTGTTATGGGACTTGATTGGCTCATAAATGCTTCACTCTATCACATCAACCAGTTCCTTCAGAGGAAGATTCAAGTCCCATAAAATAGTTCCCATTTGCTGGTAAAGCACTAGGCTGGAAAGACAGAACGTGTTTGGTAGAAAAATGAAGCTATTTTATGCACATTCTTCCAGTAATGCTCAGCCTTTACCGTCTTCTTTCACTGATCTCAGTGAGGCCAACTTCAGTCCTGAGAATTCTCCCAGTATTTGTGTTCTGACTCCCTGCATGACTCCAAACACAGTTCTAAATATTCCTGGTAGTCTTCCCTTAAGAATGCTCCATGCTTGGGGGAAAAGAAGGCAATTGGCAAAGATGAACACCATGGCAGATACAACTGGTTTCCTCAAGCAAAATTGCCTTGTGGTACCACTGCCTTGCCAACCTTCCCTCTGCTTTGGGATCTGTAGTTTTTTTATGATCTTAAATAGCCTAGGTTATAAACTAAATTCTGGTATCCGAAATGTTTTTTTTTTTTTTTTAAACTCAAGAAACACTTTATCCCTTATGGGTTTTTCTTTATGTGTCTCCTGAATCTATAAACCCAACAGACTACTTAGGTACAGGAAAACCTTATTGACAGACCTTCATTTTATCACCATCTGGATCCAGAAATCTCTCCTCATGTAATCTGAAGATTAAATGTACAGGCTAATACATTTTCTCACCAGCTATGAATATTGGTATTTAATTGCCAATATCCAAGAAGATAGCAGACGGGAAAAATGAGGTTAGACCAAGGGATATCATTTCATGTAGTCTCTAGATGTGGATGTGCACTGGGAAAGAGACTCCTCAAAGTATGGATTTTGAAAAGTCTGTTATGGGTGAATTGCATATTTTGACATGAAGCAAATAACACAGATTTGGTGCTATTCTGAGGATCCATCCATTTCCTTTTTCAAAAGATTGGTATTCAGTGGTGTCTACAATAATCCCAGCCTTGTCACACTGTTTTTAGCTGTGTATGTCTGGCAATATAAAACTCACATCACAATCTAGAGTAAATGTTTCCTTAGTGCATCACGTGACTGTCTTTAGGGTTTTGAAGCACATGCTGACTTACCAGTGAGCATTGCCTCTTCCTGTCTCTGAGTGTGGAGGAGACATACATAGGTGTCTTTAACCTGCTCTTTTTATCCACCTGGCTTTCAAGCTCACGTATGTTAGTGATACTCTATAATATAAAACATTATGGGGTTGCTTTGCTACACTTCATGGATATAAAATTTTGTATCTTGTTACTCAGCAATAATTATCTATTTTTTTTTCTATTTTGTTATATACCATCATCTCCACTACTGACATGGTTAGTAGTGCCTGAGACTACTAGCATCATTTGCCTGCTAAATCTTTTCCAATTATTCCATTTACTTCTTCCAGTCTTTTTTTCTTTTTTCTTTTTTTGAATCTTCCATCCCCATCTTGCTTCTCCTGTACTCTTAGTTTTCCATCAAAAAAGCTTAACTTTTTTAGATAAATAATACTTATTTTTATTTGTGAAGGATTTTCATAATTTAAGCCTTATATCTGATATTTGGGCATGTAGCTTATTAGCTCTTTTGAATCATTTAATTATTTGTTTGATCAAAAAGTCCATGTTCAATTAGAAAGGTCTTTTTGCTTTTATCAACAGTTTTTTTGTTGTTGTTGTTTTTAAATACTAAACCTGGCATTATGCTGGAAATCTAAGATTCCCAAAAGACTAGACTTTCAATTAGAGGTACTTCATAAGAGAGCCTCAAGTATAACAAAAATAGATGCATTTTCAGAATAATATAATCCATATTCATTTTCTGACTTGAATATTCTTTTTTCTTTGATTAAATCGAAACAGGTGGTAACTTTAATCACTACTCATTATCTTATATTCATCACATAGTATTTTACTGAAATTCTTATAAAATATCATGATTAGAACTATTTCAGTTTTTTGTGCATGCTTCAATTCTATCCATGAAGATAGAATAGCACAGTGGATATATCCATTATCACTTAAGTAAATATTTAATCTAAGAACAGTACTACTCAATGAATGAGTCAAAATTTTTTTCATCATAATTCATTTGTGCATACTTAGTATTAGGAAGGTAGACATATGCAAAGCAAAGACTTACTTTGACATTGAAATAGACAATTTAAGCATGAAAATTCAAATGGTCAAGAAATACTTACAGAAAAATGTTACTGTATAAATTGTTGATTACTTTAATCAGCATTTGAATAGTTATATAAAGTATGGACATTGAAGCACACCACTTAAATAAATAAAATGAGAAATCTAAATAACAAACTCCCTTTATTTATCCAAATATGATTTCAGGAATAAAAAATTAAAAATAGGATAAATATGAGTCTTCCAAACACAGTAATAACATATTTGGAATTAATCATGAAGGTACCATTTAAATATACATAATATTCAATAAGTAAATGGAAGTGTCTGTATAGTGATAATTATTTATGAGGTGAGAGTAAAATAATGGGGCATTTTAATCATGTTATACCTGAGCAGATTCTTTCAAATATAAAAACTCCATTTCATTTATCTTCTTTGCTTATGTTGGCAAAAAAAGTTAAAATAACCCTGTCTGGATGACATAGACAAGGATGCCTGAAGAGTGACCCTTGGAGGAACAGAAGAAATGGCCTCTCAGATCTGAAGACTCCACTGAGTCCAACATGAGTCCCATTCCCAGAAGAAGGTTTAGGAGAAAAAACAATAGGAAAAAAAACAAACAAACCTTTCAACAGAAATCTAGTGAGTTGTTAAATATATTTTGTCCACTTAAAATATTGGGAGTTTTCATTTAATAGAATTTTAGGGAGATAACAATATAGTTTTCACCTTTTACCAGGAAATGACAGTTTTATTGATCATTCTGGGTACTAAGGTATTTTGTTAAGTAGAATTTATTAAAACATCATAAATAAATGGATTAAAAACATATCTGATGTGCTAAGTTGCAACTATGTCACCAAACAAGAAATATGAGAAAGAGAAGGCTTTCCCAGAATGGCATCTCACATGTTTGCTAATTAAAAACATCAGGGTAAATGGATGCAATTTCTTTAAGCAAGTGACTCTAGTAATGAATGACAGACTCTATTATTTAGTCTAGGAACTAGAAAAGAAAGCCAGGCAGAAAACAAATGAAGCAACAAAGGCATAAATTTGCAGCAGTATGGAATATCTATGGAGTAGTCGCTGCAGGACATGTTATATAAGACATACATTTTCATATAGCTAGTGGAATGACAAGGTGAATAGTTAAATTGGACACATATGAGTAATACTCTCAAAATACCAAACAGCATTTTGTTGTAATTAGTTATACAAGTTCAGCAATCAGCCGGGCATCAGAGAATTAAGAAGATAGATGGTGATAATGCTGCTCTACCCTAAAGAACAAATAGGTGCAGCCATCACAATGCCCTGACACAATATACGTGCTGCTAAGGACTTGATGATATGCTAATTCATGGATGGATGGAGGTTTGATTGCATCATTACTCTGTATGTTTTAATATTTAATCTAAATTGATGGCCAAATGTCACCATCTAATTGTAGCCCATGTGGCAAGGATCGCAGAAAATGTGGTTGTTTTAAACTGCAACAGCAGTGCATATTATGCAATCTCTAATAGAGGAAGAAACAGTCAAATCCTTTGCTTCTTAGGGAAAACTAAATGCCAGATAACATTTATCTTGCAAAACCTCTTTGTGATGTGTGGTACAGGATTTAAGTTACTCATTAGTCTTTTATTAGCATTATCCAGTTCTCTTGCTGTGAGGTAGACAACAGGATGCAGAAGTTTAAAATACATTATTTTTCTAACACTAATAGACAAATACTTAACACATAATGCACTTAACATACCATGATTTACACAAATTACCCCCTAGTTTTGTTCCCGGCAGATGTATCTTGGCATCTCATGGAAATGAAGATTGGAACATCTGTGCTTTTCCTGAACAAATCTCTTCTTAGAGGTTGCTCTGTAGCAATACCATATGGAGAAAATGTTTTCACATTTCTTTCATTCATCAGATATTACATGAGAAGATTTGCACAATTACTAATAAATAAAACAGGATGAAATGAAACCACTTGTAACATTTATTTTGTTGGTGATAATATGAAATATGACTACACTATTCATTTTATCATTTACACATATGTTGTTTACAAAAGAACACTTATACTTTATATTCAGAAGAGATCACAAAGTATAAATTAATATATATATATATATATATATACTACTACTACTAACTGACACTGATATATCATCTACTATGGGGCAGGCACTGTTCCAACTACTTTAAATATACTAATTGATTTAACCAACACCTTGAGTAGGTACCACCATGCCCTCAATTGCAAGGATATGGAAGCTGAGGCATGGAGAGACTATGTAAGCTAATAAGTGGCAGCAGTAGCCAGCTGAGTCGATGTTCTTAACCATGATACATTTGGTTCTGAAAAGGAAGAATTAAGTAGTAGAATGGAATTCAACTTTTGAATGAAAATGAAATATCTTATTAACTCTACAGATATACAAATTTGTGTCCAAAATGATATCATTGAATAGTAACCATAAAATTCAATGCTTTGCTGCAAGTTGTCTTCCAATCATTTGGTCATATCTATATATATTTTAAAATAGATGCTTAAGCACATCTTTCTAAATATTTTCAGAGTATATAAATATTTTTGATAGATTCCATCAAATAACCTCTCATGATAATTTAAACAAAAACTTTATAAAGGCTACAAATAGTTTAGTATTTGTGCTTAATTTGGCTTATTTAAAATAATGTAGAAGGGATATCAAGATAGAGTAGTAGGGAGACCCTGAACTCACATTCTTCCATGGACACAACAAAATTACAACTACTTATAGGGCATCTATCTGTGAAAATGATCTGAGGATGAGTGGAAAAAATTTTCCATGACTAAATATATAAACAAGGAGATGAGTAGCAGGGCAGAGACATGGTTTAGTCAGGATCCCCACCCCAGGTTGGTGACTCACAAGTGGGCGGGAAACACAACTTCAGTAGTCCTCCCTGCCTGTGCTGAAGGCTCTTCAAGGTCAGCAAGTGGTTCTGATGCAAGTGCCTATCAATCTTCTGCCTCTGCACTGGGACTCAGAGCATGTGAGATTTTGCATGTTCCCTTTAAGAGCAGAGTCTCTGTTTCCTTTAGCTCTCTTACTCTTCTGAATGCAAGCCTTGCTGGTTTTCAAAACCTGACTTTCCAGGGAGATTACATTCTCTGTGTAGGATTCCTGGCTGGGGAGACTGAAGTGGGGCTTAGGCAGGAGGCAGCTAGGATTTCCCTGGAGACTAAAATGCTGACAGGAGCCTTTTGGAGGTATTGCTCTATTATGCTTACACAGAGCTGGCAAGCACCATTTTGGAATTCTCCCTCTAGCTTATTTGCACCAGGGCCTGCCTGTGCACTAATAAGCTGCAGTAGACAGGCACCACTGGGCTGCACAGCCAGCCAGGCTGGGGCCACCCCTTCCCTCCAGCATGTCCACAGTAGTCAGCCAAGCCACAACAGAAGGGCACACAGAGCCCATGCATGGGACACCCCTGGGGCATCAAGCTGTGGTAGCCAGAGGGAAGCATACTGTTAGGACCTATAGGCTGTCTCCTATATAAAACTACTCCTCCAAGATTGGGAAATGAAACAGACCTAACCAATACATTGAAATAAACACAGAAAATTAGGCAAAATGAGGTGACAAATGTTACAAATAAAGGAAAGAGACAAAACCTTAGAAAACAAACAAAATGGTGATAATCTGCCTGATGGAGTTTAAGGTAATGATTATAAAGATACTAATCTTGGGAGAAGAATAGGTGAATACAGTGAGAACATCACCAACAAGTTAGAAAATATAAAAAGAATGAAGCAGAACTGAAGCATTAACAACTGAAATTTAAAAATACACTAGAGAGAATCAACAGTAGATTAGATAATACCAAAGAACACTTCATCAATCTGGAAGACAGAGTAGTGGAAATCAAACAATTTGAACAGAAAAAATTAAAAAGGATTTAAAAAAAAGTTAAGATAGTTTAAGTGAGCTCTGAGACAACATTCTGACATTCACATTATAGGGATATAAGTAGAAGAGAGAGAAAGGGGCAGATAACTTATTTGAAGATATAATAGCTGAAAACTTCCCTAAACTGGGGGAGGAAACAGACATCCAGCTTCAGAAATTTCAGAGTCCCAAACAAGATGAATCCAAATTGATCTATACCAAGATACATTATAATTAAAATGTAAAACAAAGATAAAAAGAGAATCTTAAAAGAAGCAAGAGGAAAGTAATGAGTTACATAAAAGGGGGGCTCCAACAAGACAATAGGCTGACTCTTCAGCTTAAACATTGCAGCTGGAGGAAATGGCATGGTACACTCAAACTGCTGAAAGGAAAGAAAAAACAAAAAAGCAAAAAACCTAAAACCAAGACTGCTCTACTCAGCAAAGTTATCATTCAGGATTGAAAGAGAGATAAATAGTTTTAAGAGAAGCAAAATTTAAAAGAGTTTAGCACCATGAAAATGCTTTTACAAGAAATATTAAAGGAACTTATTTAAGCAGAAAAGACAACTGGAAATAAGAAAATTATGAGAGGAAAAAATCTTATTATAAAGTCAAATATACAACAAAGGGAGTGGATTATCACTTATGAAGCAAATAGAAAGATTAAAAGACAAAAGCAATAAAATCATCTATATCTATAGTAAGTATTCAAGGAATACACAGAAATAAAAGATGAAAAATATTATCTCAGAAACATAAAACAATAAGTAAACACATAGGGCTGTTAGAATATGAGCTTAAGAGATCATCATGTGTATATATATATACATATATACACACACACATATGAATATATATTCATAATACATATAGATACATATATATATATATAAATACATACATATATGAATATGGAGTTATATATCTATGTCTATATCTATCTATCTATAGTTATGTATGAACTTCATGGTAAGCACAAACCAAAAACCTATCCTAGATGTACATACAAAAAAGAGAAAGGAATCCAGACATAATACTAGAAACAACCATCAAATCATAAGGAAAGAGAGCAAGAGTAGAAGAAAGACACAAATAAGTACTACAAAACAACCAGGAAACAATTAACAAAATGGCAACAAGCATATACCTATCAACAAATATTTAAATAAATGGACTAAATGTTCCATTCAAATATCATAGAGTGGTTAAACAGATACAAAAACAAGACCTATCAATATGCTGCCTACAAGAGACTCATTTCATATCTAAAGACACACAGCCTGAAAGGGAGAGGGTGGAAAATGTTATTCCATGCAAATAGAAATGAAACAAAAGCCAAGATAGCAATATTTATATCATACAAAATAGACTTTAATACAAACATTAAAACAAGAGACAAAGAAGACATTACATAATGATAAAGAAATCAATTCAATTAGAAGCTATAACAATTATAAATATATATATATATATACACCCAATTAGAAATACCTCAATACATAAAGCAAATGTTAACACACATAAAGGGAGAAACTGACAGTAATACCATAATAGTAAGTATTATAGCATAATAGTATAGTAGGTGTTACATCAATGAAAATATCATTCAGACAGGAAAAAAATCATAGATACATTAGGCATGTTAGGTCAGATTAACTTAATAGATATTTAAAATGCATTCCATCCAAAAATAACACAATACATACCATTTTTAAATGCACATGGAATTTTCCACAGGGTAGATTATATGTTTGGCCATAAGAAAAGTCTCACTAAATTTAAGAAAACTGAAGTCATATAAAGCATCTTTTCCAATCAGAACGATGAGATTAGAAATTAACTGAAAAAAAGTGGAAAAAGCATAAACATGTGAAGTCTAAAAAACATGCTATTAAAAAACCAATGGGTTACCAAAGTAGTCAAAGTGAAAATCAAAAAATACATGGAAACAAATGAAAATGGAAACACAAAATTCCAAAATCTATGGGATATAGAAAAAACAGTTCTAAGAGGGAAGTTTATAATGGTACAGGCCTATCTCAGGAAACAAACAAAAATCTCAAACAAACCATCTAACTTTACACTTACACTAGAAAAAGAAGAACAAGCAAAACACAGAATTAGTAGAAGGGAGGAAATAAAGATCTGGATGTAAGTAACTGAAATAGAGACTAAAAACAATAGAAAAGATCAATGAAACTAAGAGCTGTTTCACTAAAAAGACAAAAGAAAAATCATAAACCTATAGCCAGACTCATCAAGAAACATGAGAAAGGGCAAAATAATTAAAATAAAAAGAAGAAGAGGAGAAATTACAACCAATACCATAGAAATGCAAAGAATCAGAAGAGATTACTACAAACAATTATATGGCCATGTTTTTGATGACCTAGAAGAAATGGACAAAATCCTAGAATTGCACTGTCTTCCAAGACTGCATCAGGAAGAAATAGAAAATCTGAACAGACTGATTACTAGTAATGGAATTGAATCAGTAATTAAAGAACTCCCAACAAACAAAAGTCCAGGGCCAGATGGCTTCACAGATGAATTTTACCAAATATTTAGAGAAGAGTTAACACCTATTTATCTCACACTATTCCAAAAAATTGATGAAAAAAAATGCTTCCAAACCCATTGTATGTTCCAGCATCTCCCTAATTCCAAAGCGAGACAAAGACCACAAAATGGAAAATTACAGGCCAACAGCACTGATGAACATAGATGCAGAACTCCTCAAGAAAATATTGGCAAATCAAATGCAACAATAAATTACAAGAATAATGTACCATGATCAGGTGGCATTTATCCCACAGATGTAAGGATGATTCAACATTTTCAAATCAATCAATGTGATGCATCAGATTATTACAATGAAGGATAAAACTTATATGATTATTTCAAAAGATGCAGAGAGAACTTTGACAAAATTCAAGGTCCACTTAGAATTAAAACTCTCAACAATATGGGTATAGAAAGAGCATATCTCACCATATTAAAGTCCATATGTGACAAGACCACAGCCAACCTCATACTCAGTGTTGAAAAGCTGAGGGCATTTCCTGTAAGATCAAGAAAGAGTCAAGGATGACCACTCTCACCACTTTTGTACAACATAGTCCTGGAAATTCTAACCATAGTAATCAGACAAAAAAAAAAAATTAAAGAAAGAAAAAGAACCCAAATTGAAAAGAAAAAAATATAAAACTATCACTCTTTACAGATGACACAATACTATATATAGATAATCCTAATGATGCCACTGAAAAACTATTAGAACTATTTAATGAATTCAGTAAAGTTACATGGCCCAAATTCATGTACAGACATCTATCACAATGAACTATCAGAAGGATAAATTAAGAAAACAATGTCATTTACAATTGCATCAAAAAGAATAAAATGCCTAGGAATAAATATAGCCAAGTAGGTGAACACTCAATACTCTGTACTCTGAAAACTACACGACATTGATGAAATAAATTGAAGAAAACACAAATGAAAAGATATATTTTAAAAGCACACAGTATCCAAGGCAATCTAGAGTTTCAATGCAATTCTTATCAAAATATCAATGATATTTTTCACACAACTAGAACAAATAATCCTAAAATTTGTATGGAACTACAAAAGACTACAAATAGCCAAAGCAATCTTGAGAAAGAAGAAAGCCTGTAGTATTTTGATCCTTGATTTCAAAATACAGTTAACCCTCAAACAACACAGGTTTGAACTTCTTATATTCACTTATATGTGGATCAACTTCAGTAATAAATACTAGAGAACTAGAGGATCCAAGGTTGACTGAGTACAAGGAAAGTGAACCAGGGAGCTGAAGCACTGCAGACATGGAGGAAGCTGGTACATGGAGGGCCAATTGTAAGTTTTACACAGATTTTTGACTGCATGAGGCTTAGCACTCCTAACCCTAGCATTTTTCAAGAGTCAACTGTGTACTACAAAGCTACACAAATCGAAAGAGTGTGATACTGCCACAGAAATAGACATATAGGTCTATGGAACAGATTAGAAAGCCCAGAAATAAACTCATACTTATATTATCAATTGATCTACAAAAAATGAGACAAGAATATACAACAGAAAAGATAGCCTCTTCAATAAGTGGATTTTGGAAAACTGGACAACTATATGCAAAAGGATGATATTGGACCACTTTCTTAAACTACATACAAAAATAAATTGAAATGAATTAAAGCCTTAAATGTAAGGCCTGAAACCATAAAACTTCTAGAAGAAAACTTAGGTATTATGCTCTTTTACATTAGCCTTAGAAATATGTTTTTGGTTCTTTTTTTCTCAGGAAAGGGAAACATAAGCAAAAATAAGCAAATGGGACTATATCACCTAAAAAGTTCTTGCACAGTAAAGAAAACCATTAGAAAAATGAATATACAGCCTACCGAGTGGGAGAAGAGGTTTGAAAATTACATATTCAACAAGGGGTTAATATCCAAAATACGAGGTTGAGTCAAAAATTATCCACACTCACTGTAGAATTTACAGAGTTTTAATATAACTGGAGTGCAGATAATTTTTGACTCATCCTCATATGTAAAGAACTCTTACAAGTCAATCTGATTAAAAAACAATCTGATTTAGAAATGGACAGAGGATCTGAATAGATATGTTTTAAAAGAAGACATACGGAAGGCCAACAGGCACATGAAAAGATGCTCAACATCACTAGTCATCAGAAATGTTCAAATCAAAACCACAATGAGGTATAATCTCATACATATGAGAATGGCTTTTATTCAAAAGACAACAGATAACAAGTGTTGGTGAGGGTATGGAGAAAAGGAAACCCTCAGGCACTATTTTTGGGATTGTAAATTAGCGCAGCCACCATGGAAAACAGTAAATTCCTCAAAAAACTAAAATTAGAACTACATTATGATCCAGCAATTTCACTTTTGGGTATTTATCCAAAGCAAACAAAAACACTAGTTCAAAAAGATATTTGAAATCCTATGTTCATTGTAACATAATTTACAACAGCCAAGATATGGGAGCCATCTGATCGTCCATCAGTGATGAATGGATAAAGACTATGTGGTAGTTATATGTAATTGAGTATCACTCAGCTATAAAAAAAAATCTCATTTGTGAAAACATGGAGAGACCTATAGGCTATTATACTATGTAAAATGCCAGACAGAGAAAGACATATTTAGTGTGATTTCACTTATATGTGGAATCTAAAGAACAAAACAAATTAACAAAATGAAAGACAAAATGAAAACAAACTCATAAGTACAGAGAACAAATGAGCTTTGCTGGGGGGGTGGGGGCAGGGGTGGGAAAAATAGGTGAAGGGGATTGAGAAATACAAACTTCCACTTAGAAGATAAAAGTCATAGGTGTGTATTATACAGTGTAAGGAATAACAATAACAATAACACTGTAATAACTTTTTATAAAGACAGATTGTTATTAGACATCTTAGTGATCATTTCATTTTGTATATAAATGTCAAAACACTGTTGCACACCTGTAACTAACATAATATTGTATGTCAACTATATTTTAATAAAAAATAAAGTAATGTAAAATTTCCCCCGTTTGTTTTGAATAGCTTCAGGTGATAGTAACATTATAATGAAGTTGAAAATTACAATTCGGCAAATAATATTACTGTCTTCCTCTCCTCTGTTAATTATGTTTCCCTTTGTTGCCTCATTCACCATTGAACAGAATATCTCAAGGCCAACTCCTGCACTTAATGTTTTGTCTATAGAATCATTCATCCATTTACATCTGTTACAGTCACATATGGTGAAAGAGAGTGAGGGTTATAACAGCCTCTTCTGATAGCATTTCCATGCTGAGCTTTCTCCAAGCAGGAGAGGATCTCTCTACATAGTGTAAAGGCCATGCTTCTTCCAATTTTAGTATATGTGCTGCCCAAGCTAGTACAAGGCCATGCTTCTTAATACAGAATTTTTTAAGAGAGCTCTGAACTAAAGATTGGAAATAAATTAACAAAAGTATGCAGTTTTGGAAACTATTGTTTCTCATAACTCAATAAAAATAACAATTTGTTGTGCATAATAATTATGTTATTAAAATACACCTTACTAGGCATCACCATAGACCTTTGAAGTCATGGGACCAATGAATGTGAAAAAAACCCAAAAAACAAAAAACAAAAAAAAACAAAATTCAAGCAGGCCAGGAGATTCTGATACAAGCAGTCCATGGACCACATTTTGGGAATGATTCCCTCAGTCTGCTATTTCTCAGTATATCGAACTCCCTACTTCTCCTTTTAATGATGCCCATAGACATTGCAAATGCCACAGTAAATGCTAGACATTCCTTGATGCTTGATAGTAAGCCTATAACTGATTTTACCACTTCCTCATTCTTGATAGACGTTGGCAGAACATCATAGCATATTCTTAGTGAGACAGTGGTGAAGAGCCTTGCAATTGTGCAAAAACTATGAGCCAAACACCAATCAAGTCTATTGTTATCTCCAAGTTCAGAGATCACAAGTCTTTATGTACCTTTGCTATGAAAGAACTGATTTCTGTTCTTGTTCTCTGGGCTTTGCTCTGCTGGTCAGCTGTGGGGTAAATGATGGGAACCCAGGAATTGTCACTGCTAACCCACACCAAACCTCATGGAGCAGAGTGATATTCTTACTGTGACAAGCATCTATTCCAAGTAAAGTGAATTCATATTCTAAATTATATGTGTTTGGGATTATTATTGCTATTATCATTATTGTTGTTATTATTTTGTTTGTGATAGTCTTCAAAAAAATAAAACTCACCTTGTGTTCTGAAGAAGAGGGAATGAATAAAATTCTGAGATCTACTCAGAGCCTTTCCATGGTGAGGTTTCTGAAGAAAGCAGCAAACTGCAAACATACTGCCTAGTTGTGAGAAATATACTACAGATTTGCTGGAAATTAACTAAAGCAACCTTAAAAAAAGTAAAAAGATGAAAAAAAGTGTATACAGTGTGTTTTTAAATTTTTGAACTTACACTTTGTAACTGGCCTTTAATTCTCAGATAACTATAACTAATGAATGTACATTTTGAGAGAGAAAATTTTACATCCATAAAAATATAAAAATTATAATTAGAAACATTAAAATGTGACAAAGGAAATTCCTCCATTACTCTCAGCCTTATCCTCATCAAAGTTATGCCTAAATAGCTGTAACTAAATTTCAGAAACTCATATTAAGTATGCATATGTGTATATACATGTGTATCTACCTACCTACCTACCTACCTACCTACCTGTCATATCTATTTTTCTATCATCTATCTATATCTATCTGTTTATCTATCTATCTATCTATCATCTTCTATCTATCATCTATCATCTATCTATCTTCAATCTATCTTCTTATCTATCTACCTACCTACGTACTTTCCATCTATCTTTCCATCTATGTTTGTTTTTTTCACTTACCATTGTGAAAACAGTTCAGGTTGCTCCTGGATGTCGTGGAATGTTTCCTTAATCTGTGAGGAAGTTGGACTTCCATAAGTCTGCTCTAACATCAACATTCTTTGAGTTAATGACCCTTCCACATTCATGAACATACATCATTTTGGATCTGTAAGAGTATCATTTAAACAGAGTGGATCAGTTAAGCACAGTGGAGCTTCTATTTCTTTCCAACTGCCTGCTCACCTTCCAGCAATAAGCATGATCAGAAGGAATAGTCAGTCTCTCTCTCTGTCTCTCTGTCTCTCTCTCACTCTCTCCCCCACTACGCCTCTGCTTTATTTGGTAAACCATACTAAAAGTGTTTTATGATATACAAATACATTATGCATTTTACCTAACAAAAATGTTTAAAAATTTAGTTAAATAAAGTTAAATTTACACTTAAGTTTCTTCTTAGGGAGTTTTTTCATAGAATTAACATCAGAGAAGTTCTCAGCACTCTGAGGATTTTTCACCCTGTGGCTAGAGATTGTCTTGGAATAAAATTATCTGTTGCAAAGCATGTAGCCTATAGCCAAGTGTTAACCTGGTTTCCCCCAGCACATGGGTATCTTTCAATTAGATGAAACACTAAAGTTGAGTTATGTCTGTCATAGAACTGCTACAGAAAAGGTGTATTCCCTGAAGTATATTTTATTTATGCTATATCTTCACAATCAAAACCTAGCTTCACTTTCTTAAGTCATATGTGAATTTGTGTAGACACTGGCAAAATGCCATACATCCAGCCACACTGAAATATGAGATTTCCATGTACATGATAGATTGAAAAATAGCAATATATTTTTGAATTAGTTTTTGTTTTCTATTTTTCTGGGAGTGGGGGGTAGGGTAACACATCCTAGTTTACACTGAAATGACCCACTCTGTGTAGGGTCATGTGACTCAATTCAGTTTTCATCAAGTCCCAAAACCAAGAGTAGATCTGATCTAAATAACTCCAACAATTGTTATGATATTTAGGAAGCTGAAAATATTGTAAAATCATTGATCATGCCCCACAAATATTATCTTTTCAGTGGTAAAATAGTGATATTATTTTAACACAATTTCAATGAATATTTAATTGTTGAAACAGTCTTTCTAATTCACTTTAAATTTGAAAGGGGTGAACATGAATTGATGAAAGAATCACCAGTCCTGCTATAGGTCAAGTCTTCTATTTTCCATAGACAGTGGGAACATGACACTGACCTCAGACCTACACCCTCTAATATATCCTCCACACAGGATATCTCTATGCTTGACACATGTTCCTGAATCTGCAAGGTCTAATAGGTAAAGTGAACTCCTCACATAGTGTACAAACCCTTAGGGAAGTAACTGCAACCTCATCTCTCAGGTCCTTTCATCCCCATTTTGTGCTAAGGAGACCCAATCATTTGCTGTTCAGTGAGTACATTCAGTCTGACCCCTGTTTCTTGGCTTTTTATCTTCTCTTGCATTGACTCCAAAAGAAATCTCTTTATTGTTTATATTTATCTTACTTATAACCTTGTCTAAGCTGCAGCCTCCATTGTATTCTCATTCTCCCTTAGCTGCATCCCATTCTTCCTTGTACCTATTTGAGTAGGACATTAATGCTCTATTGCAAGGGAATACATGTCTGTCTTCTCTTACTACTAGTAAGGCCATCAGGTCCTCATGGCAGCACTTGTAATGCTCATCTTTATGTTCTCAGCACTGAGCACACTCTACAGAGAAAATCGATATTCATTAAAGGAAAACAAAAAGGCAGAGAGTGAAGGAGAAAAGAACTGTTGAGTCTAGAAAAACTGACAGGCCCTATTTAGAGAGGAGAGAGGATGTGTACCACTATTGTCGATTGCCTCAGACACCATACAAACCATATACAACATAACATTTAAAAAGAATATACAAGTTCATTCCATCCATCCACTTGTTCATAAAATGATCATATGTCAAAATAATCACTTTGCTAGCTATAACAATGAAGGGAAGCTGCAGATTCAAGTTCACATTATTTTCTTTCCTTCATATGAAATCCTGAAATCTTAAGAATATCTCAACCTACAAAAATCTCTACTTTTTTTCTTCTCATTTGTTTCTTTAGTCTCTATCACAATTGTTACCTTAATAAATGATCAAATAAATGATCAAATAAACAAATTTCAATTATCTCTGGACTTTAAATGCAGTGATAAAGATAGATTACTCTAGATGGAAAGAAGGTTCCACTTCATAGATTAAATGTACCTAATAGGTTGCAGTGATTATTCTTCTTTTGACAGATTATGTCACTGGATTTTCATTCTTTTCTCTTCTCAAGAATCTAATCTTGAGTTGTTTTGATTTTTTAGGTTTTTTGCTTTTTTTCAAATAAAGTTTTATTTATTTATTTATTTATTTATTTATTTATTTATTTATTGGTTGCTGGTTATTGCTTTTGCAAGTAGAAAGAATATTGGATGTTTACTTAATACTCTCCACTCATAAACTAAATTGAAACTCAGAGGTAGTCATCACATTATGGTCAAAGAAGGTGCAGTTTGTACAGAGAAAATATACTAATAAGGAAATTAGATGTGTTGATACCATCATCCCTTGCTTTTCAGACTCAGGTAACCTCCCACCCAATGTTACCCCTCACAACATCAATACTTACTCACACCCTGTCTAACATCATTCTTCTCCCTAAACTTGACCTGCTCCAGCACAGGTCCTAGTCTTCTGTGCTGAGCTATTCTAGTGACTGTCACACTTGCCTTAGATCTGATTTTCTGCCTCCTCATAACCACTTACCTTTCTTTCTGCACAGGGTGGATAGATCCTCTTAGACCTACTGCTCTTCACATTTCCCCTGCCTTCCAATGTTTTATCTATTTTTGACTTTCTTCCTTGTTCCTGCTGTCAAATATCTATACTTTTGCTATTTGTAACTGCTTTCAATTCCTTCAGTTCATCCTTGTTTTGAACACTGCAATCCAGTTATTTCCTGATCCAAATATCCTCCTAACACTGAACTTATTTATTTGTGTTGAACCAGGAATGTTGGGAGGTGCTGAGGTAACATGCCACTGGCCCTTTATCCCTAAACATGCCTTATGTGAAAAAAATAAAGATAGATTCATGGAACTCTTATAAAAATAAACCAGCTCAACACTCAGACACTGATTAGGGGATGGAAATTTTACTTTGAGTCATTCAAAGCAGTCATACAAGTTCATAAGCTCAGTGGATCAGTGTTAAATAGCTTTAGGGGAACTGACTCAGGAACCAGACATACAATAGATAAATGCACAAACCAGAAAGCTGCCATATTAAGTTATAGTGAGAGATGTAACTGAAAGGTAAACCAGCAATCTGTGTCTCCTTTCAGCTAATTCTGTCTTATGGAAAGGTAAAGAGAGATTCAAAACTGTTTATAACTGTAGAATAAGAAAAAGGAAAATGAATTGAAAAAATATTCATAATAATTATCTCGCATCACCATTGTCTGATATATCCATCTTTGTAATCATATAGAAAAAAAACTGTCAGCTCAGCAGACTCTCCCTCTGTCAGCCACAGAGATATATTTATTAAAACTCTAGATTATACAAACATGCTGTGTATTAACAAAACTTCCTCAAGTTATTGCAATAGTGTTGATTAAACTTTACCTATTTCCTTAAATTATTTTTCCCCTGTGGCTACACCTGAGTCATAGTGATTTCATTAAGATCTTTCTCAATTCTAATCTCTCTCAGTAGAGATCATCTATTTTCAGACCAATTCATGGGAGTTCAGTTAACTTCTATTTTTGGTTAATGTTATTCATTGGTTTCAGATTATGTGTAGACTAACTAAAGAACAACCAAGCTAGGAGAGTCACTTTAGTGTGATCTGTGTTGAAATAATTATACCTTAACTGTCCCAGTCATAATTGTCCCAGGTCCTCTCTGTTTCCAGAATGAACCATCATCTCTAGGGTTCTGCCTTTTAAAACAAAATTAATAGTACATTTCTTCCAACATATAATGTCAGAAGAGAAAAAGGATGTCTTAAAGCATATAAATATTATCTCTTTTTTTCTTTTTAAACTAATAAATGTTTGACAATGAAATTTGACAATTGTATTCTTCCATGTGACTACCACCCAAAAGCAGATATAATTTCCATCACTTAGATGACTCCCTTGTGCTACCATCCAATCAATCTTCTCCAAGAGACAAATATATTCTGATTTTTTCCAATATAAGTTAAAAATTTTTCTTATACTTAGACCTCATATAAAAGCAATCATAGTATGGGTATGATTTTGTGTCTGACTTATTTCACTTGAAAAAAAAATCATCCAAGTTGCTCCATGAATCAATAATCCACTGGTTTTTCTTACTGAATAGCATTTCATTGTATAATTATATCACAATGAGGTTAACCATTTTCCTGATGATGATCATTTGGGTTGTTTCTAGCTTGTAGCCATCACAAATGAGGTGCTTTTGAACATTCTTGTACAAAGATTTTGTGATCACACTTTTATTTCTCTTGGGTGGATTCCTAAAATTGGAATTGATGAGATTTAGAGTGAGTGTACATCTAACAGCCAAAGCATTCTCCAAAGTGACTGAGCCATTGTACACCACCACCAGAAATATAAGCATTCCACTTTTTCCACATTCTCTCCAACATTTGTATTTCAGGTCTATGTATTTTATGTATTTAGCCATTTTAATGGGTTTTAAATGGCACCTCATTATGGTTGTGTGTTTTTTGTTTTTGTATTTCTTGGATAACTAATGATGTTGAGCATCTTTTCATGGACAAACTGGCCATTCTTATGTCTTCTTTTATAGAGTGTTTGTTGCTTTTTTTTCCCTCTTCTTTAATTGAGTTATTTGACATTTTAGATTCAGGCTGCAAGTGCTTTATATGATTTATCTATTGCAAGCATTTGTCCCCAGTCTGTGACCTGACTACTCATTTTCTTCATGGTACTTTTTTAAGAAATCAATAATATATAATTTTGCTAAAGTCCAATTTGTGTTTTTTCTTAAAGACCAGTGCTTTTGTAACCTAGGAAATCTTTGCTACTTCCTAGGTGGAATTTGCATACTTTCTATAAACTGTTCTCAGTGTCACTGATCCTTTCTTCAACTCTGCCCAGTCTATTGTTAAATACATTGAATACATTTTTTCTGATATGTATATATGTTTTTTTCTTTAATTTCAAGTCTTTTCACTTATTTCCTTTTTATAATTTCCATCTCTCTGCTGAAATGATTCTGCCTTCCACAAATATTTTCACTTTTTCACTAGATCCTTTCATATATTTCTCACAGTTTAAGATATTGTGTTTTTTATCCTAAGTTTCATTTTCTTGCTCTATCGAGTTTCTTGCATTTTTATTGGACATTAAACAGCTATAGAGGAGTAAGTAATATTTATTCCTCAGAAAAGGGCATGCTTCTTTTTCTGTCAGGTGGCTAGTTTGGTTGGTCACTACAAGTCCTTTGTTCACCAATTCAGCCAGAGTTTTTGTCATGCCATCCTGCTCCCAGTCGATCAATTGGTGAAAGCAAGGGACACCTCTGAGTGATGTTTCTCAGCTCCCCTAGCCTGTCCTGGCTGTCAGCCCACTGTCCCCATCAGCACAGCTAGCACCTGGAGGAAAGAGTTTGCAAGTTGGGTTCAGACTCACTCTGTGGCTAGAAATCCTTTCATGGGATTTTAATATACTAGCCAGCCCTTGCACGGCTGGTAGGAGTTTGTTAAAATTAGTCTGGTTTCTCTGTAACCCCCTCAATGACACTTTCCTTTTCTCCTTACTACCATGAAGGATGAAAATTCCATAGGGTTCTTTTCTCTTAGAAGGGTTTTGCCACTGTCTTGAGTTTATTTTATTTAGGTTTCCTTGCATCCTTGTATATTTGATAGCATAAATAAATAAGAAAAAAATAACTATTATGTTGAGGCTTACTCATTTTGTTCTAATTGTTGGAGTGGGAGTGATGATCTGCTGAAACTTTCTATATCCTAATCACAAGCAAAAGCCTCTTTCTTTTTTCATTCTTTCATTCTTGTTCATTAAAAGCCAGTATCTATAGTGGATGATAATGGATCGTTTTTTATGCTATTAGGAAATATATAAATTTATTTAGGAAATCTATTGAACTGATTTCTGTAATCAAAATCAAATGTTTATAAATTTAGGAGTAATATGTTGTTGTTTTGTTTTTTTTTTAAACAAATATTCAAACAAGGTTTACAAGGTGAATTCACATATGTTCATAAGAAAATGTCATTATATTACAGCCAAAGAAGCCATTTGCCTGTCTGTTGCCCTGCTAGTATCTTTTTGGAAAACTTTCCATAACAACATTTATTTTGTTTTACAAAAGGAAAAGACAAAGCTGCCAAGAACATAATCCTAATGGCACATCAATTTATCATTTTCACAGACAGTATTTTATTTTACTGTTGTAAAAATCAAAGGCACATACTATTGTATTCATTTCACTGTAAAGCAAATATAGCCCAGTCAGATTATAGAGCTGCTTTAAGGTCATAGTGAGGAGGTGTCAGAACAGGATTGAAATGTTCCAAACTCTCTCTCCTGAGACAGGCAAATGAGGAATACATAAAGGGAAACTGCAGTGATAAATAGATGTAAACAAAGTTTGTCTGTTTAAAAAAATACTTTGATCATGAGAACAGGAGAAAGTGTTTCTGCTAGTGATTTGCATTTGGATATTAATTAGCAAACTTGCCTGATGGCTTTAAAAGAAGAGATGGAAATAGTCATCTACTACGTTAGGAAAAGGAAAAAAAAGAGGGGAATATCTGGCTATGTTTTCCTGCATACCTATTTAACTCTCACAATCAGAGCTATTTACTCTCTGCCTACCAATTAAACCCCACTCAGCAGACAAGAGGAATAACAGAATAGAACAAAATGGGCTCTCAAGACTGTTACTTTGACTTGAAAATTTTGAAGCTTTTGAGTGATTTGGAGCCATGCCTAAAGTATCTATTTTTTTTGTCTTAAGCAAACAAATTGATTCTTATTCAAATTTATGCTCCAGGTAATCTTTACATTTTTATTACATTAGAGATAGTGTGCATGAGGTATAGAATATTTTGTTCATAACTATTTTTTAAAATTACGTCATTTTTGTTTCTGTCATTAATTGAAAGATCAGAGTGCAGATGAGCAAGTTAAAAAGTTGAAAAAAAGCCTCATCTCCTAGTTATACCCTCAAACTTCAGATAGATGAGTGTCACTAAAACCAAAAATATATGTATATTGCTTTAAGATAACATAATATTTCCACAAACTTATTCTTTAAATTTATTCTCAAATCATTCTGTAAGAAAGGTCCTTTTATTATTATTCTATTTTCATGGATAAAAAAGCTGAGGTCCAGAACTTGAAACTAATATCCACATCCATGCAACTAGTTAATAGCAAATTCAAGACTCAAATCCCGTTTTTCTCATCGTGGAATCATGCATCCTAGTTTCCCCAGATAAATTTACAAAAGGTAATATTTCTTTTTTTAAGTACAATTTTTGGATCCCTTAATTTATACGCCTCCCTCCTTCAAGATAAAGCTGCTAACAATGAAGGAACTGCTTGAGATGCAGTCACTCCACAGCCTATATTATAACAGTCACTTCCTACCATCAGAGCAAGTTAGAAATATCTGGGGAATTTTCTTAAAAATACCAAAGTCCACACACCAACTCCAGAAATTCTATCTTGTTTAGATTGGGTCTTGTCCATGCCATTTTTAAAGTTTTGTAAGGTTTTTTTTTTTTTTTTTTTTTTTTTTTTAACTTTAACATGTGGAGAGGAGACTAGTTTAGGAATCAGAAGTTAGTATCAAACCCACTTCTTCCTTTGGACTCTTCCTATGTGTATACATGAGTCGTGCCCACACATATGACCAGTCCTGCATCAGTAATCACTTTATTTCCATGTGTGACAGAATAGTAACTTTCATATTGCTTCATATATGGTTGTGTTTCTTTTTGCAAGATAAAAATATATAAATCATCAATATCATCAATACATAGCCTCATTCTTTTGGAAGGATTTGAAGATCAATTCTTCCTTTGCTTCTAAGAAAGGTGTTTTTTTTTTTTTTTTTTTTTTTTTTTAGTTATTTGTTATTTTTATCCAGATACTTGTCAGTATTATAGCCTGCAGTTTTGATAGTTTAAGTGTATGAAGAGAAAGGCAAAAAAGAGAAAAGCTATTTCTGGGGGATTAATGAAGTCATGAATATTAAATTATAGGGAGTGGGCAGTGTGAGGCATGTAACAAGGGATCCTAGAGATTTAAGGAAAGATCTAATTAAGAGATAAGGTCTGTTATTACAAAAAAAATGTAGTTACATTGGAGGCTATTGAGAAATCATGGTATAGACTAGAGAATAGCTATCTAGAAATTGCTAAGCCTTCACTGGACAATCCTATCTCTTGCCCAGGGCCTAAATTAGTTGACCCTCTTCTCTGTCTCAGGTAGAAATTTCACTTCTTATAGTATATAATCCTTCAAATATTGGTTGCCAAAGATAAAGTATTCTTCCCCTTTAAATATCATTTCCATTCTGAAATGTACATATTTTGTGCCCATTTTTTGGATGAAAACCCTGAATTGATTCCAGGGGCTACATTACTGTAATGGCTACATTGATTTGAATTAACAACGCTAAGTTCTGACTGCAGATTCATTTGACTCTAACCCACTGTCATTTAACTATAGCAGCACTCCAGGAAACTCAGTTGTGTGATGTTAGCAGGTTTTGGGGGGATACTACACTCAAAATGTCTCAAAAATTTTGCCTGTCATCACACAGTTTCAGAGATTCACAACTCATAGCATAGCTGTGACAAATTCCATAGTAAGAGGTTTCCTTAACTTTGTTTACATGTCAGTTTCCCAACTCACTTGCCTGAATGCATTTTTTCATAGAATACTCAGTCACATTGTTAAAAATCAGTTTGGTAAACGTTGCCTTTTGCAAGCTTTCTTGAGGTAAAAGTGTTTCCTCAACCTCCCCACTCCTTAAATGGAATGCTGGCTAAGTCCATCACCACAACGGACAGAGTACTTAGTTCATAAATGTTTCCTGGGGTTGTGGTCCATCCATCTTCCTTCACTGTGTTAGATCCACAAATCACCCCATTGAACACATATGAGTGCACTGGATCTCAATTTAACCCCTGCCATCTTTTTCCTGGTAATGTGAAAACTCAGCCTCTGTGTACCAGTGCCAAGGTGAATATCACAGATAGAGTTTTGGGTGAAGTAGAAAAGAATAGCTTTATTGCTTTACCAGGCAAAGGGGGGTACAGTGGGCTAATGCCCTCAAAACTGTGTGTCCCAACCCAGGGGGATTTGGTGAGGAGTTTTATAGCAGTGGTTCAAGGGCAGGGTTGATGATATGGATCAGTGTGTGTGCAGGGCCTGCATTCCTTTAATCTGGCCTCAGATGGTCTCCTGATGAGTTTCTGTGGTTTGCAAGTTTATCAAACTGTGACTTTTCTCTGGAATGAAAAATGTTTCATCAAGAAGTTGACATCTTCCATTTGCTGGGGGCTTTAGTTCTGCAGAAGAGCTAAGGGATTGCTATGTGTATCCCTTGAGGCAGAACCAGGACCCTGCCCCAAGACTGTACTATTGTCTCTTGACTGCTGCTCCCTTGTCTCCACATCCCATCCCTTCCCCAATTAGCAACTGTTTGAGCCTGCCCTTTGGAACTCAGGGAAGTTCAAGAAACTGGGGACACAGAAAGGATTTCATGCCAAGAAGCCCCACAGGATCCTGCTGGTTTCACCAGTGACTCCTGCCCACCTGTGGAGAGCCTTAAGATATTTCCATTTAGGGATTTTCAGCTGGTTATTGCTATGATTTATTCAATGGGTGAGCATTTACTCATTCCTTTACTCACTACCATCCCAAGACACTTGAGATGAATAAATGAAAAATCATAATGCCTAACCTATATAAAATGGATGAGGAAAAGTGGGAGAAACAGACCCATGAAAGGACAGTAAGGATTCCAAGTATCAATTCTGACTGAGGGGGAGGAGGCTAAGGGGGTGAGCAGCTGAAGATTTAGGGGAGGCTTCACAGAGGAAATAATGCATCAAACTGAGTTTTGCCATACAGAGTGGAGTGCTGAGTTATAGGCATGAAGGATTCAGAAAGAGGAAAGGGAAAAGAGAAAGGAGCTGAGAGAGAGAAAGAGGATGGTGAAGAGAGTAAGATAGGTAGATTTTATTATAATTTAAATAAATAGAACATAGGAATATGTGATACATTAATATCAATGTGAAGCAGGAGAGAAGGGGGCAGGGCACAACCATTAAAAGAATTATATACCCATAGGACATGACAAAAACTGGTTAGAACTAACTAGATCCAAGATGGTGTAAGATTTGACTTCCAGTAGACTGTGAGCCTTAATATATGTTCATTGTAATATATTAGCATGTTAAATTATACACCCACCAGTGCCATAACTGTTCAGAGCCAAACATAAAAGGCCAAAAAGTGGGTGGTAGTTCAATTCCTGGAAGTCTCCACCCCTTCCCTGAAATAGTTGGAATAATCCTGCCCCTCACTAGTGTATGAAGTTACCCAGTCCATAAAACTTATCATGCCATATTTTGGTACCTCTTGCTTTCTGAGATGTCTAACACTCTGTGTAGTATGTTTCTCTCTAAATAAATCCACTTCTTACCTATTACTTTGTCTCCCACTGAATTCTTTCTGCAACAAGATATCAAAAACATGAGCTTCATTAAGTCCTGAGATCAGGTGTTTTATCTCAATTAAAAGACTGTAGGTTCAAGTCCAAAACTGAAGTGCATGGTTTCAAACTGAAGCATGGGGGTAAATTATGAGGGATTTTATTACCTTAAAATTTGTGCCTAAAGAGCACCTCTGAAATTCTGTCCACCCTGTATTCATCTCCTTTTTCTGATCACAGCAGTCACTTTACTTTTAGACATCTCCTCCTCTCTATGTACTAGGGATATTCATTGTAGAATCCCAATCCTGCTCAGAAAACTCAAATCATGTCAAACTGTCTCCTCCTCAGTTCTTAAGATAATATATTTCTCTACTTCCTCATGGATTGCAAAATATAAAGATGTTATCTCAGAGCTAACTGCTAACATTATCTCTAGTAAAAAACAGAAGTCTGAAAGAATGTCATCAAAATAAATCAGTATGTTTTTTGCCATTATCATCATTATTAAAAATGACAGCTATAAAGGAAATCATATTATTATTTGCACCGTCTTGAATTTGTATTAGATTTATATAACTTGGAATGGATTGACTCCAGAAAAATCCACCATGCAAAGGAGTCTTGACTTCATTCTGCAGGTGAAGACAAGCTATTGAATGCATTTGAAATGAGCAGTGATCAACAAGGTGAGGGTTATATTGTAGGGAGATTAAGTTGCTGGCAGAGCAGAGGATAGGTGAGAGGTCAGTAACCTAGTGACACAAAATATTTTAAAATTTAGAGTAGTGATATAGCTGGACTTTTACAGGATACACAAACACCATATTATAGGGCTATATTTTTGTTTAAATGGTGGGTCTAGTCTAGATAAAAGGATGAGTTACTCCTATGGAAAACCCCTCAGTGAATCTTTATCATAATCCTGACATTTCTAAAAGTCTTTAATTCTGCTTACAAGGCCTTGCTGCTTATTTATCTTGCATAATTCTAAACTACCTTCTTTACACACTGTGATTAAGCCACATTTGCCTAATTGGTGTGAGGAAACACAAACACTGGAATTTCACCTGGCAAAGGAAGAACAACAGCTCCAAGCAACCATCAGGTCTCAGCTAATTAGAGTGATATGAAGATTTTGCAGTTAAAAAAGATAAACCTTTAGGACTTTGTGTTTTGTCCTTATCCCCACAGATATTGCAATGACTGGAGGTAATATCAGATCATGCATTAGAGAGTAAATCTGTGAGCCAGGTGCCCAAGTCAACCTGAAGTGGAAGATGGCTGCACTCACTACTGGGAATGATACACTGGGCTCTCTTGTGACACAGAATTGTCCCTGGAATATTAACTTCATCAATTCTATTGCCTTACTGTAAAAAAAAAAAAAAAAAAAAAAAAGTAATTTTATTTCCTGGTACAATCTCTGCCCCTCAAAATGTCAGATTCCAGGTTAAGAATGTCAACTCTTCTTAAGTAATAACTGATTAAAAGTCATCATATTTTGGTTTATAGACTTAAGGTTAAAAAAAAAATCCTCCTCCCAAAATGATAGGAGTTTAAAAATAGTCAGGCATTTCTTCATTTAACATAGAAAGATTGTGGAAAACAATACCTGAAAAATAACTGGGCAATTTTAAATTCAAATTATTTAGTGAACGTTAATTCATTTCACTCCTCAACTCCCTTTGCTAGTTCTGTTGCTCCTTCTGCAAAGACTGCAAGGTAACTAAGTAGTGGTGTAACCGAGAAGAGCTAAATTGGACTCCATGTTGGATCTCTTTCTTTGACGTTAACCTTTGATTTTCATTACCTTAATCATACACAATGACCTGTCTCAGGGAACCCTATCCACCTGTGAAACTAACACACCCCTTCCCCAAGGCTAGTCATTCCAGGAGATGTTTTGCAAGACTGATAACCCTTTTTACTTTACTTCCTCACCTCTCCCTCTCTGATTCTATAAAAGAAACTAGCAACCAGACCCAGACAAGATGGTTTTCAGGAGACACTAGTCTGTCTTGGTCTGCTGGATTTCTGGATAAAGTTATATTCCTTGCCTCAACACCTCATCGCCAGTTCATTGGCCTGTCCTGCAGCGAGAGAACAAGCTTGGATGCAATAATAGTAGCTTTCCCCATCCTCATTATTCTACAAACTCTTTAATTAAAATAGCTAATAAAAGAAGTTTAGAAGTAATCTGACTTAGTTGTGCAGCTTCTTAACTTTTTAATCTCCTTTAAAAAATTGTTAAAAAGAAGCAGAAAAGTTTGGGCATACTATTTCTTGGCAAACATCAATTTATAATGATGATTTTTCTCAGCAAAAGGAAGGATCAAGAGAGAAGCAAATACATTTTTTCTGCTTTTGTATGAGCTACAATATCTACATATGATAAGGAATTGATGTTATTGTCTTGTTCAAGATTTTAAAAATCCCTTGAAAACTAAGAACTATGATTGTATTTCCAGGGTTAGATAACATATCCCCACACAGAAAGTCATTAAACTGAGGGTTAAAAGAGCATTTTATTTGTTTCAGAATCCTTAGTGCTTAATGTGAGGCAGAGGCCACATTGACTGTTCCATATAAATTTATTGAGTGATTTTTATATCAATGTTAGGCAACAATCTCATTATGCATTATTTGTATTGTTCCAAGGCTTTGTGATGTGAATGGGATTTCTGCACCATTTGTTTCAGTGGGACTGTGCTTATTAACAATGATACCCAATTCAGTTTCCTATTATATTGATGCCTCAAAATTTGGTTTGCTCCCAGCTGTGCAGTTATTACATTAGAACTTTAAAACTCAGAATCCAGTTATCTTTGAATTCAATTTATACTACACAATATTATAAAAGAGCATAGAACAATTACATTTAAAAATTAGAAAAGCATCCTAAGGCACCAAAGAAGACATGCATTTCTAGAAAGGAGCAGCAAACACCCTCCTGAAATTGCAAATAATAGCAAATAATCTGTTTCAGTAACTTTCAAAGTTAAAACAACATTATATCTAAAGTGATCCAAAAACAATTAAGTAGATGGCCAAAGAAAAACAATAGAACAAACAGATAAAAGATCTATTAATACTTCATATTGGATATTTTTCAATTAAATATTAACTCTGAAATGATATGTTTGAATAAAATGTTTAATTCATATTAGTAATTATAATTAACTTTATATTGATTTTGATTCATAAGAATATTTTTGTGTTCTATAGCATTATTTCAATTATGATATTATTCCAATTAATATTGAAGGACTCAAGAAAAATTTCAGACTGTCTCTACCAAAGCCAGAAGACTAGCATTGTTCAAATCTGTGGCATTAAGTTTCCAGCTCTTGAATTATAAACTCTAAAATAAAAAATTAAGTTTCTGTTTTCACTCTTAATTATACTTGGGTTCCATATCTATGGCACCTGAACAGTGCAAAGTTTCATCTCATTTTATAAATTTTAAGAACTTCTAATATTTGTATTATATATAAATTACACATGAATCAAGTTTATTATATTTAAATAAGGCTAAAAATAACTACAATATTGTACCAAAGGTTCTCATATGCTAATGCAGGTCACTTTCTTAGAAGGCTGTTCCTTTTCATGTAGGAAAGGTAATCACAATCTGGGGGGAATAGAAACATCAAAGGAAGTAATTTCACCAGCCATCAGAGTGAAAGGAGGAAATAGCTCTATGTATAAAATAAATGACTGCTCAGAAATCATATAGAGCAAGAGGAAATCTGGGGTTAATGATAGTTCATTGTTTGTGATGCCTTGATTAAACTTAGACATATTGACTTATCTTAGTGGTTTCCAAGTATTTTATCCTTGGAGTCTTTTACACTCTTCAGATTATTGAAGGCCTCAAAGAGCTTTTTGTTTAGTGTAGTTAATCCATAAGTAGTTATCAAAGTGGAAATTAAAACTAATAAACTTTATCATGCTTATACATTAATTCATTTTCAAATAGAAGCAATGGGTTCATTATGTTTCATAAATGATATGTATTTATAAAAAATTCATTTCTCAAAGAAAAAATTAGTGAGAGAAGAGGTATTGCTTTACATTTTTACAAATCTAATGTCTTAGTACATTTTTTAGCTGCTTCTGTATTCAATTTCTTGTGATATGGTATGTGATTTGGCCTCTGGAAAAGTTCACCGTATAATGCAAAAGAATAAGAGTAAAAATGGAAAATAAAATCTCAATATTAGCATAAAATTAGCTTTGACTATGTACCAGCATAAGACCCAAGGGGTCCCTGGATCCCACTGTAAGAACTAGGATAATTAGTTCCCAAACGTGAGTGCCATAAGAATCAATAGGAAGCCTTGAAAAGATATAGATGCTCAAACCAACTCCTCAGAGAGTCTGATTTAATTAGTTCACAGAAATATCTGGATCTCAGTAGTTGTAAAGTCTCCTAGGTGGTTCTTGTATGCTGCCAGGGTTAAGAACTACTGGATATGACAAGTTGTGCAATGAGACATGTCTTCACCTTAATGTCTTACATCTTTATAAATTTACATCAACCTCATTATCTCTTTTGGAGTTTTATTTTTTTTAATGTGTGTGTGGGACTATAGACATTTAAAATTTTATGTGATTTTATTTAATATAGATTAGATATTATTACAAATACTCTGATGAAAGATTGCTGCTATGACACAATTCTCTGTGAATAAATAAGAAAAACTATAAATTAGACTTTTTTACAGGGATATGAAAAAAATTGTCAGTCACATAAAATCTAAAGTTTTATTCAGCAGGCCCAGAAAAGATGTCAGACCAAGGTATCATTTTTTCCTTGTGATTTAAATTATAAGGCTGTTTCTGTGACAGGGAAATGATATGTAGCTGATAAAGACAATTATGTGCTAGTGGAATGACTCACAGCAGAAGGAGGGAAGATACTATATTAAATCCACAAGCCTTTGCTGTCCATCAGGGCCCATACTCTTGTAGATGTATTCCAGCTTAAGAGAAAACTCATCTTCTGAATAATCAGATGCAACCAAAGTATAGTACAGCCCTGTTTGCTCATTTTCTATATTTATAGTAACTACTGAAGTGACTGACAAAGGTTAAAAGTGTATTCATTAAGCACTGGAGCATCAATATCATTGATTTCAAAACCCAAATATTCTATTATTTGTAAAATACATCATGGCTGGACTGTATTTTCCATTCTCTATTCAGATGCTGTTCCTTTGGAAAAGCAGTTTCTTTGCCTCAGTACCCTGATCCTTCTTAAGAATATTAGATCAGTGAATCTCAACTAGGGTTGATTCTTCCCCCCCAGGGGATATTTGTTACAGATTGAGGACATTTTTGTTGTCAGAACTGGGGTGGGGAGTGAAGTTGTTACTGGTTTTATAGTGGGTGGATGCCAGGATGCTGCTGAATATCCCACAATGCACTGAACAGTCTCCATCCAACACATGACCATCTGGCCCCATATGTCAATAATACCAAAGTTGAGAAACTTGCATTAGATGATACACTAACAATTCCTGTCTCAATAGCAGTTCATTATGGACATATAAAATCACTAAGTTACTTCATACATATAAAGTGTACATATGAAATTCAGTATTATTCATTTCCAAGCAGTGAGTCTGAAGAAAACTGACCAATCTATAAATGATCATTCAAAGAAACCCCTTCTCATCATATGATTTTAACACTTGAGTGCTAATTAACAACATATTTCTCCCATTTCCATGGTATAGCTGAAACTTTACTGTTAACTATTATATAAAAGTATTATTATATTAAATCATTCATAATAGAGTGATTTAATTAATTAATTCTCAGGATATTTTTGACTACAGCTATCTTCTACATAGAAGGACTAAATAGTACTTTTTATACTCTGATTGGAAGGATCCTTCCAGGAACAAGCCAACAAGAAACCTATTCCCTCTGCAGCCCTGTTCTAAAGCTATCATTCCAATATTTTTGTTAGGTCCTTAAATAACCAAGCCTCCAGATTTCCTAAATAAGAGATCAAGTACTGAGAGAGAAACCTTGATTCTGTTATCATTTTTTGACTGTCTAGTCATCTAGAAATGTCCTAGATAATGAGGAATAGGAGTTTTGCCAAATAAGATCACAAGGCCTCTAATGAGCTGGGTTAGGAAATGTAGGGGTAGAGATGCATTGAACCCTCATTCCAAAACCTTTCTTCTAGCCTGCCATTCTCTACTTGAAAAGCTGGACTATATTCCCTTTCAGAATTTAAATTACTGATTTTATTCAAAGGATTTTAGGTGTAACTATTTGTTTTATGGAAAAATGTCATAAAGTGAAGACTCATTTGAACTGAATCTACTTAAAATTGGCTCAGATATATCACGGTACATTAGAAACACTCATACTATACATGTGGGACCAGTAATTAGTTGGTTAAGTCAGTTAAAACAGAGAATTATTAAAACTTGACAGATATTTAAGCCTTTCAAAAGCATCAATAAAAGTAGGAAAACATTAAACATTGATGTATAGTTCATTTTTTCTGTTTAAAACACCCAAACATGATCATCCCTAATCCTTCAGGTAAAACCAAGTCTTTCTACTTCAGTATGACTTTCTACAACATTAAACTATATTTCTTGCATAAAGCATACCCAAAGTTATCATATACAATGGTTATTTTCAGTTTTTAGATGGAATGAGAACTTAATTGAGAAACAATTTAAGTGTGATATTTTTCTCCCAGTGTTTTTCTCTGATCTTTCATAATTGTCTAATCAACACTTTGATTAACCAGTCATATATTTTATTTTCTCTCATGTTAGTGAGCTTTTCAAAACATTCAACTATGTTTTTACAGAAAAACACTGTATTTCTCAATTATATTTTAAGAGCTTATCTGATAATTATATTTAATTATAATAAATAGAAAAGTATAAATAACCTTGGAGGCCTACTGACTGATTCTCAGAAACTAAATGCTCAACTGATCTTTGCAAGGTTAGTGTATTTTAAGGAATGAAGAGTTTGCATTACCTTACAAATGAGTTAAAATGAAGGCTGATTATACCATTTATGCACCAATTCTTAGAGCACAGAATGGAGTGTTGAACTGTTATTAATTTCTGTGTATTGTTTATAACCAACTTAATTATAAGGTGAACATCATTTTTATAGTTTTCTTTTCCAAATATTCCAACAGGTTTTTTGATCAAGATTTTGATTGATTTTCTAATACCACTTCCAAAACCTCACAATTTTATTTGACTTTGATACTGATATATATTACCTGTTAGATATTTACACCTGTAAATAAACTAGAGATTAAAAATTTGACAAGACAGATAGATATAGATACATGATTGATTATTGTGAGGGGGTTCTGTGGACCTGAGAAAAAGACTACACTCACAGGAAACAAAGAAATGATAGTCTCCCCACCTTTTATAGGAAGCAGACATTGAGAAGACCAGACAGATTTTTTAAGCTCACCACTCAGCAGAAATGCATGTTTCCATAACTTCAGTTCTCATCCCATCTACCTGGGCTATAAGACAAGACTAGGACACAGTAGAGTGGATGAAACAAAGTCTCTGGAACTGTAATGTTTGAGATGAAGGAGAGCATTTTTCTTTATCAAAATTGGGATGGAGTGATTCAAGAAACTCACAGGTAGAGACTAGGAATGCCTATTGGAAGGAAGGAGATTTTGTTGTTCTCTTAGATGGTCATTAAATGGTGTATTCTGCCAGTCTGACTTGGTGCTCTCATTCAAATGAAGCTAATCCTCATGATAAAGCTGTTGAAGAAATCAACACTTTCTCTGAAGTTGGGAACCTAAACATGGAGAATGATACTGGCCTCTTGAACAGAGTTCCTTGAAGAAGTGAGAAGGCTTTTGAGAGTAGCTGACAGCCATAGAAAAATAAGACACTGTAGTAGGTGTGCCTGGGGAGAAGGCTGGGCAACCCTGTACCCTAAAGCCCTTAGAATATTCAGAATATGACCTGAATATTTCCCTGTGCCCTCATATAATGGACCACAGTGATTAGCTAATAAGACAAGAACAAGAGAAAGGCCCACATATTTTCCACATGTGAAATTGCTCCTTCTAGGAAAAGATTTGAGGTTATGAGTCATGCCTGGAATTAAAGGGACACTTAACTGGCTGTCTCTGAGATAGTTCTTAATGGGGGCTAGAGAAGAATGGAACACTAGTCCCCTAGAAAACTGTGCTAGACCTTCTAAGTGGGGGGGGGTTCACCATTTTAGTAGATGATATTATTCATAAGTGGATCCAAGAAAAATAGAGTGAAATCAGGCACAAACTCCATTACTACCACAGTTAACAAGAGACACAAGATTTCTGTTATCTTCTCCCCATTTCCCCAGAGAAGTCCCCAAACAACAGGTGCCAGGGGAAGGTATCGGGGTACAGGATAAGAGATTTCAACTGGACTGTACAGGACTAGAATTTTTATGATTTAATTAACTGAGAACCTTTGTGAACTCTGTAGCTTGTTGAGCAGGGATGGAGAGGGTAATTTCATACACCACAGTTAAAATCAATAATTGTTGGAAAACAAAATCATTTTTAGATTATTTTCCTCACTGAGATGAGAGTGCTCAATTACAGAGGCAAGGTTTAAGAGAAGAGGGAATTTGAATAGGGACATGCTTATAAATTTTTGGTTTATTAGTGAATATTTTGTTATGTTGACTGATTTCACTCTGTAATCTCTTAACTTGGGTTGTTTGTTAATAAACACTAGGATAATATGAACCTCTTGGATATTTTGGGTTACTGTATTCTTTTTGCTATTGAACTCAATTGCAGTTAACATAATTATTTACATTTCCACTAAATTGTTAAATTAATTTAAATATTAGAGAAGATTATAGCTGTAAAATCTTGATATATTAGAGAAAGAAAAGATTCTACACTTTTGGGATAGGTGGTGATGAACTAATTATTTAAAATTAAGAAATGATCTTCAATTAGTAAGTCTAAGCACAGTTCCAAATATGATTGTTTATGTTCTCTAAATCATCACATAGTTCTGTAAGACAATAATTTATAAGATTTTTCTCAAGTGAAACAAACTAGTAATTTTTAAAAATAACTTTAAAAGTTCTTTGGGTTACATCTATTTTTTCTATTTCAAACATGAAATTGTCATCACTCATCAACTATTTATTGAAAACCTACTAAGTGCCAAATGTATATTGCTTTGGGTAGTATAGTCATTTTCACAATATTGATTCTTCCAATCCATGAACATGGTATATCTCTCCATCTGTTTGTCTCATCTTTGATTTCTTTCATCAGTGTCTTATAGTTTTCTGCATATAGTTCTTCTGCCTCCTTAAGTAGGTTTATTCCTAGATATTTTATTATTTTTAATGTGATTGTTTCCTTAATTTCTCTTTCTGATCTTTCATTGTTGGTATATAGGAATGCAAGACATTTCTGTGTAATAATTTTGTATTTTGCAATTTTACCAAATTCATTGATGAGCTCTAGTAGTTTTCTGGTAGCTTAAAAGCTTTTGCACAGCAAAGGAAACAATAAACAAAACAAAAAGACAACCCTCAGAATGGGAAAAAATATTTGCGAATGAAGCAACCAACAAGCTATTGATCTCCAAAATATACAAACAACTCATGCAGCTCAATATCAAAAAAACAAACAACCCAATCAAAAAAATGGGCAGAAGTTCTAAATAGACATTTCTCCAAAGAGATATACAGATGGCCAAAAAAGCACATAAGAAGATGCTCAACATCACTAATTATTAGAAAAATGCAAATCAAAACTACAATGAGGTTATCACCTCACACTTGTCAGAATGGCCATCATCAAAAAATCTACAAACAATAAATGGTGGAGAGGGTATGGAGAAAAGGGGACCCTCCTACACTGTTGATTGGAATGTAAATAGGCACAGCTACAATGGAGAACAGAATGAAAGTTCCTTAAAAAACTGAAAACAGAGCTACCATATGATCCAGCAATCCTACTCTTGGGTATTTATCCAGAGAAAACCATAATCCAAAAAGATACATGCACCCAATATTCATTGCAACACTATTTACAATAGCCAGGTCATAGAAGCAACTTAAATGTCCATCAACAGAAGAATGGATAAAGAATATGTGGTATTACTCAGCCACAAAAAAGGAACAAAATAATGCCATTTGCAGCAACATTGTTGGACCTAGAGATTGTCCTACTGAGTGAAGTCAGACAGAGAAAGACAAATATCATAATATCACTTGTGTGTGGAATCTAAAAAAAGTGGTACAAATGAACTTATTTACAAAACAGAAATAGAGACACAGATGTAGAAAAACTAATGGTAACTGAGGTGAAAGGGGGGAGGGATTAATTGCAAGATTGGGATTGACATATACACACTACTGTATATAAAATAGATAACTAATAAAGACCTACTGTATAGCATAGGGAACTCTATTCATTACTCTGTAATGACCTAGACCTACATGGGAAAATAATCTAAAAGAGAGTGCATACATGTATATGTATAACTGATTTGCTTTGCTATTCAGAAGAAAGTAACACAACATTGTAAATCAACTATACTCCAATATAATTAAAATAAAAAATTAAATTAAATGAAATTTAACTGGTCATCCTGTATTTTATCTGACAACACTAGAGCAATTGCCCCTGTCAAAAGGAGAAATACGTTATTTTTCCCCAATCACTGTGATAAATGTACTTTGAGTGATAAGCCTGCTTCTAACTTTTCCTTTCATTATTGAGTACACATTTTAATAAATAACTCTTTTGAGTTCCCAATTTATCCTTGTGAGCAGTATTAATACCAAACCATTCAATTCTTAGGCGATATTAAAAATATAAAGCTGTTTTTAAATTAATATATATCAGTAAAACAAATATTCAAATAGAAGCATTTTGCTAAACTAATACACATTTTCATATTTTCTATATGTAGCGATGCTTAGAAATTTGGAAGGCAGGTGGGTTAAAACAAATAGTATAAAATAATTGGTGATGTTTAAGTATTATTTTACTTTTTTGAGAGAGTTTTTTGCAAATGTATCAATGTTGGATCTTAGCAAGTATCCTTTAAGCATTCTCAGCTGTTAAAATCCTAGATGTAGTGACTATAAGAACACAGAACTATCTACTATCATTTTTGATGACCCTCAAAAAGAAGCAAGGAGGAAATTTTCCTTGAACTCTATTTCTCCTACTATTCTTACAGTAACTTACTTTGCTTTCATTTTCTAAATTTGTATTTTCTGTACAGTCTATAGAATTTGTTGTTCTATTTAGTTTTAAAATCTTATATTTTACTTTATTTATTTTACACTCAAAGCCATGAACTAGCCATATAGCTTTCTGCTTAAGTGCATTGTGCTATGATTGCAATCAACAAATACTAATTTTTTATAATTATTGTTTCATAATCTGTAAGTTTTATCTCTTTTTTCCTTTACACATTGTTTTTTATTTACAATGTTGTTTTAGTTTCAGGTGTACAGCAAAGTGATTCAGTTTTATACACAGACACACACACAAACATATATATATATTTACATTCTCTTGCATTATAGGTTATTACAACATATTGAGTATAGCTCCCTGTGCTATACAGTATGTCCTTGTTGGTTATCTATTCTATGCATAGTACTGTGTATATTTTAATCCCAAACTCCTAATTTATCTCTCTCCCATACTTTCCCCTTTGATAACTATAAGCTTGTTTTCTATGTCAGTGAGTCTATTTTGTTTTCTAAATATGTTCATTTATTATTATTATTATTATTATTATTATTATTATTTTTAGATTCCACATATAAGCAATAATATTCCTCTGTTAGAAAGAAGGTGATGTCAGGGGCACTAAGAATTTGGTTTCCAAATATATATAAATAGAAAAAAAAAAAGAAGTTAAGTTGCACTTATTTTAAAAACTATTGCCTTGTATGCCAAATCAAACACACCAAAATAACTACAAGGATGTCATTGAGTTTAGAATTCTTAAATCCAAAAGAATACAATTATAACAAAAGCAAGAAAATTTGATTTTATTTAAAATTTGTGATTCAGTATTTCAAGTTCAGTGACTTACCAAAGTATACACATCCTCAGAACTGGCCTTAGCATTTATTCCATCATGTTTTTCTTACATCAGCTACAGCTTATTTATTTCTACAAGCCAAACTTGCTTTCCAAAAATGCTTCTTCTTTCTCCAAATTCTTTAGAATCACATGTTCAAGGGCTTCATTCTAGTGACCATTCTTTTAAACTTAGATTTTGTTTTTTATTGTCTGTTTGTTGTTGTTAAAGAGAATTCATCAGTGCCCCCAAGAATAATCAAAAGAAGTTTTGGGAGCTTCCCAGCTCTTTTTCAAGGTTCAGAAAGCTTAAGTTTTATTGAAGCCATGGAGGCTATCCATCATTTAGTGTCCTCAGCAAGGTGTATAAAAGGTTGATTTCCCCCAAGCACATGGTTTAGCTAGGTCTATAGATAAGAAAGTGAAAGGGCCATTCTTATATTTCTAATACAGAAAAGTTAATTATAAATTGACTTTTATATTTGAGAATGGTTAAAGTTATTAAATAACTCTTGTGATGAAATAAATCAAATTCCTATGAATTATGATATAGAAAAAGTTGTAAAAACCTCACCTGTCAAACATATTAGATGAACCAAAAACTATTACCAGAAGCAAATCAACAGATTTTAGTGTTTTAATTATTAAATAAAATATTATGTATTTAAGTAGCACAAGGGGCTAGAAATAGGAAATATAATAAACTTGTAGAAATTAACAAAGCTAAGAGAAGAAATGTATGAGTAATAAGCAGAAATAAGGTTTGGTTTATAACTGTAGTGAAAAAGTTTGTGAAATTCAACAAAAATATAGTTAAATTTAGTTCCTAATCCAATGGAAAGTTAATAAAAAGAGGGAGATTAAAAATAATAGAGATGTTGAACTCTATTTGGAGATATTTTAATAAAATAGGTGTTTTCTAAAATCTTTTGACTCAGGAAGTAAAAAAAACCTATACAGAAATATAAACACAGAATGAAGCTTTAATGAAATACCATCATTGCGTACCCTGAAGGCAGGACCTGGCCTTGATTGTTTAGTATAAAAGTATTTTCTTTTTCTTAGGAACAGTTGATTCCCACATTATGAAATAAAATTTGAGCTGAGAATATGAATTACAGATTGCAAATTTATTTCATGAAGCTTTCATAACACTGACCCCAGAGAGCAAATATACAAAATAGAAAAGCACAGAATAAATATCTTCCTATACTAATAAATAGGACAAAATCCTAAACAATGGTCTCTCGTATTTAATATGCAGTATATGAAAATTAAAATATATGAAAATTTGTTCTTTTAAATAAAGTTTATTTGCTATTTAAAAATCTATTCATGTATTTTAACATAGGAATGGGTCACATTAAAAAAATTATCCTCTCCTTGTGCAACAGGGAAAGCTTATGGAATGCATTTACACATATTTAACATGACAAATAAAATCTATCTCAACCTAAGAGCCTAAAACACATTTACAGGTTATTGTCCAGCACCATTGCCACTAAAATGCTGACAATTAAGGTCTTTGCTCACTATTGATAATTTTATGAAAATTATAGAATGTGATATTTATATGCCTTATAAGCTTGAAAAAACATACATAAAAACAGCAAAAATGTCAACCCACTGAAAAGTGGAAAAAATATTAACAGGCAATGTACAGAATTGGTCAATGAGTAACAGCTTAAGTGTCTCATCATCAGTCACAATCATTAAATGCAAATTAAAATCACAATGAAGTAACATTTCACATGCATTATTTTGATAGAAATTTCAGATCTGATAATCATCAAACTGACAAGAGGTGCATTTATGGGCATTCTATAACTTCTCCTGCAAATGTAATTTACACACATCATTCATTAGGCGATGCCATCACCCTCAGGGTCTCACAAGGACAAGATATATACAGCAACTTTTGGAAGACATGAGAGAGCAGCCAATTCATTAGGGCCTTTTAGAGGGTAGCAGCATATTTTAACAAAAATTTGACATATTATCTTAAAGTAAAATCAGACCATAACCTGGAGTTTAATTTCATTCCAAGGAAATCATCACCTTTGTCTTATGAAATGAAACAGGAAAATAATACAATATGATATAAAATGAAGAGTTATTTATAACTTAAAATTATTTAGTTTCCATTTCTGTATTTTCCACTATAAAATTTACATACTCTGAATAACCAACATTATTAATTCATTCTGTAATTCTCCATTTATATTTTGCTTTAATATTTAGCACCTTAGTTTCCATTTTAATTTTCCCATAAGTAATATAATAATGGAAATATTAAAAATGTTCAATCAGAAGGTGAAGTTGTATTAAATGTTAATTATATTAAAGAAATTAAATTCATATTTTAGTATAATTACACTATTAATTTTCCTGAGTTCTTTGATTTAATATTAAATTATAGAACTTCTGTTTTAGAAGTTATTACAGTTTGAATATTGTTATGCTTTGTGTAATCAGTTATGTCATATGGTATAGGCAGCATTGATTGTATTCTTAATATATTTCTATTTGAACTATTTTAATATAAATGCTCAAAAACAGCTAAATTCTTTTTTGATCAAAAAGTTATATGAAAATAAAGAATTTATATGCAGTAGGTAACGCATATCCAATTAGATCTTGATGTCTTTTTACATTGAATTAATTTATACTTCTTAATACTACCTAAACAATGTAAAATGCACATTAACATACACATCATTATTTACTTTAAAAAATTATTGAAATATACTTGATTTATAATGTTGTGTTAATTTCTCTGTGTCAAAGTGACTCAATCATACATATACTTTTTTTTTTAATATTCTTTTCCACTATGATTTATCACAGGGTATTGAATATGGTTTCCTGCACTATACAGTAGAACCTTGTTGTTTATCCATACTATATATAGGAGTTTACATCTGCTAATTCCAAACTCCAAATCTTTCCCTACCCTACCATTCCTCCCCTTTGGCAAACACAATTCTGTTCTCTGTGTCTGTGAGTTTGTTTCTGTTTCATAGGTATATTCATTTGTGTCATATCTTAGATTCCACATATAAGTGATATCATATGGTATATGTCTTTGTCTGACTTGCTTAGTATGATAAACTCTAGGTCCATCCATGTTGCTGCAAATGGCATTATTTCATTCTTTATTATGGCTGAGTAATACTCCATTGTATATATGTCCCACATCTTTATCCAGTCATCTATTGATGGACATTCAGGTTGTTTCCATGCCTTGGCTATTGTAAATAGAACATGCATATTATTAAAATGTTCCTTTTTTTTTTTTGTAATAAAACTAATTTTATTTATTTTATTTTTTTAATTTTTATTATTTTTTGGGGGTACACCAGGTTCAATCATCTGTTTTTATATACATATCCCCGGATTCCCTCCCTTCCTTGACTCCCCCCCCAAGTCCCCCCCACCCTCCCCGCCCCAGTCCTCTAAGGCATCTTCCATCCTCCAGTTGGACTCCCTTTGTTATACAACAACTTCCCAATGACTATTTTACACTTGGTAGTATATATATGTCTGTGCTACTCTCTCGCTTCATCTCAGTTTCCCCTTCACCCCTGGCCCCCTCCCATACCACGAGTTCTCCAGTCCATTCTCTGTATCTGCATCCTTGTTCTTGTCACTGAGTTCATCAGTACCATTTTTAGATTCCATATATGTGAGTTAGCATACAATATTTGTCCTTCTCTTTCTGACTTACTTCACTCTGTGTGACAGACTGTAGTTCTATCCATCTCATTACATATAGCTCCATCTCATCCCTTTTTATAGCTGAGTAATATTCCATTGTATATATATGCCACATTTTCTGTATCCATTCATTTGTTGATGGGCATTTAGGTTGCTTCCATGTCCTGGCTATTGTAAAGAGTGCTGCAATAAACATTATGGTGCAAGTTTCTTTTGGGATTATGGTTTTCTTTGGGTATATGCCCAGGAGTGGGATTACTGGATCATATGGTAGTTCTATTTGTAGTTTTTTAAGGAATTTAAAAATTGTTTTCCAAAGTGGCTGTACCAACTTACAGTCCCACCAACAGTGCAGGAGAGTTCCCTTTTCTCCACACCCTCTCCAACATTTGTGGTTTCCAGATTTTGTGATGATGGCCATTCTGATCGGTGTGAGGTGATACCCCATTGTGGCTTTGACTTGCATTTCTCTGATGATTAGTGATGTTGAGCATCTTTTCATGTGTTTGATGGCCATCTGTATGTCTTCTTTGGAGAAATGTCGATTTCGGTCTTCTGCCCATTTGTGGATTGGGTTATTTGCTTTTTTGGTATGAAGCTGCATGAGCTGCTTGTATGTTTTGGAGGTTAATCCTTTGTCCGTTGTTTCATAGGCAATTATTTTTTCCCATTCTGAGGACTGCCTTTTAGTCTTGTTTATGGTTTCTTTCACTGTGCAAAAGCTTTTAAGTTTCATGAGATCCCATTTGTTTATTCTTGATTTGATTTCCATGATTCTAGGAGGTGGGTCAAAAAGGATCTTGCTTTGATGGATGTCATAGAGTGTTCTGCCTATGTTTTCCTTGAGGACTTTTATAGTGTCTGGCCTTACATGTAGGTCTTTAATCCATTCTGAGTTTATTTTTGTGTATGGTGTTAGGAAGTGTTCTAATTTCATTCTTTTACATGTTGCTGTCCAATTGTCCCAGCACCACTTATTGAAAAGGATGTCTTTTTTCCATTGTATACTCGTGCCTCCTTTGTCAAAGATAAGGTGCCCATATGTGTTTGGGCTTACTTCTGAGTTCTCTATTCTATTCCATTGATCTTCCTTTCTATTTTTGTGCCAGTACCATACTGTCTTGATCACTATGGCCTTGTAGTATAGTTTGAAGTCAGCAAGGCTGATTCCACCAACTCCATGTTTCCTTCTCAAGATTGCTTTGGCTATTCGGGGTCTTTTGCATTTCCATACAAATCGTAAGATTTCTTGCTCTAGTCCTGTGAAAAATGCCATTGGTAATTTGATGGGGATTGCATTGAATCTGTAAATTGCTTTGGGTAGTACCGTCATTTTCATGATGTTGATTCTTCCAATCCAGGAACATGGTATGTCTCACCATCTGTTTGTGTCATCTTTGATTTCTTTTATCAATGTCTTAAAGTTTTCTGCATACAGATCTTTTGCCTCCTTAGGCAGGTTTATTCCTAGGTATTTTATTCTTTTGGTTGCAATGGTGAATGGGAGAGTTTCCTTAATTTCCCTTTCTGCTCTTCCGTTGTTAGTGTATAGGAATGCAAGAGATTTCTGTGCATTAATTTTGTATCCTGCTACTTTACTAAACTCATCAATTAGTGCTAGCAGTTTTCTGGTAGAGTCTTTCGGGTTTTCTATATATAATATCATGTCATCTGCAAAGAGGGACAATTTGACTTCTTCTTTTCCAATTTGGATTCCTTTTCTTTCTTTTTCTTCTCTGATTGCTGTGGCTAAAACTTCCAAAACTATGTAGAATAATAGTGGTGAGAGTGGACACCCTTGTCTTGTTCCTGTTCTTAGAGGGAATTCTTCCAGTTTTTCCCCATTGAGAACGATGTTGGCTTTTGGTTTTTCATATATGGCTTTGATTATGTTGAGGTAATTTCCTTCTATGCCCATTTTCTAGAGAGCTTTTATCATAAATGGAGGTTGAAATTTGTCAAAAGCTTTCTCTGCATCTATTGAGATGATCATATGGTTTTTATCCTTCAATTTGTTGATATGATGTATCACGTTGATTGATTTGCATATATTGAAGAATCCTTGCATCCCAGGGATAAACCCCACTTGATCATGGTGTATGATTTTTTTTAATGTGCTGTTGGAGTCTGTTAGCTAGTATTTTGTTGAGGATTTTTGCATCTATATTCATCAGTGATATTGGTCTGTAGTTTTCTTTTTTTGTGATATCTTTGCCTGGTTTTGGTATCAGGGTGATGGTAGCCTCGTAGAATGAGTTTGGGAGTGTTCCGCCTTCTGCAATATTTTGGAAGAGTTTGAAAAGGATAGATGTTAACTCTTCTCGAAATGTTTGATAGAATTCGCCTGTGAAACAATCTGGTCCTGGGCTTTTGTGTGTTGGGAGATTTTTAATCACTGCCTCAATTTCCATACTTGTGATTGGTCTGTTCATGGTTTCTATTTCTTCCTGGTTCAGTCTTGGAAGATTGTATTTTTCTAAGAATGTATCCATTTCTTCCAGGTTGTCCAATTTATTGGCATATAGTTGCTTGTAGTAGTCTCTCATGATGTTTTGTATTTCTGAAGTGTGCGTTGTTACTTCTCCTTTTTCATTTCTAATTCTGTGGATTTGCATCTTCTCCGTTTTTTTCTTTATGAGTCTGGCTAATGGTTTATCAATTTTGTTAATCTTCTCAAAGAACCAGCTTTTAATTTATTAATTTTTCTTATGGTTTCTTTCCTTTCTTTTTCTTTTATTTCTGCTCTGATCTTTATGATTTCTTTCCTTCTGCTCACTTTGGGGTTTCTTTCTTCTTCTTTCTCTAGTTGTTTTGGGTCTAAGGTTAGGTTGTTTATGCGATGGTTTTCTTGTTTCTTAAGGTAGGACTGGATTGCTATAAACTTCCCTCTTAGAACTGCTTTTGCTGTGTCCCACAGGTTTTGGGTTGTTGTGTTTTCATTGTCATTTGTTTCTAGATATTTTTTGATTTCCTCTTTGATTTCTGTAGTGATTCCTTGGTTGTTTAGGAGTGAATGGTTTAGCCTCCGTGTGTTTGTCTTTTTTGCAGTTTTTTTCCTGTAATTGATATCTAATCTCATGGCGTTGTGGTCTGAGAAGATGCTTGATATGATTTCAATTTTCTTGAATTTGCTGAGGTTTGATTTGTGCCCCAAGATGTGATGTATCCTGGAAAATGTTCCATGTGCACTTGAGAAGAAAGTGTAGTCTGTCGTTTTTGGATGGAATGTCCTATAAATATCAATTAAGTCGAGATGGTCTAATGTGTCATTTAAAGTTTGTGTGTCTTTATTTATTTTCTGTGTGGATGATCTGTCCATTGATGTAAGTGGGGTGTTCATGTCTCCCACTAGTATTGTGTTACTGTCGACGTCCCCTTTTATAGCTGTTAGCACTTGCCTTATGTATTGAGGTGCTCCTATATTTGGGGCATAGATGTTTACCATTGTGATATGTTCTTCTTGAATGGATCCCTTGATCATTATGTAGTGTCCTTCCTTGTCTCTTTTAATAGTCTTTACTTTCAAGTCTAATTTGTCTGATATGAGTATTGCTACTCCAGTTTTCTTTTGACTTCCATTTCCATGGAATATCTTTTTCCATCCCTTTCCTTTCAGTCTATATGTATCCCTTGGTGTGAAGTGGGTTTCTTGTAGGCAGCATATGGATGGGTCTTGTTTTTGTATCCATTCAGCCAGTCTGTGTCTTTTGGTTGGAGCATTGAATCCATTTACATTTAAAGTGATTATTGACATGTGTGTTCTAATTACCATTTTCTGAATTATTTTGGGTTTGTATTTGTAGGTCTTTTCCTTTTCTTGTGTTTCCTCCTTAGAGAAGTTCCTTTAGCAGTTGTTGTAAGGCTGGTTTGGTGGTGCTGAATTCTCTTAACTTTTGCTTGTCTGGAAAGCTTTTGAGGTCTCCCTCAAATCTGAATGAGATTCTTGCTGGGTAGAGTATTCTTGGCTGTAGGTTTCTCTTTTTCATGACTTTCAGTATATCCTGCCATTCCCTTCTGGCCTGCAGAGTTTCTGTAGAGAGGTCAGCTGTTATCCTTATGGTTTTCCCCTTATATGTTGTTTGTTGCTTTTCTCTTGCTGCTTTTAATTTTTTTTCTTTGTGTTTAATTGTCATTAGTTTGATTAATATGTGCCTTGGTGTATTTCTCCTTGGGTTTATTCTGTATGGGACTCTCTGTGCTTCTTGGACTTGGTGAATTATTTCCTTTCCCATATTGGGGAAGTTTTCCACTAGAACCTCTTCAAATATTTTCTGAGACCCTTTCTTGTTTTCTTCTTCTTCTGGGATGCCTATAATTAGAATGTTGGTATGCTTAATGTTATCACTGAGGTCTCTGAGACTGTCTTCTAATCTTTTTATTCTTTTTTCTTTTTCCTGCTCTGTGGCATTTATTTCCCCCATTCTATTTTCCAACTCACTTATTCTTTCTTCTGCCTCAGTCATTCTGCTGCTTAGAGCATCTAGAGTATTTTTAATTTCAGTTATTTTGTTATCCATTGCTATTTGTTTTTCTGAGTTCTTATGAACTGTTTCTTGTGCTTTCTCTATTTTGTTATCGAGATTTTGTATCATTTTTACTATCATTACTCTAAATTCTTTTTCAGGCATTTTTCCTATTTCCTCCTCATTTATTTGGTCTTGTGGGTTTTTTTCTGCTCCTTTGCCTGCATGGTGTTTCTTTGTTTCCTCATGGTTGTCCAAACTTTTGGGATTGCTTGTCCTGGCGATAGAGGTGTTTATAGAAGACTCTCCAAGCCTCAGACTAATGTCCACGTATTGGATTAAATGAATATTAAGTCTAGGAAACACATACATGTATGACACACACTTATTGACTCCGTTAGGACATAAGGCTCTAGAAAGACCTGACAGAACCCCAGTGTGCTATTAGATATTCAAAGAGAAACCCAACAGAAATTGACAACTGAAACGGAGCAAATCAGAGACAAAAGCAAAAGCAAACAAACAAACAAATAACACCCTACACATACAAACATTAATCCAGGGAGATTTTGTAAGCTAGGATCAAATATAGAAAAGAGCCAGAGTACCACCAGAGAGAATGGAGATACTCAGAATGTAATTAGACAACTGTGTTAAGAACTAAGATAAAGACAAAAGCCTAATATTAAATACCAAGGCAGTGCGTCATCTGGAGAATAGAGCAAGGAGTCTGAGCAGACCGATAGTGTTGCTTATAAGTATGTTAAGATAAAATGAACTTAAAATGGCTGGAAGAAAGTGGAACAGAAGAGTGTACTGAGGTTGGAAATATGGAAATAAAAAGAAAGGAATAGAAATGTATAAAAGATAGGGATGAAAGGAAAGTATGAGAGATATATTGTCCATACTACCAAAAACTTAGCTAGATATAAAAATATAAAAAAGTAAAAAAAAAAAATAAAAATAAAAAAATAAAAAAATATCATTAAAAATTATGTTATAAAACTTGTAGATCCCTTAGGGCTAAGATTGTATTTAATAAAGAAAAGAAAGAAAAAAAAAAGAGAGAGAGAGAAAAAGAAAAAAAAAAATCCAGAACTGATCCCAGAATGGACCAGTTCAATAGGTATTGATACTACTATTTCTGTTTCCTTAGCGTCTCAGCTGTAAGTGTCCTTCTTCTTGCCTTGGGTTTTTTTTGCATTATTCTGTGACCAGCAGAGGTTCCTTTATTGTTCGTCTGTATGTGTTGGTGTGTGGGGATGGAGACGGTACAATAGTGGCTCCTTCTCCTGGGAGTGAGTGAGCAGTGGTGCACTGTTGTTTCAGTCGCGCTTGGAGATGCCTGTTGCAGAGGGACGCCGGTGGCTCAGGCGTAAACAGAAAGTCTTAGAGTTGGGCCTCTCTTGGGGTTTTTTTGTTGTTGTTGCTGTTGTTGTTGTTGTTGTTGTTGTTGTTTTCCTTTCCGCAGCCTCCCTGCTGCTGGCATTGCAAGGGGTTTTAATCTAGCCCTGCCCAAGCGCCTTTGGGTGCTTGTTATCCCTGAGCGCCTTAGGTGGCCCATGGGCGTCTCTCCACTGCCTGTTGCAGAGGTGCTGAAAGAGAGAGAGAGGCTATGCGCGCGGCTCCTCCCTGCCGCCTGTGAGCCTGCAGCCTCCAGCCGCCATCACGGCCGGGCAGCTCTCAGGGACGGGCACTCCTCTCCACAGACCTCCTCCCTCCTGTCCTCTCCGTCTGTCACCCTACCAGCAACAATGTTTCTCACCCTGAACCAGCTCTCCGGTTCCCATGCTCCCGCTCCCAGACCCTCTGTTCGGCCGCAGATCGACGTCTCGGTCCAGGAACGCTGAGCTGCGTTGCGGACCCTCCGTATGTTTCTCACTCCCTCCCGTCTGCCACAGCTCCGCCGCTTCACCCTCTTTGAGCCTTCGTAGATGCCTCCCCACCGGCTATGTCAGGCTCCCCGTGGTCCTTTCTGGTGTCTGAGGCTGTCTGCTGGTGTTCAGCTGGTTCTCTGTGGGAATTACTGCGTCCTTCTGTGCATTCCCAATGCATCTGTGGAGAGGGATGCACTTCACGTCTCTCTACTTTGCCGCCATCTTTTCTCCTAAAATGTTCCTTTTATACTATGTGTTTTATCAGGTTAGAAGAAATTTAACAATTCACCGATACTAATATATTATGGAACTGAGTGTATTATATAAGCATTTTATTTTATTTTTTCAGTTTTAAGTGCTTATAATCTTTATATTCTTAATTAATCTCCACATTTTTAGGTTTATTCATTACTCATTGAGTCTTTTTTTTTTTAACAGATGATAAACTGCATATATTTAGAGTGTACAATTTGGTATCTCAATCTCCCAGTTCATTCCTCCCCAAACCTCCCCACTTTCCCCACTTTGTGTCCATATGTTGGTTCTCTACATCTGTGTCTCTATTTTATATAAGCATTTTACATCATTGTTCATTAAAATAATGCCAAACAAGCTTTGAACAAATAGATAATTCAGGGAGATGGAATTTTTTACAATGCAACATGCATAGAAAAACAGAAGTTTTTTCTGCATATCCTGAGAATTAACTTTTATTGAAATCATTTTTTTTTGAAATATAAATTACTTTCCTTCTGCTAAATGACTCAACTCCAAATTGTTATAGCATAATTAAGTAGAACCAGTAAACAAATGTATGTATTTAATGTAAAATAAAAAATATATTTCTAGACTATTATTATATGAAGATGAATCCATGTATTTTGAAGCAGTATGTGTACCAAAACTAGCTTAAGAGATGCTTGGTATTGAGATTCAGGCCAGTCAAGAGAACTACCTGGGTAAACACACCTGGAGCTAAAGAGACACATCCTGTTATACAGAAAGTATCAAGCTCCCTATAATAATGTCTAAATTGTTACATAGCTGAAAAAACTACAAATAAAATCTAGTAATTGGGGATAAGGATAACCCTTGTATGGACTCTTCTAAACCCCTGTTTAAGGACAGTAGGGGAGCTACGGTATCATGCTAAACATGCCCATGAGATTAAACTCATTGTGAAGCACTGTGACACAAGGAAGCCAGAGCTGTTTGAGCCTTCATCTATACTGTAAAAGACAGATGAAAATGAATAATATCTATTTTGCCACAAAGAAAAATCACACACACACACACACACACACACACACACACAATGTGATGTAATGACATTTTGCCTTAAATGATCTGTAGCCATCTGCTTCCAACAGCAGTGGTGACTCCATTCAATTGGTGTTAGTGAGATACCAGACCCAGGGGTGCCAGTCATGGTTGCCTGTATAGGCTTGTTGTGACAAGTGCCTCCTGTGCCTTCATGGGCTGAAAAACTTCCTGATGGCAGATACACACTAAAGTAATTAGTGCAAAATAGGAAGCAAACAAAGCATACGGTAGGTGAGAATACTTCCTTACGTAAAATCATCTATGGAGTCCTGGAAATAATTCTAAGATTTTAGGGTTTCTGCAATAGACGATAGAGTGGAAAATATGAAAGTTGTAGCTTTAACAGTGAGCGTATGAGCTGATGTAGTGACTGCTGAGTGGTTTGGAAGGGTGTATCAATATTAATTACTTCTAATTAATGAAGTAATTATAATTAGTTATGTAATTGGTTACATCATCACATATGTAATTGCAAAATGACTACTATTAATTTGCTTAATTAATGTCACATATTCTGTGTTTTGATATACAAGCAGAGACAAGAATTTATATAACAATTTAGCATTGGAAATGTGACCTTTCAAGAGTGAAATGCCTTAAAATGTTGCACCCTTAGTTAAGTTTAGAGAAACAAGTCTCCTCACCCAGGTAGTAGAAGAGGAGGAAAGTTTTATATCTCTCCATTAGATCTGAGTGGAAAAACAAATCCTCTGACAATTTGTAACTAAGAAATGAATTCTAATTAGATTTATCATACCCCTATGACATAGAAACTACAATTTAAAATTATCCCTAAGGAAGTGATAATTCTGACTATGTAGAAGAGAGACAAAAATCACTATAGAGGTAAAAAACACTCAAAGCTTCACAGGATTCCTAGGAAAAATACACCATAAATCAGATTTAATTTAACATTAAAGATATATTAGGAAATATTTATATGAGTAAGGTTTGAAGGTTAAATATATTGTAAGGTTTAGATGATAAAATAGACTGATAGATTCTCTGAAATAGGTAGGTATAAAGAAGTCTATAATAGAAATAAGACATTATGAAAAATAAATGGAAAAAATGGAAAAGTTACCAATTGACACCAACTAGAAACTTCCTGAAGGACACAAAAATAGAAGCACACAAATGAAAATTCATTCCTTCCTCATATAGGAGAGTTAGTAACTTAACAATGTTAATTTTCTGAGTTGATTTGTAAATAATATATTCCCAGCAAAATGTTAAAATATTTTCTCTAGACAGATTGATTCTCATGTTTATATGAAGAAATAAGCAAATAAAAATAACAAAGTTCTTAATAAGAACTATGAGCAAGCATAAGCTGTACCTATATTAAAAAAATAAGTAAACTTTTTGGTTTATCAATAGGTAGACAGACTAGTATGAAAGAAAAAGAAAGTTCAGGTAAGACCAAAACACCTCTGGTATTTTAGTGTTTTAATGAAGTCAGAATCTAAATACTGTAGAATAAAAGTAGACCTTTTAAGAGATAATATTGTAGAATAATATAGAGAAATTACTTTTTCAATTATGAATCTTTATAAGATTATTAATAAGTCCTGGTTTTGCAAATGATCTTATGAGTATAACTCTCATAGATTGATTGAAATACAAATCATTTAAATATTTTTCTATTGCTGTGTTAATTGTAAATCAGCAGGCAATGGGGCCATAATAAAAAAAAAATAAGCTTTCTTAAAAAACTGGCAGTGAGATATAGATAATGTTTTACACTTCCAATTCATTTAATGACAAATTACAATATTTTATAACCTGTTTTGACAGTAATTTTTCTAACAATGAAAACTAATGATGAAAAATAAAATATCAATTCACAATATACACTGAATACAGAATTTGCAAATCATCAATTGTTAAAAGCATTTAATTACTCTAGATGTATGAGGTTAGTGTTTTAGTAAGCAATTGTTCACTTAGGTACACAGTTTGAATAATAATAATAATAATATATCAAGTGACTAAACTTTGTATTAGCAATGGTGCTGCTTTTAACTGAATTTTACTATGATTGTTAATGAATAATTTATGAAACCAGATCATATAGTAGTAAAATTTACATGGATAATTTAATTATCTACTTTATCTGTTTTTCTTGTATTAACCATTCTTACCTTTCTTGTACTACTTATACTTTATATCAACTCTCCAATGTATTTTCAATTTTATCTCTGAACTTGTTTAACTTGTGAAAATCAAACTTTGTTCATTGAAAAAATACTTTGAGGAATATAATAAAGAAAAATCTTTTAAAAAGAATTTAATTGGGCTTCCTAGGTGGTGCAGTGGTTAAGAATTCACCTGTCAATGCAGGGGACACGGGTTCGATCCCTGCTCCAGGAAGATCCCACATGCCGTGGAGCAACTAAGCCTGTGCGCCACAACTACTGAGCCTGTGCTTTAGAGCCTGTGAGCCACAACTACTGAGCCCATGTGCTGCAACTACTGAAGCCCACGTGCCTAGAGCCTGTGTTCCGCAACAAGAGATGCCACGGCAATGAGGAGCCCGCACACTGCAACAAAGAATAGCCCCCCAGTCACCACAACTAAAAAAAAGAAAGCCCACACAGCAAAAAATACCAAACACAGCCAATAAAACAAATTAATTAATTAATTTAAAAAAACAAAACAATGATCTATATCTTAAAAAAAAAGAATTTAATGTATCGTCAACTGACTTGTAAATAGCGTCTGTTAAAATGCCAGCAGTTAGAAAGAAAATCAATGACTTGAGTTCTTTCATCTGCTGAAACATCAGGAAGAGAATAAGAGCAATGACCCATGCAATAGCCTATTCAATAGCCATGATTGTAAAAACAAGTAAACACTTCAACATATTTGATTAATTCAAATTTCACAAGGTTTAGAAATTAAAAATTAAGGATTGGATTTAGAGAATAAATATAAATACTTTATCATTAGTGAGTGCAGTGCTAATGTTGCCATGTCATACTTGACACATACCTGCAATTCTGCATCTACAGAAAAAATGTCTTAAAAGCCACAAACCTTTAAGAAAAGAAATCTTCAAATGTGTGTTGTCACAGTTTGGAACCCTCTTTAGAAGAGATGCCATTCACTGAGGGCAGCCCTTTAAAGCTTAGTTCTTGTTCCCCAATTTATTTAAATTTTAATACATCTATAATGTCATACTTGCAATACTCCTTCCCCACAAATCATGTTAAGATAACTTACATGAAGTAATATCAAACATTTTAATGAAAGAAGGGGGGGTGGATCCTGCAGTGTTATTATCATTGTGAGGACTATTTGTATATCACCTTGAAATTCAAATATTATTCGACATCCATTTCAAAGTTGATTCCTTTCACCTTTCTTTTTGCATTAAAATGATATTAAAACTTGAGGGGAGGTAAATCAACTCTTTGAGACTCCTTTGCATCTGGTTTACTGATGGCATTGGTGTAAAGTTGTACATCAGGCTTGCAGTGTCCATTACTAATATAAATACATTCAATCCAACTGTGCTTCTTATATTCTCTATCTTCTCCCATCCTTCAGAACTCAAAACTAGCTCATTTCCACCCATCACTGTACTTGAATGTGGCCAGCACATGTGAGGCCCTGAATTAGCCTGAATTAGCCATGTACATAGTTTATCCTTACCAAGTCACCCAAGCAAGGGCTTGTCCTTTGAAAATATGTTGATTACCAAAATCTAGACTCTTCAGATTATCTCCTCGTAGAAATATGGGGGGGAAACTTGGGAAATAAACAATCAGAATTGTAAATGCTTTGCCAAATTTTAGAAAGGGTTACTTCTTAATGAAGCCAAATTTGTTAGCATCAGCCTTCTGAATCATCTTCAATCATGGGTAATACTGCTTCAATAACTTCAACTGCTGAAGCAGATCATTTTATGTAGAATGAAACTTTAAAAGTGTTTTCTAACTTGTTCTAACTGGCTTGATTTTTAATGTTTTTCTGCAACTACATTTTCTCAAGTTTCAGTTTCCATAGGCTCTGTAAATCACTTGTGAAACTGCCTAGTCAGTGCTTTCTTGTTTGATCCTCTAGGTGTTTATTTACTGAGAAAGTGAAGCATACACATGTGTATATATCCTGTGGAGCTTAACAATAGAACAGCCATCTTAGGCTGGGGAGGTCCTTCAAGATAAGACAATTGCACCCTCCCCTACTGGAAAATTGCCAGCAGTCAAAAGCAGTGGGCATTCCAGGAAGACTGAGCAAGGACACTCCCAGCCCTTAACTACCATGTGGGTAGAATGTTTACCCAATGGTGACCAGATGGGACCATAAAGGAAGCCCAGCTTCTCTTCTCCAGGGCAGAACCCCTCTTGGTCTCACTGGTTGCTCCCTTGCAGTGTACTCAATAAATCTTGCTTTCTACGCTTGCTTCCATCTCAGTAAATTCTTCCACACCCACATTGTTGGTCCCATCATTGCACTCTCCAGCATACAGCAAGTGGCACATAATGATTTCTTTCTTTCCTGAGCAAATACTGACTGAGCATCTCCTATGCAATAGCTCCTGTTCTGTATTATCATCATCTACTTTTTTAAAAATAAATTTGTTTGTTTGTTTGTTTATTTATTTACTGCCTGTGTTGGGTCTTCGTTGCTGTACGCAGGCTTTCGCTAGTTGTGGCAAGTGGGGCTACTCTTCGATGCAGTGCACAGGCTTCTAATTGCAGTGGCTTCTCTTGTTATGCAGAATAGTCTCTAGGCACGCAGGCTTCAGTAGCTGTGGCACATGGGCTCAATAGTTGTGACTTGTGGGCTCTAGAGCACAGGATCAGTGGTTGTGGCCCATGGGCTTAGTTGCTCTGTGACATGCAGGATCTTCCCGGGCATGGGATTGAACCCATGTCCCCTGCATTGGCAGGTGAATTCTCATCCACTGTGCCACCAGGGAGGCCCTCATCATCTACTTTTGAACATAGGAAAGCAATTGTCTATTCTTATAGATTTTACACTCTAGTGAAAGAAACAGACATAAAACGAATTTAAAGAAAGCATAATATAATGTCATGTAGAGTGAAATTTTATGAGGAAAAAAGAGTATAATAAATATGGGTAACAGATTTAGTCAATAACAATACAGGACACCCAGTTAATTTTGAATTTCAGATAAAGCCATGATTTTTTGGTATAAATAGGCCCCATGCCGTACAAATCTATCATGAAATATTTTAGGCATACTTTTACTGAAGACGTTTGTTATTTATCTGCATTTCCAATTAAACTAGGCAACCCCAGTGCTGTAATAGAGCTAGAAGTTTTTATTTAAGAAGGATCTCAGAAGACTCACTGAGGAGATGTGACATCTGAACAGAAAGTTAAATGAAATGAGGGACTATGTGCAAATATTTCTAGAAGAATAAAACAAACAGAGGAAACAGTGTGTGTAAAGTCTCTGAGATGGAAAGTCACTACTGTATTTGAGAAAAAACAAGGAAGCCAGCATTGCTAGAGTGCAGGGAAAGAGTGGGAGGGTGGCATTAAATAAAGCCCAATAACTCTTGAGTCCTAGTTCTGCTTTATAAGAAGCTACTGGATTGTAGAGAAACAGGGAAGTGGTATTATCAACCTGCTATGTGGTATTATTTCTGCTGTTATATGAAGACTAGATGGCAGAATTGCAAAAGTGGGGGCATGGGGATGAATTAGGAAGCTATTAAAGTAACCCAAGGAAGAGTTTTGTTGGCCTGTGGTGCTAATGGAGGAGGTGAGACATTGTATGTGTTTTGATTGTAGATCTAATAGGATTGAATGATTTGGGGTATGACAGAAAAAAGAAGAATCAAGGATGATCCCATGTATTGGCAATGCAGAGTGAGGTAGATGCACTTCTATTTACAGAGATGGCAAAGATTGATGAGGGACATATCTCTTTTTTAACTACCCTGTAGCCAATACAACCTGGCACTGAAGGAGGGAGTATTCATGAACATGTTTCTCTGTATATGAGTATTGAGAAATGATTATGGGAGAGTGGATTTTGGAATATGGTATTTGAATTAAAAGTTCATTATCTCCAGGTCCTGTTTGGTCTTCCCTCCTCTAAGTTAATAAAGCAGTTGGCAGTAGTCACTGGGATTGATTTACATGTCTGTCTCCCTTCTAAATTGTGAGTTTCAGGCACTCATGATTTTCTGGCCCAGTATCCCCATTACTTAGCAGAGTGCCTGGCACATTCTATTAACTTGAACAAGAGGAAACTGCAATTTCTATCTGTCAAAAAAGTAAGAACGACTATCAGACTTTTCCTGAGGTTAACCTAAAATGAACTCAATCCATGTTTGCTAAATAAATAAATTGTTTTGTGACTGGAAGAGTTTGAAAGCAGTGAAAGTTTACAGCAGTCTTCAAATTCATATAGAGAAACTGTCATTCAATTAAACCACTGCTTTGTTGTTGTTGTTTTTTCCTGAGTTTGTTGTGAAATAGTATGATCACATTAATGTATATCATAAGACTGATTTATTTGGTAATGAGCACTGGGGCATATTTATTTTAGGTTATAAATGAAAAGAACAAGAAGGACTATTTCCAGCCTTTGATTATGGCTCTCTGCTAGAATCTTCCTTCTACAGAAGATCATTATATGTGGATCTAAACTAATAAAAATATAAGAAAATATTCAGTAGAAACTTACCATGGTTTTATGCATGACATGAAGCTAATCAACTCTTCCAAAAGTAAAGGACTGTGTAAGTGTTGGGAGGCTACATTGTATATTTTGGACAAAGCATATGAATCATGTGCTGGGATATAGAATTCAGATTTATACTAGCATTTTTGCCTCCATGACAGAATTTCAGTTATTCCATTTGTCCTCATCTCTGGACTGTAACTTAACTTCCTTGGATATTTACCTACGGCATGAGCTTTTTGAACATTCCAACTTCTAACAACTGAAATGCAAACTCTAGCTTTCCTTCTTGCCTGTGTCATATGATGCTAGCCATGTATGCTACACCCAAGAAGAGACACACAGAATGTATCCCAGGTTTTCTAATATAAATCTAGGTTATATTGCAAAGCACCCAGATGCAGAAGTTGTGACTTCAACATTCAGATTTTTCTTTCATAGACTTTTTCCTCAATGTAAAATCTGTGCATATTTACTCTTTCTGCTTCATATCTTAAGATCTCTGGATATGAGACAATGGAAATCTTTATAGCAACTAAATTATTTTTTTCTTGGGCTAGTCACTAATTTTTTACTTCTTTGTTTATAAACACTGAAACTAAAGAAAATCCACCTTTATTACACTGTCCTCTTCTATGAAATATCTGTTTATGACTTTTGCCTATTTTTTTTAATGTACACCTCCTATATTTTATTTTTTACTGTGTTTTTTTTAATTGTGATATAGTTGTTTTATAATGTTGTATTAGTTTCTACTGTACAGTGAAGTGGAATTCCCTGTGCTATACAGCAGGTTTTTACTAGTTATCTATTTTATACATATTAGTGTATGTATGTCAATCCCAATCTCCCAATTCATCCCCCACCCACTCTCCCCCCTGGTATCCATATGTTTGGTTTCTACCTCTGTGGCTCTATTTCTGCCTTGCAAGCTGGTTCATCTGTACCATTTTTCTGGATTCCACATATATGTGTTAATATATGATATTTGTTTTTCTCTTGCTGACTTACTTCACTCTGTGTGACAGTCTCTAGGTCCATCCATCTCTCTACAACTTTTGTCTATTTTATAATTGAATAGTTTGTCATTTGAGAATTCTTTATATAGATCCTAGTTCTTTTTTTCATCTGTGTGGTTTGCAAACATTTCTCTTAGGTAGTTAATATATACTATACTTTTTATTTTTCCTTTAAAATTTTAATTTGTATCAATAGATTTACATTTATTTGTAAGAAATAGTATAGAGATATCCATGTACCCTTTCACTCAGTTTTCACCAGTCTTACAAAACTAGATCATTAGCACAACCAGGATATCGGCATTGGCACAAGCCTTCAGTATTATTCAGATTTCATCAATTTTACATGTACTCATTTGTGTGTGCTTATGAGTGTTTATTCTATGAATTGTTATCATTTGTATAAGTTCATTTAAGTACCACCATGGTGAAGATGCAGAAGAGTTCCCTCACCATGAGGAGGCTTCCCGTTGGCCTTTTATAACCACACCCACCTCTCACACCTCCAGAACATCTCTGGCTACCATTACCCTCTGCTCCACCTGTATGATGTTGTCATTTCAGGAATGTTATATAAGTGAAAACACACAGTATGGAATATTTGGGGGTAGTTTCTTGTTTTTTTTGCACAGTATGATTTCCTTAAGGCATATCCAAGTTATTGTTTGCATCATAATTTATCTCTTGTTATTGACAAGTGATTCTACGGTATGAAAATAACGCAGTTTACTTAACCGCTCACCCATCAAAGGACATCTGGGTTGTTTCTGATGATTTACTATTATTAATTAAGCTGTTATGAATACTGTGTATAGAATTGTGTGTGGACAAGTTTTCATTTCTCTGGGATAAATGACCAAGAGTGTAACTGCTATATAGTGTAATAATTGTGTTTGTTAATATAAGAAACTACCAAACTCTTCATTATTTTATTTTTTCCAGGTTTAATGAGATATAATTGACATAGCATTTAAGCTTAAGGTTACAATGTGATGATTTGATACACATATATGCCAAAGTGATCATTGCAGTAGGTGAAGTAAACACCTCTATCACCTCAAATATTACCTTTTTGTGTGTGTGTGTGTGAGAACACAAGATTTAGTCTCATAGCCACTTGCTAGTATGTAATACAATATAGTTAACTACAGTTATGCTGTGCATTAGATTTCTAGAATTTATTCATCTTTTGAGCAAAAGTTTGCATTCTTGGACCAGTATCTCCCCATCATCCACTCGCACCCAGCCCCAGGTAACTGTAATTTTAGTCTCTGTTTCTACAAATCCAGCTTTTTTAGATTCCACATATAAGTGATATCATGCAGTATTTGTCTTTCTATACTTCACTCAGGTTTCATCCACGTTGTTAAAAATGGCAGGACTTCCCTCTTTCTCATGGCTTTTATTGTATTTTATATATATATATATATATATATATATATATATATATATACACACACACACACCATATTTCCCACATCTTATTTATCCATTTATCTGTTGATGGACATGTGTTATTTTCATATTTGACTATTCTATGTAATACTGTAATGTTGACAGGGTGCAGTTATTTCTTCAAGATCTTATTGTCTTATCGATGTCTAATTCTGCCACCTTCAAGAAATTCTTTTTCAGAATGACTATACCATTTTACACTCCCAGGAATAATATGTGAGTGATCCAATTTCTCTGCATCATTGCTTATATTTAGCTTTCTCTACTTTAAATTTTCTATTCATTTTCATAGATGTGTACTGGTAACTTATTGTGGCTTTTATTTGTATTCCTGTGGTTAATGATGTTGAACATATTTTCATATGCTTATTGATCACTCATATGTCCTCTTCCATGAAATGTCTGATTGTGACTTTTGCCCATTTTATAATTGAATTGTTTGTTATTTGAGAATTCTTTATATAGATACTAGTCCTTTTTTCATCTGGGTGGTGTGCAGACATGTCACTGTCTGCAGCTTGTCTTTTCATCTTTTTATCAAGGCTTATCACAGAGCAGAATTTTAATTTTGATGAAGTCTAATTTATGAATATTTTGTTTTATTGAATGTGCTTTCATTGTCAAGTTTAAGAATTCTTTGCCTAGCCCTAGCCCCTGAAGATTTTCTCCTATGTATGTTTTCCAAAAAGTTAAAAATTTTACCTTTCACATTTAAATCTATGGTTCATTTTTTTTGGTTTAATTTTTTTTTTTTAATTTTTAATTTTTTGGCTGCTTTGGGTCTTTGTTGCTGTGTGCAGGATTTGTCTAGTTGTGGTGAGTGGGGGCTACTCTTCATTGTAGTGCACAGGCTTCTCAGTGTGGTGGCTTCTCTTGTTGTGGAGCACGGGCTCTAGGTATACGGGCTTCAGCATTTGCGGGCACGGGCTCAGGTGTAGCTCATGGGCTCTAGAGCACAAGTTCAGTAGTTCTGGCACATGAGCTTAGCTGCTCTGCAGCATGTGGAATCTTCATGGACCAAGGCTGGAATCTGTGTCCCTTGCGTTGGCAGGTGGATTCTTAACCACTGCACCACAAGGAAGTCCTGTGGTTCATTTTAAATCAATATTTGTAAGAGTTGTGAGATTTAAATTGAGGTTCAGTTTTTAACCTATGAATATTTGATGCTTCCAGCATCAGTTGTAGAAGACTATCATTTCTCCATCTAATTGTTTTTTGCACTTTAGTAAAAAAAGGGCAGTTGGCATATTTTTGTGAAATTATATGTTTCTTTTATTCTTTTTCCACAGATCTAAGTACACATCCCTTTGTCATTACCACACTGCCTTAATTTTAAGCCTTAAATTTAAGTAGAACAATTCATTCCACATTTTTCTTTTTACCGCAGGTAGTCTTACCTATTTTTTCTCTTCTGTATACATTTTAAAAAAGCTTATCTAATTCTACAAAAAAATCTTGATAGAATTTTGATAAGAATTGCATTAAATCCATAGATCAATTTGGGAAGAATTGACATCTTTAATATATCTTTCAATACATGAAATTCAATAATGTTACTTGATCTATTTGTCTTCCTTGATTTCTTTCATAGCATTTTATTATTGTCAGGCTACATATCCTGTACATTTTTTGTTAAAGTTATACCAAAGTATCTCATTTTCTTTGAAGAAATTGTAGATAATAATGTGTTTTTAATTTTAGTTTCCATATGTTTGTTCTTAGTATAATTTTGATTGATTTTATGTTGCTCCTGTATACTGTGGCTGATGAACTTACTAGTTCTAAGACATTTTTTGGTTTTCTTTTCACTTTTTTTTTTCTGACCAGTATGCCTTTTATTTTTTCTTTCCTTGACTTGTTTTACTATTTTAAAATTCCAGGACTATTTTGAACAAGAGTAGTGAGAGCAGATTTCCTTGCCTTATTCCTGATAGTAGGAGAAAAGCATTTAGTTTTTCACAAATAATCTTAACTCTAGATTTTTATCAGCTGTTCTTTATCAAGCTAAGCTAGTTTTTCTCTATTCCTAAATTACTGCACATTTTTATCATAAATGACTATTGGGTTTTATCAAATGCTTGTTCAGTATCAACTGATATGGTCAGAAGATTTTTCTTCTTTAGCTTGTTAGCAGCAGATTTCAATGATTGATTTTCAAATATTGAGACATGGAATAAATCCCACTGTGCATAGTATATAACTATTTTCATATATTACCAGATTCAACTTGCTAGTTTAAAAAAAATGCCATTTTGTATTCAAATTTTGTTCTGGTTCAAAAGCTTTAGAAAATACAAGGTTGGGGGTGGTTGAGGTGGGAATGAATTGGGAGATTGGGACTACCATATATACATCAATATGTATAAAAGAGATGACATAATAAAAAATATAAAATTGTACACTTTAAAAAAAAAGAAAGAAAATACATGGTCATATCCTGTTTTGAATATTTTTCATTAATAAATATTGTTATTCAATGTTTTATAATTTAGTATGCTTTTTACAGCTTTCATGTACATTTTAGACTAAATATTTGTTTTGCATTGTTATGGTGTTATTATTTCTGGAAATATAAAGCACTAAATATCTTACTTTACATCCAAAGTAAGTAATTAAAGACCTTCCTCCACCCCAGATCTAAGTTATCTCTCTCTCACTCTTTCTTTCTCTCTTGCCTTTTTGGTTAAGTCACTTATTTCACTCAATTATTTTTTGATAATGCTCACTGTGTGCATAGGATCATCCTATGTGTAATTAGGAAGTAAAAATAAAATTGTGACAACTTAAAGCCTATCAAGAGCTAAATATTTGTCTTTAAAAAAATATTTTTCTCTCATTTAAAAATGTTTGTATCCATTATCAGATTTCTGACTGTCAGCAGGGTGGCCCAGACAGAGTCAATGAAGATATGAGTAAATATATGAAAAGAGACAGAAAGATGTAGAGATATTAATAGGCCAGAAATAAAACATCTCTTTCTCTCAGCCCCACAAGGGCTACAGTGAACCTCCTCTAACTTAGGAATCAGACAGAGGATATGGAGATTTTCTCTTAAAACACTTCCACTTGCCCTGAGAAATCCTGGCATCAGTTCTTAACATTAAATATGTGCCAAGTGTGAACTTTAAAAACAAAACTACTTTTCAGCTCTCTGAGTGTATTAAAACTGTCTGAACAATTTCTTAAAGTTCACCCTTAGATAACTCAAAATGACTTAATGGAATTTTACTAACCTTTCCAAATATTGTACCTTGAAGCTGAGTGTAAGAATGAGAAATTTCGGCTTAAAGGGTAATATTTCAAGAAAAGTGTAAATGCTTGAAAATAAGGGCTATAAAATGTGTGCTTTCTTTTCCAAGCATAGCTACAGGTTTCTTTCTAGCAATGTAATTGTTGTTTGACTGAATCCAAATTGTATCATTAACCTTTTTTATTCTTGAACACTTTATGTTCTGTCATATTGTCAAGTTTTTGTAAATGGTTTATTAAATCATATCCCACAATACAAGATTGACAGTGGTTCAACAAAGCGATGTCCATAGTGATTATATACGAGTTAGCTGTAATAGAATACTTGTTAAGAATAAAGCTATTCAGTTAGAACATGTGAGCAAACATGAATCTGATGAAATAATTTCATATTATTTTGTTAATAACTAAAATAATATATAGTCATGTTATAAAATTTAAATTAAAAACCCAAAAAGTCATGATAAAAATTTTAGTAATCTTATGTTCACATTTACTTGGAAACGTACACTATGCAATTAAATTGTATTCAATTCAAGTCATGATCTTTGCTCATCCACTATTAACTACAGATACAAAAATTGAGGATATTCATATCAGCATACTTATTTCCTTTTGTTTATTATGATTATCAAGACATTTCTGTAAGTCTGTACTTTGTTTTTTGTTTGTTTGTTTGTTTTTCCTTCTAATGCATTTGAGAGAGATAGAAATAGATAGAACATTAAAGGAAAATGTGAAAACATGAAATAATTCATAAAGTACACTGTGGGCTTGCACCAGAAATTAAGAGAACATGAGAAATAGGGTAAACAATAACAACAATTATGGAATTAAGACATACATGATTTTGGTTTATATAGAAATAATGGAGTATTTTAAATTTATGGTCATATCTTCAAAACTCTGCTTAAAGAAAGAAAATTAAGTAAATGCTAGGTCTACCTGATTTAAAATGTCTAACCTTGATTAAATATTGCAATTCCATTAATAACTCAAGCTACTCAAATATTTCATTTAATGAAATCTACAAATTTAGTAAAATATTTAGATATATCTGTGCAATTTCCTCAAGTTCCTTCCCATATTGTGTTCAACTTTTACATTTTGATTCACACAGCATTTGAATAAAATCCTTATTTTTATCTAGTCTCTGTTTCCACAGCTTCTTTCCTAATCCCACCTACCTCTCAAACTTTAACAACATCAGTACTGATCCCCCTGATTTTAAACTCTTTCTTCATGAGCCATCTTGTAAATATCATTTTTAATGGTTTTCTGTTAATTAAGGGTCAGCATTTACTGAATGATGCAGCTATTATTTTACCTTACTTACTCAGCAATGTAGTGGAGCCAGCCTTAATTGGCTCACAAGACCCAATTTGACCAAACTTTTCCCATGTCCACAATTGGTGACATAATATTGGGAATTTAAAATTGGTCATGTTGCAGAAATGTACACCAGAATAATTAGGAAATGGTGGAAGTCCAGGCTTTTTGCTTTTTCTTTTTTCCCAGCTGGTGAACTAGTTGTCAAAAATTTACCAGCATGTCATTGCTAACAGCTCTTCATCAACTAATCTTAGTAATGGTGAAGACAGTGTAGGATCTTGGTGTGTATTATAATTTATTTTTCCCTTATGACTTATGAAACCATCTCTCCTATGACCCTGCAGAGTGTATTTGTTTTTGTTACACTGTTTTGCTAACTTCAGTCCCATGACCACAGCCACTTCTATCTGTGCATCCATAGTATATTTCCCCAGTCTAAAAATTTCAATATCTAAGTATACATATATATTTATATATTATGTCTTTACTATTCACATGTAACTGCCAGAATATGGGATATATTATTTGAATATAAAATAATAACATATCTTTTCCTTCTGACTCTTTAACATATTAAGTATTTTGGTATATATTTGAAAGTTTATGCTAAACTAATATTTTAAGCAAATTACAATAAACTTTACTATTTTAGTTGTTTGAATAGAATAAGAATATACAGTATAAAATAATAATAAAATAATAGGTCTTCTCTGGTGGTACAGTGGTTAAAAATCTTCCTGCCAATGCAGGAGACATGGGTTCAAGCCCTGGGCTGGGAAGATCCCACATGTCATGGAGCAACTAAGCCTGTGTGTCAGAACTACTGAGCCTGCACTCTAGAGCCCATGAGCCACAATTATTGAGCCCATGTGCAACAACTACTGAAGCCCACAGACCTAGAGCCTATGCTCTGCAACAAGAGAAGCCACCATAATGAGAAGCCTGTTCACCACAGTGAAGAGTAGCACCCACTCACTGCAACTAGAGAAAGCCCATGTGCAACAACAAAGACCCAATGCAGTCAATAAATAAATAACTAAATTTATTTAAAAAAGCTTATAAATCTGTGTGCATGTACACACACATATAACCTAGTATGCATGAGAATATACTAGAAAAAGCTGAAATTTAGTGATTAAAATGAATGTGTTTAAATCACTATCACACACTAACATAAATGTTGAAGGTACGCAGCTCTAGTTTCTCTTTTGCAAAAGAGAAATATTACACATCTAATAGGGTGGTTGTAAAGAATAAATAGGAGAATATATCCTAAGTTCCCATGTGCCAAAATAATACCTGGCACATAATGGTTTCAAAATCCTTGTTGTCCTTTTCTCCATTCTTCTAACAATCAACAATATAGTATATCAATCTTCCAACTAACATAAAAGATGCAATTAGAAAACTATCAGCCCCTTGAGGATATTTTTTTTAACTTATACAAACATTTTCCAGTCTATGGCACTGTATTTCTTTCACCATCCATCTTTTGGTTATGTTAATAAAAACCCCGCCTTTTTCAATCTCCCCATCTCCATTCTGCAAAGGCAGGAAAGATATTACTTCCAGTAAACCAACTCAAAAAAGGAAATAAGTGGAAACAGCCTGTCATTATTGTGAACATAGTTAATTTGGAAGTGATAATTAACAAACATCATGATCCAGATATACGTGTACTTCTAAAGACATGTGCTAACAAGAAATCTTACATAGAATGCATTGAATTTAACCTCATGTTGTGATCAGTTCTTCAAAACTATTACTGTATTATAGATTTACAATAGCATTGTCATCAACTCTTAACAATCCAGAGCATTTTCACATATAGAAATCTCAAGCTTTTTTTTTCACCATCTCTGTAAAAAAAATATGAACATTCTTCTTATAAGAAAATAGAAATGGCCCTTATCAGAGCTTCAGGGGAGGAACTAGATAAGAACTGAAATTTGTCCTCTCTCTTTGCCTTGATATTTATTTTAAGAATTCAGATTCCAAGTGTATAATTGATCTCTATTTCTTTCCACATAGCCAATTTTGATCTGTATAAAGAGGCTATTCAAATTCTATATAAACATACTGACATCAATTGCTAATGGATATTTTCTGTATACCCTTGGCAAAATGACAATTTAATTTTCACAGAGGCAAGCAAATACCTAAGCTTGTCATCTTGGCTTCTAATCAGCTGGTTCCTTGGGGTTGGAACATATTAGAGAAACAACATTTTATCTTGCATACCAGATGCTGTCTCCCACAGAAAGATGACAGCATCATTTCTTAAACTCAAAAGACAGGTCAAGGTCCCAAAATACCATCCAGGCTCTCTGTAACATTTAGTAAATGTTGTGCTTTTAACAGCAGAACCTTAAATGATTAATCAATCTCTAGGTGATTACATTGGAATGCTGACAACTGATGTAAATGATAGGTCATAGCTAAGTGAGGAAAAGGGGAGATTGCATATAGAATATTTCTATTGAGGACATAAATATTTATCTGTGCTGCATCATCTATCCCTAAGGTGGCATTTGTCTCTCTTCTTTCAGATTTTCATAACATGAAACAATGGTTTTAAGTTGTTCAATTGAATGATAAAGAGTGTTTGAGGGGGATAAATTTAAATGGGATAACCAAATGTCTCTGAGTAAAATTTTAAGCCTGAATATCACCTTAGTCTCATGAGGCAAAGCCAGATTTTCCTGAAAGTTCAAATATCTGGATGCCTCTAACTCAAGTGAAAGAGTATCTATGGTGGAAGTTCTGGCAGCAGAGATAATTGTTCCAAGATGTCTTCATCTTTGAAAACTCTTTTGGAAATGAGGAATCCCCTTTTTTGACTAAGACTTTATGCTATGTATTTATTGTATTCTCTTCTATTTATTTAGATCACTGAAAAGAAAGATATTAGCAGCAGACTCAGTGAGATTGGCCACCTAATTCTCAACTCGTGTTGATTTCCCACAAAACCCATAAATATTCGGGGCCGTGTAAGGTTTACTTAATTAAAGAGATAAACTGAGGCAAGCTCAACATTGGCAAAAAGATGAGTTCATTCAGGAATAGCAGAGGAGTTGCATTATGGGACATATAAACTCTAGCAAGCTCCAGGAGAGTCCCGTGAGGGTTTGGGGCTAGGCTGTGTGTAGAGGCAGAGAATGTAGAAAGGAGTTCATTTAGAGCCTGTTAAAATCAAAACAAATGGAGACAAGCTTCAAAAATTCCCTGAGCAGACAAAACCAGGCAGTCATACAAACAAGCCTTAATTCAGCTCCTTTTGTTAGACCAATCCGACCTGGGTCATTCATTTCTTGTTCATGGCTCTGTAAACCATAAGCAAAATTCCCCAAGGTTGATATTGGGCAACCCCTGACCAACTCCCTATCATTTAAGAAAATTTCAGTATCATCAGTTTTCTGTAAATCAGGCATTTACAGGAAATCATTCTCTCAGTCAAGTTTTATTTTTCTGAGGGCACGAGTGTGAGATTTTCCATTTTATCTCCTTCAGTTCCATTTTTGATTGAACTTCTTTCACAATAACATTTCAAAATATGGTGGGGAAAGTATTCTTGCTGAAATATTTTATGAGAAAGAAAATTAGTTATTTCCCAAACAGAAAATTTTAAACCAAAACCTTGAATTCCTCTTTATTGCTTTCAAGATGTAAATTTAGAAAATGTTTTGGATTGCAAATGCTGTTTCTATCAATGAAACCAAGAGAGTTTAATGTACATACACTATTGGAGTATTTAGAAATGTACATGAGTTCATTTGACATTGACTTGTTAAGTCTTTAGAGATTTGTATTATAATTTTTATTTGACAGGTTGGTGCTTGAGATAACAGATGAAACTTTATAAAAAAAAGGGAATAATATACAACCTTTGTGATAATGTATAACTGGACAATTTTCACCTCTATGTAGAAATATAGAAAATAGAAAACTTAGGATGTGTCTCAACATGGCCATCCATTCATGTTGCTATGTTTATTGAGCTCCAACAATATGCCAGTCACCACACAGCACTGAGTGCTGAGGTTATGTGGCTGGGAACACACAGTGTCTTTGCCCTCTTATAGCTTGCATTCTGTTGAGGGAGGGTTAGATAATCAAGCAATAAAATAAATATATATTATGTGATATAGTTATAAATACTATAGAATAAAACAAGGTAGGTTAACAGAACATGAAGTGCTAGGTCAGATTATAATTTAGATAGGGTCATCAGAGAAGGTAGTACTGACAAGACAGCATGTAGTGATCTAGAAATAAGAGTGAGGAGTCTTGTGGATATCTGGAGAGAACACACACCAGACAAAGGAACTCTAAGTAAGCCAACACATGGGGCAATTTTATATATGTTTAAGAAGTAGCAAGAAAGCCACCTATCACTTCAAGGAGGAGGACATGGAAGAACGTGGTTGCAGATGAGATCGGTGAAATAGACAGCAGAGTCGTCCCCTCTTATCCAAGGGGATATATTCCAAGGCTCCCAGTGGTTGCCTGAAACCATGGATACTACAAAACATATATGCACACAATTTTCTCTTATATATACATACCTATGAAAAAGTTTAATTTATATTAAGCACAGTAAAAGAATCACCAGCATCTCAACTCTTGTGCTTTAGGGCCATTATTAAATAAAATAAGGGTCACTTGAATACAAGCACTGTGATATTGAGACAGTTGATCTGATAAGGAAGAAGGCTAAGTCACTGCCAGGTGGGTAGCATATACAGAGTGTATGTGCTGGACAAAAGGATGATTCACATCCTGGGGTGGACAGAGCAGAATAACTGGGGGTTTCGAAAGGCTACTCAGAACAGCATGCAATTTAAAATGTATTGTTTATTTCTGAAATTTTCTATTTAATATTCTCAGACTGCAATTGACCATGGGTAGCTGAAACTGTACAAACAAAACCAACAGTGAGGGGTTGTGCCTTATGCACTACTGCATACTGTGCCTTATGCTCCATCGTAAGTCTGTGAGTCACTGATGGAAATGACACTGGGTGACCCTGGGTGTCAGTAAGTGTGGAATTTATTTCAGGTCCAAACCAACAACAGAAAGAATCTTGTAGGTAAAGATCCAGGCTCACTATTAAATACCTATAATTTTTGATGTGAGAACTGCCTTTTATGTGGTAGAATATGAAACGGTCCACACTAACACAAAGACCCACCCCATAGAGGAAGCAGCAACAGTGGTGGCAGTGTAAGCATCTAGTGACAAGTGTCACTGAGGACCTGGGGGCAGTAGGTTGATGTCAAGTCCCTGCCAGGTAGGGAGGAATGAACAATATCAGTGATTCTAGGATCTAGAGACAGAGCATGTTTTTATATCATAGGTGTCTCTTTACAAGCAATGGTATAGAGAGCAACAGGTACTCATTAATTTTATCACCAATGCTAATGCCATTCAACTTTACTTTTTTATTAATCGGAGCTTGGACTAAGACATCATTTAACTTCTAGTGGTAATTTTTCATGGATAGCTCACCTTAATATGAGAACAAATGCCAGCTATGGGCTGGGGACAAAGGCAACATACCCATGCCAGAAATAAAGCTACAGGATTCCAAGTCCTAAGGCACAGGGGGAAAAGCCTAATACAGATCCCAACTGCAATGCCAAAGGCACAGGGCCCTCTGACTGTCCATAGGGTCCTCATTACCTTGTCTATTTGTAGAGAATTCTCAGTTTCTGTAATTCTGTGCCTCTCATTACCTTAGAATTGTGTCTGTCTGGTGTCTTTCTATTTAGTTATGATTTTGATTGTGATTCTGTTTGAGTATAATAACTGCTGCTAGACACTTCTGGCATGACCACCTATTTTCATCCAGGAAAGTGTGTTACTTTTAGCAGTGGTAATTTGGTAGTTTTCAAATATGAATTAGGAATATTTATGTTCTCAAGCTCTCTTCGAAAGCTAGATTCAATTAGTCAAAGCACGGATCTAAGAAACTTACCAACATGAGTCTGTAAATAGAGAATATTGTGGCTGATATAATGATAAATATCTTTTATAAATTATTTATTCAAAATCATGCACAGTTCCTGACCTAACATTTTAATCACGTAACCAAATCCTAACAACTGCCTTGTGGGTGAAGTTCAAAATTATAACTACATTGTTAAAAACAATGTTAAATTAAATTATTTAAAATATCACATATGATCTTTGATTTCAATATGATATTCTTGTAAATTTACATGCCTCTTTTTATTTATTTACTTCAGTCAGTGTAGACATGGTAAAAATAAGCCTTAGCTGCTAAAACTTTTCAAATATTTATTTTAGTCAACTCATTTATATGAAAGCAGAGTAAGGGCTGACATTCTTTGAGGTGAGGGAAGGTATGACTGCAAAAGTAGTGCTACTGTATTAAGTTGAGCTGTATGATTCAACCACCTTTGATCTACAAAAACTATTATTTCCTATGATTCAACTAAAATAGAACAAGAAGTGATGCCATGACATTAATCTCATGCTTTTCAGTCTGGAAATCCTATTTAGAACAAGAAAAAACCTTAATTGACTGCTAATACATGGATTTTCAGGCATATTTTATAGTCCAAATGATCTTTCAAAGGAATCTTACATCCAAGACCAACGTATGCAACAGGTAGATGAAGTCTGCCATGGTTCCCACCAGTAGCAATCCTACAGCCTTAAGCTCCAGGATTTCCTCCCTCTCTACCTAGTGACTGCTAAGATATTTGAGAGAAGCCAGTGTGAACAAATGCTCTAGTAAATTATACCCATCTACAAATAATAAGTCTGAGGTTCTGGGGCTAGAACCAGACCAAACTGGTAAGACACATTGGTAGCAGATTAATGAGTAAAATACAATCCTTAAGATTTGTGCACTAAAGACTGACATACAGAGTGAAGTGAGCAAGAAAGAGAAAAACAAATGCCGTATATTAACACATATATGCGGACTATAGAAAAATGGTACAGATCAACCGGTTTGCAAGGTGGAAATAGAGACAGAGATGTAGAGAACAAACATATGGACACCAAGTGGGGAAAGTGGGGAGGATTGGCAGGGAATGAATTGGGAGATTGGGATACCAAGTTGTACACTCTAAATATATGCAATTTATTGTGTGTTAACTGTATCTCAATAAAAGTTCTTAAAAAAAAAAGATTTGTGCACTAAACAGATGGAAATGGTGCAAATAAAATTTAAATTCTCCAAAGCATTTATCTCATAGGCATTCAGAATTGTTAGGTTGTTTAGATACTTATATATGAGGGTGCCAGGATGCAAAAATATTCTTGAAAGACCAGGCAGCCAGTTTCAATTTGCATACTATATCCCCATGTTGCCATTTATCAGAATGTTTGAGTCCACCACATGCTTATTTTTATTATTTTTTTAACCTGGCAGTGATCAGATAGTTGATGGTTTTGGGAGATGTGTTATGACTATAGAGAATGCCATTTCATGGAGAAGTGTAGTTAATCATCACAGAAGCATGCCACCAAAACTATTTTGAAGAGAATTGGCTTATACCACTAGAAATTAGTGCCCAAGATTTTGGTAATTTGAGAGCAGTTAGTTTAGAGTAAGGCATCAACACATTTTCCAATGAACTCCCTCAGGAATGAGCAGTTTAAAAGAGAGCATGGTATTATCCAACTCAGTCTGTGCACTGCAACAATGAACTTGAAAGAGATAATTGTAATATAGCTCTAAAGAAGTTAACAGAAAAAGAAACTGACTTGGCTTCTGATCAAATGAGCTATCCTCTGAACTCTTAGATATCCACAGTTGACTATATTAATATTCTTCTATACAAGCATGCTATACACAGAAATGGCAAAATTTTCTAGGGCCCTTTTGGAGCTAACAACCTAAGATCTGGAAGACATCCTCATTATTTTATCTACTTTGTTTTAAATCCCTCTCTCTCTTTTGTTTGTAAACTCTAGACTTTGGGCAAAGTACCAGAATAGATGCCTGAACCACATTCTCAAACCTACTTTTACTGCAATAAATCTGATTCCTATAATGCTACTATATTTTTTTAAGCTCTTTATTGGAATATAATTTCTTTACACTCTTGTACCAGTTTTTGAGGTACACCAAAGTGAATCAGCTGTATTTATACATATATCCCCATATCCCCTCCCTCCCACGACTCCCTCCCACCCCCCCTGTCCTGGCCCTCTAAGGCATCATCCATCATCAAATTGATCTCCCTTTGTTATACAGCTGCTTCCCACTGGCTATCTGTTTTACAGTTGGTAGTGTATACATGTCTATGCTACTCTCTCACTTCACCTCAGCTTTCCCTTTGGCCCCCAACCCTGTGTCCTCCAGTCCATTCTCTGCATCTGCATCTTTATTCTTAACCTGTCACTGGGTTCATCAGTACCATTTTTTTTTGGTTCCATATATATGAGTTAGCATTCGGTATTTGTTTTTCTCTTTCTGGCTTACTTGGCTCTGTATGACAGTCTCTGGGTCTATCCACCTCATTACATATAGCTCAATTTCATCCCTTTTTATGGCTGAGTATTATTCCATTGTATATATGTGCTACATCTTCTTTATCCATTCATCTGTTGCTGGGCATTTAGGTTGCTTCCATGTCCTGGCTATTGTAAATAGTGCTGCAATGAACATTATGGTACATGTTTCTTTTTGGATTATGGTTTTCCCCTGATGTATGCCCAGTAGTGGGACTACTGCATCACACACTATATTGAGTTTGTTTCTTTAAAGCTATTGGGGGACTTCCTAGTTGGAGCATTGGTTAAGAATCCACCTGCCAATGCAGGGGATATGAGTTCCATCCCTACTCCAGGAAGATCCCATGTGCCACGGAGCAACTAAGCCTGTGCGTCAGAACTATTGAGCTCATGTGCCACAACTACTGAAGCCCACGCTCCTAGAGCAACAAGAGAAGCCACTGTGAGCCTGTGCACTACAATGAAGAGTAGCCTCCACTCACTGCAACTAGAGAAAGCCTGTGAGCAGCAATGAAGACCCAATTCAGCCAATAAATAAATAAAATTAAAAAAATGCTATTGGGGTGAATGTGAGGGACTGCACTACAGAATTCTCAGGATAACAAATGATCAACACTGTATTCTGGTGTTTAGCTTCCATTTCTCCATCAAGAATGTCAGCTCAATGAGGACAGATTTGGTCTGTGTAATTTACTAACAGCATTTTGTCTTGCATGAGTAGATTTTAAAATACTTGGTTAATGAATATACATGTACTGGGAAACATGCTACAAATACTTTACGTACCAAGGACCTGCTGCTAACATTTTTCTGCAGTAACAATTTTTCTACTCAAGCATATCAAAGAAGAAAGGCAACCAGGAAGTTTCTGTGATCATCCAAGCTAAAAATCAGTTATTATGAGGCCTAAAATGTAAGCACCTGTTGTTTGAAATTCTTAGTTATGCACTGCTCAGGCCCCTGCAGACAGTGATGCCCTCTGAAGCTGCCTCCCTGAGATCAACCTCTTCAAGCCGAGCTGGTGCCCCAGTGGGTCCCACTATCTTTGGTACTGGGGTCTTCCTACCCTGACAGGACATTACACTGTTGATCAGGACAATTTTAAAATGCTCAAACTGGTTCAAACCCTTCTGGGCCCAGGAGAAACACAGGCTGTGCCAGTGCTCCCCTCCTTACTCTGCCTTCTGCTCCAGCCAGCCTCCAGCCCTTCAGATAAAATGTGGGTACCAGCTATTCCCCACAACTAGAACCATGTTTCTTAAATTCCTCCATTCCTATGTGGAGAAATAAAGAGGGTATTTTATTTGGTTTTGTTTTCAATTATCACAAACCACATTTATGTAAAATCTAATAAAAATAAACTGCTAGAAAAATAAAAATACAAAAATTAAAACAAAGACAAATTTATGTATTAATATAAATCTAATCCTTTATTGTTATTAGATACAACAGACATTGTCAAATTGCTAACACTTATGATAAACTTCTTCACTTATCCATTCTATGTAGTTCACAGACCACACTTGGGGTAGATTGCCCTGGGAGACAAATTTCAGGTCGTGCTATAAACTCTTTCAATGCATGCTGCACCGGTGTTGTGTGCAAGGGTATGCTTACAGGACCCTGCAGGGTAGAAATCATCACACCTGGAGGTGAGGTGACAGTGCCCCTTTTTGCCCTCATTCTCTAAGTGTTCTTTTCATCCCAACCTCCCCACTTCTTGACAGCACATCCTCTGGAGTTGAAAGCTTTGTATTTTGGTGACTCTGCAAGTCTCTCTTAGCAGTTCTTGTCTTTTATGAGTTAGAAGTGGGTGATGGGGTGGGTAGTATAGCTATCTTTTAGAAAATTTGCTGTACACAGTCCTAGCAGACTTTTATAAAGTGGTACATCTCACCAATTTTCTCCAATTTTCAACGTTCAAAATTATGACAAAATCACAATCACATTATCTTTTCTGTTACACTAGCATAAAATTAAAACACTTTAAAAGTCTTCTCATATCTCACATTGGTTAATCTACAAATTTGTTTAGTTACCTAACAAATGACAACTGCATGCATAAGTCTCTAAATATGAGACGTGTTTGCATTCATTCACCGCTCTTTTGACATATGACCATGGCCTTGATGTTGACCACACTTCCACTGAGTGTTATTTCTTACTTTTACTTTCAACATAAAACCCATCCCTATTGACTTAGAGTTTTTCAACATTTACTTTTTTCTTTAAAGCAGGGTGATAATCTAACAGCACGTGAAAATAATATCTATCCAAATATTCCACAGTTTTATAAAATCTTCATCTCTCCCCAAATTTTATCCTTTGTCTTGTCCATTCCAAATGTTGTAGCATTTTAAAGCAACTCAATAACTTTGAATAGTTCTAAAGCATTCAACCTAGTTTTCACTGAAAGAATTTTTTCACTCTTCTCTCATTGGTTTACTTGATATAAATATTTTTTAAAACTATAAAAATTACTATGATAATTACAAAATTTGGAAACCAAATTTATTCTCAGATTAACACTCCTCTGGGAGAGCTGAACTCTGCTGGCATGTACAGAAAGGTCTTGTCAAAAGGCTTTAGTGTTCTACGGTATTGTCATTTTAGTCTTGAGTGCTGAGGATGAAGAACAATTGTTAATCTTCCAATTCAGCTAAATGGAGGCCGGTTCAGTTAACTTATCCAATTAGAATACACCACTACCATAAGTGACGTTTTGTAGAAAGGCAAAGGTGATTCACTACTGGGAAAATAGAAATATATTCTACTACTTAAATAGTCACAAACAAATATGCATAGTCTGACATATCTCTGTATCTATGTATGCATGAATAACCAAATTCCATCTGAGAAAAATCCATATTACTAAGAAGTTTTAAACTTTGTTAGATTCTTTGAGACTCAATTGCACAATGCATGTAAAGTATACGTAACAATGCACAGTGCATGAGAAGCAATCAGTAAAAGCTAGGATACAGATTGTTCATCCATGCTATGCTTTAGAACAGATTCTCTGGAAGACAGACAATGTGAAAGATATCTGAGTGCAGAGTTGCTGTACAGGACTCTGAGGACAGCCCTGAGGGAGTGGAAGCTGCGGGACTGAGGTGAAGGACAGCTGAACCGGGAAACAGTTGCAAAACAGGCTCAGCAGCTCCTTTAAGGGGACCTGGAGCTGGGGTGCCATGTGGTGTTGCCAATATTGGAGGCATGGGGGCCAAGATTGTGCATCCCACTTCCACCCACTACCAGGCACAGGTTACTGTATGAAGGGGATGTGATCTTGGGTGAGGAAGCCCCCTTCAGCAGAGGAAATATTCCTATAGCCCACATTGGTCATTTGGTAATCTTGGTTATAAGATATACTGCATCTCATTGCAGTATCACAGTGATTGTGCTCAATAGCCCTTATTTTACTCAGTAACAGTCCCAAAGCACAAGAGAAGTGATGCTGGTGATTCAAATATGCAAAAGAGAAGCCACAAAGTGTTTTCTTTAAGTGAAAAGGTGAATGTTCTGGACAAGGAGAAAAAGAAAAAATTGTATGCTGAGGTTGCTAAGATCTACGGTAAGAACTAGTCTTCTATCCATGAAATTGTGAAGAAGGAAAATTTGTGCTGGTGCTTTTTTGGCTCCTGAAAATACAAAAGTTATAGCCACAATGTATGATCAGTGCTTAGTTAGGATGGAAAAGGCATTAAATTTGTACAATAAGAAATTTTGAGAGAGACAGAGACCATATCCAATGTTACTATTAAAGTATGTTGTTGTAATAATTGTATTTTATTAGTAGTTATTGTTGTTAGTATTTTACTGTGCCTAATTTATAAACTAAACTTTATCATAGGTATGTATGAATAAAAACAAAACATAGTGCATATTGGGTTTGGTACTATCTGCAATTTCAGGCATCCACAGAGGGTCTTGGAATGTATGCCCTGAGGATAAGGGGGGACCACTGTATTTGTAACTTGCAATCAAGATGAATCAACACCTGTTCTAAGGTGGAAAAGTTTTATCATAATAAATTTACCACCAACTGGCTGGTGGTCTTCCTTAAGAATGGTGCCTTGACAATGGCTCAGTGTTGGTCCCTAATACTGGACAGTGGGGCCTTCAGGGGCTACAGTACTGAGGCTGCCCACAGTGAGTGGGTCCCTGGTGGGTGGTCCTTGCCTAGTCTCCATCCCTGCCACCAGGACTCCTCTGTTCATGTGCCCACTAACACCAGAATGGGGAAGGCTGACCAATAGGCCAATGTAAGAAAAAAAAGTTTAAGAATTTACTTGACTATTTAGTGCCTCATCCAGGTGACATGATCCCCGAAGGACATCAACATGCAATGTGAGACCATCACACCTCATGCCCACTCCCACAGGTCCATGGGACCTTGAGACCTCAAATCTTTCTCCTTTAGGGCCTCTCACTAACCAGCTACATCAGTTGCCACTGCACATAACTCTATGTACACTCTTAGCTGAGCCACTTTTCTTTCACACATAGCAGATGATCACCTGCAACTCTTGAAGCCTGGCCCTAGAGGAAGATGTTCTTCCACTGCCAAGTCCCCTTACAGCATGGCTATAGTGCAGTCAAAGTCAAGTTTTGGCTTGTACCTGCATACTTACCTGAATTGCCTAAGAATCCAGCTCAGCCTTCATGTCATTTGTCAACTGGTCAAAAGGGGGGCATCCACGTGGTCACAGGTCTTAACTAAAAGAGATGCATTAATGCATAAGTGGTGAATGGTGCAGTTTTCAGGGCAGCTTATATGTGTTGCCTAGTCTTGCTTATGCTGATTTCTGATATACTTGCAGCTTCCAATAGAGCTCTAGGGCCACTCAGCCTTCTAAGCTGGTAGGTCTGCTAAGTCCTGGCTCCAGAAGGGCAGCTCTGCTTATATGGCTCTATCATAGTGTGTGGTCAAATGATCCATTGCACTGGGACCCAATAGCTGGCTGGGAGTTCCTTTATGAAAATTGTATAGTTCTCCAGTGTAGAAAATTAGGATTTTGCTGTGATTCTTTCATCTGCACTTGCTATAAGTACCATCCACTGCAGATAACTTTAAAACGGCAGTTCTCAAACTATTCAGAAGGCTTTACACTAGGTAGCTGTAGAAATACACATGCTATAATCTAGATATATATATATATATATATATATATACATTCACTGTATTAGAAATTAAAATTGATAATTGAAAAAATATTTTAAAATAATTTAAAAATGATAAGCTCCTTTTATGATAACATATATAGCATGTTTCTGAAAAATAACTATACTTTTCAGGACCATTTAGTGATATAATTGGCATTGTTTTATTGTTTTGTAAATATTTTAAATATCTGACAGTAGATGATAGTTGGATTCTTGTATCAGCTTCTGCATTGACTCTGTGGCTATATGTTGTTTTAATTGAAGTATGTGAAAAATATCTATCTGGTCTCAGAAACATGCAGTTGGAACAAAGGAAGAGTATCTTCATGACCTTTTCATACAATTTTGGATATTCTCCTTTGTTACTACATCACAATGCGACCCATTGTAGTTTCTTAAAGCTCAGTTGCAATATGGGATGTGACATTTTATTAATGATATTTCATGCTCTGTTACAATAAAATAACTTGATCTTTCTTGCATTTTAAACAGATCCTTATATGCATGATTCTACAATGCTATCCGTTGATCATTTGGAAAATAAGATTCAGTGAGTTACTCAATGAGGTTTTCCAGATGTTGAGACATCCTTTATCAGTATCAAAAATTCACATTCATTAATATCACCATCAAACTTATCAGAAAGTCTTTGAAGTGTTGAGAAGCTGTCAAACTCACAGTTTTAGATACAAGTTTTCCAAAATTCTAATTTGGGTTTGAAATCTTGAACGTTATCATTGGTAATAAACAACGTCAAGGTGTTCTTGCAAGTATGACAAGTGCCCGTGATAAAAAATGCGTAGTTCAAATGATTAAAAATTAATTATAGTATTCTGTACATAAACTAAGTTATGAAAGAGTTGTAGGATAAGCAACTATCAAACTTTTAATATTCTTGTTACATAATGCAATTTGTAAAACTCATCAATATCAACATTTTTTGTAGTATATTTACATGAATGAAAATAAAAAAGTACAATAAATATGTATAATAGTCAACCCACTATTATACTAAAGATATTAATTCAAAAATATTAAGTATTTTTAACTTGTCCAAATTGACGTATATTTATATATATATACATAATGTATATATATGTGAAACAGTTCATACGTATATATATATGTCAAGGAAAACACACATGTTGGAAAGAATTTTGTGAAAATTTGACTTTAACATTTGTATGGGATTAAATAGGATAAAACTCTTCCAAAGGCAAGTTACAAATTTGTATAAAACATTAAAACTGTTTGATTTGACTCATTAATTATTTGAAATAAAATTATGTATTAAAATATGACATTGTTATATATGTTTAATATTAACATGACATAATATTATACAGTCTTTAGAAATTTTATTTTAGACACATTTTTATTAAATATGTACAAAGTAAATAAACCAGAGTGTGTAATATCACTTCCTCAAAGAAACCCTCTGATGCATGTAAGAGTCACCCATAACCATCTTTGTCATCTGTTTATCTTTGCCAGAAAGTGTTTGTTTCTCTGCTTATTTTAAACATTTTTCTCTCAGTGAAATATAAGCTCCATAAGAAAGGCTTTTCTTTTTTGTTCTTTTTTTTTTTGCTGCGGCATGTGGGATCTTAGTTCCTAGACCAGGGATCAAACCTGAGCCCCCTGCATTGGAAGCACAGAATCTTAACCACCAGGGAAGTCCCAGGAAAGGTATTTTTACTGTTTACTCTTTTATTCCTAGCAGATGTACAGAACCTGGTACATGGTAGGCATTCATGAAATAATTGTTATGTTAATGAGTAAATAAAAATTAAGTTGATATAAATTTGGGAATAATAAAGTTTTACTGTTGTATAATTTTCTGAGTTTGTTTGTTTCTAAATTATTTTTCAGAAAAATGTCACATCCTGCAATTACAAAAAGTATATGTTTGATAAAGGATAATCTTTTGAACCAATATAATCTTTTGATCCAGTATTTCAGGTTTTTTCAATATGTTGTCAAATCAGAAATTCCTTTATTACTCAATGTGATGGGTGTCTAATTCCTAATGTAGCTATTCCATATTCAAAGCAAGCACTTTGTCTCTCTGTATTTACTCAACTTCTACCATGTTTTTGTTTTTGCTTTTGTTTATTTTTTGTTTTACTTCTTACAGCAGACAGTCCTGTGCTAAGGGGATAATTTTTTCTATAACTCTAAATTGCCCTTCTGAGTATGCTTTCTGGAATGTCAATTTATTATTGATTTCAAAGTCTGTGCTGGTGCATTTTGAAGACCTAAAGGACTGTTCCTTTTTACTGTACATTACCCTATGGTTTCTTTACTTTGCTTAGAAGCAAATTCCAGATGGTCCAAGGGCCCATTCTTAATTCTCTAAAATATTGTTACATAACAAATGAAATTTCACACAAATTGACAAAAGATTCTTATTTTAATTGTATAGTCAAAAGGAACATTTTTCAGCTTTATTTATTGTTTTGCCATTATAGTTTCTTATTAATTATGAGATTATTTTATAACTCATAAAGATATGCTGTTATCCTTAACTATGTCTTTGATGTCCAGGGCATAGATTTAAAGGAATGTCTAAAGTTTATGCCATTGTGCCATCTGGCATTCTAGCATTCAGATTTTACTATGTTACCTTCTTGAGAACACTTTCACATAGCCCTGCCTCCATAGAAATTCTAGCTGTCTGTATATTAAGCTGAGTGTATTGGGGGAAGGAAAGATCAAAATACTAGGAAGTGGTCTTCCTCTTTCCTTACAGAATTTCCAAAGTTACAAGCAGAATCATCCTGACTCTAAGAAAAAAAAAAAAAAAAAGCCCCCTGAGCTCTGGACTGAATGGGCAAAGAACCATCATGAAATTCTCATCAGTTCCAGGCAGCTGTCTTAGGACAGGTTTTCTCATCTCCCATCATATTAATATTTTTGTTCAAATGATTCTTTTTTGTAGGACCTGGATTGTTGGATGTAAAGAATCATCCTTACCCACAACATAGAGTAGCAGTCCCTACCCCACCAGTATGACAACCAAAATCGACTCTAGATATTGCCAAAAGTCCCCTGGGAAAATCTTACCTCACTCAAGTTGAGAAACACAGCTTTAGGTATTCACACACAGGACAACAGCAAAAACAAAAATATTTCATAATCATTAGGGTTTTTGAATGAAGGACAAAATCAGTTAAAGGCAAAATCATTATTGTTCCTTAACCAATAGCATTCGTTAAATGTTGGATCCATTCAAAGGATCGAGGGTCCTGATTTTGAAACTTTAATGTATATACAGCTTTTCTAGGTTTTGGTTTAAAATAAAGATTCTTGGACTCCCATTTGTAAGAAATTCTAATTCAATAGCTTTTCAATAGAGTCTATCAAATAGAGTATTTTTTATTCAGTGATGGGCTCTCTAGAATCAGAGGATAAATGAGTTATTACATAGACAGTTTAAGAAGTTGAATGAAAGCTGTCAAAGACCAAAGATAAAAATTTGTAAAGTCAATATAGTGTGGGATTGGGTGGAGATTCAGAGAAGAAATGTTCTGCTTTAGTGGGTAGAAATATTTTTTTTTTAACCTGTAGAAGAAGTCTCAACATATGCTGTGCTTCTATCCCTCTGAAGTAAATGCTTAGCTAAGTCCATGAGGTGATTTAGAAATACAAGTCATGCACAAACAATATCTTTGTGGGGGAAATTATGGCTGTTAGTTTGAAAGGTAAAAGATTTTCTTGATGACGGTTAAGGTAACAGTGAATTGTCTTTTACACAAAAATTAGTTAGAAGCTATATCTCGTCATTGCAATAGATTTTGAAGTTGAAAAGATATAACCTAATGTAACATTTGCCAAGCTAGTTAGTTTTCAGTGGAACATAAAAAGAAACCCATGGAGGCTTTACCTTGATTTTGCCTGACCATTCTCAGGAAAGAACTCATTGACTAGATCTGGAGGTATTCAGAGTTCCTTCCCAAACCTCTGCTGACACAATCCCATCACTTCTTTGCAAACGGTGATTACCAGACACAATCATCTCTGTCAGCTGAATAAGGAGTTCTTTTAAAAGAAACACTACCCAAGCTATTTCCTTCATGCTTCTTTTTTGAGCAAATAGTTACACTGAAATTTCAACAAAGACAAGTAGGGCTACACTGAAGTGATCTTCTTTTGAGATACTAGACAAAAATTGTAGTTTTTTCTTATTCTTCAGCTTGTTTTTAAAATTCAATAGGTTTGTTAAAAGGCAAACACCATGAAGGTAGGGCTGCTTTTAACCTTTTTTTTTTTTTTTTTTTTTTTTTTGTGGCTGTGTTCCCAACTGTTAAGAGAGTTCCCAAAGCCTAGAAGCTGCTAAACAAATATTTGTTAAGTAACAAACAGAAACTCATTGTGTTGAATTTGAAATGAGAGAGGTCTTCATGCTTTCTTGTAAGCATCTCTGAGCAGACATAACTATGGATAAATATAGTATGTCTTCATCCAAGGCCCACCCCTTCACGGTGAGACTGTGTCCTCACTTACACAGAGCCATTGATTCCTGTTCCCTGGCACATCACCATCCTTTCCTTTTTCTAGGGTACTATCCAGCCAATTTACATGAAGGTTGTTTTACATCCTCCTGGGAAAAACAATAAAAGCTATTACAAAAAGAAGGAAAAACAAACCTCTCTCTTGTCACTTCATTCTCCAGCTATATTCTCACTTCTCTTTCTATTTACAAAAATAATCTTTTGCCCTTTCAGTTTTATTTCTTCCTTACCTACATTTTCTTGAACTTTCTCCAGTCAGGAATTCATCTTTATGAATTCACTGAAAGTGCCTGTGTTAAGGTCAGCAGACATGTATATGATGCTAAATCCAATATTCAATTCCATTCCTCATCTTACTTGGTGAAGCATCAGAAACACTTGACAATATTAATTTTTAATTAATCCCATCCTCCTTGAAACACTCCTCACCTAGCCTCTTGTTTAGAGAATCATTGCACCTGGTCAGGTTCTCCGCAACACTTTTTCTTGGTTCTCCTTATCTCCCCAACATGTTAAATTTGGAATGCCCTAGGCCTCACTCCTTGGACATCTTTTCTTCTCTCTTTGCATTCTCTGCTTTAAAATCTTCACCTCTTGTCCTTTTCAACATTACCTATACACTGATGTCATAACATTTTTATCTGAGCCAAAGAGCTCCCCATGAATTCCAGGCTACCTAGATATAATGCTTACCAAGGACTCTGCCTACTTCCAGATAAACTTTCAGACTGCCTTAGGCCTCACTTGGCACCTGCCTACACAGAAAGATGTGGGTCAGCTACCCCAGCTGGCCATCAGGAGTGTCAAGCTTCCTCATCAGCAGGAGTCCGCGTAGCATCCTTTGCAGCAGTTCACACAGTTCAGGTGCAAGGACAGAAAATCCTTTCCAGAAGGAGGCATGGTCACCCAGTTTTAAAACCTCACCTACCACAGGAGCAATATTTTTGTAACAATTCAACAGGTGTAGTTTCCAGGGTCTCCATGAGGGGCTGCTCAGCAACCTTTCTCATGGCATGCAGGAGAGTACAAAGCTGTGTCTACCTTTAAAGCAGTTATAGTTTCCCCAGTGCAGGTTCAGTTCACCAATCTTGGTCAGGTATTTCAGCCATCAGCAATAATGTCTTGTATTAAAGCTCAATTGCCAAAGCCCACCAATGACATACCTATAGTAAAAATAATAATAATAATAATAATAATAATAATAATAATAATAATTTAAGGTCATGGACTTTGGTGTAATAAAGGGCAAAGGAGGATTACTGGGGTGCCTCAAAATGAGGGAGTTAATGAAGGACACTTACAGGATTTTGAGGTCTGGAGTTAATCACAGGATGATTTTGCTAGTGATTTGTGAGTTTTTGCAAACTAGGATGTTATCAGAACAGTCAATGGCCTCTATTTTTAGAATATATGCATTCACCTCATGGTATTTTTAGTTCAGTTTGTCCATGGTCTTATCTTGGAGCTATGGTTCTGAGTGAGTGGTAGTAAAACACTTTGAGGATGGAGCGTCTGTGAGGAACATCGTGGCTTTGGTTTGGTGACTTTATCTGTCTTGAGTGCCACACTGCAGACTGCTTTGAAGTAATTTAGCTTTCATTTCAATTTTCAGTTTCTCCTGCTGTCTATCAGGATATTATTTATTTATTATTAATAATATTATCTTTATTATTAATATATATTATCAATATATAATAATATCTTTATTATTAATAATAATTATCTTTATGAGTTTCCCAGGAAAATGAAAGAGCTGAACAAAAACCAAATTCTCTTACTGTGCAGCAAAATGTTTGTTAACCCTTGCCCACAACATCTAACTGCTTACTTTACATTTCTCATGGAGGTCGATCACAGATAATACTCAGATTAAATTTAACATTTCCATGTTTAACATTCCATCCTTCACCAGAAAGCAAACAAGCTAACAAGGAGCCAAACCACATAAAACACGCACAACCCAAATCCTGCTTCTTCTACAGCTTTCCATATGGCATTCATGGGAGGTCCATGCTTTCAATTTTACAAGTTAAACACTGGGAGCCCCGTTTGTGTCTCTTCTCTCTCACAACTCATATTCAATCAAGTCTTGTGCTCTATTGGCTTTACCTTCAAAACAAATCCAGAATTCAGTCACTTCATAATTTCTATCTTCCCTGGAGGTTTGCAGTATCCCCTTCAGTGTATTGTGACTATGGCAGCCACGGTGATTATTTTAATGTGTAGTCTGTGGCTCCCATGTCACTCAGAGTAAAAGCTGGAGCCGCAAAAATGATTTTCAAGACCCTAGGAAAACTTACCACCATAACCTCTTTAACCTTAGCTCTTATGCTGGGGATGGGACTTTCACCTCCCCTACTTTGTGTTCTTTTTGGATGATCTAATAATTAATTATTTAGTAAGCAATTCTGCTTAAGTGTAAGTGGGGGGATATTTCCTTAAATTTGGAGAAGCAAACATTTAAAAAATCAACAATGTCTCAACTTTAAAAAAATCATGAAAAACTATAATCATCTTCCTCTGTTTACCTGGGTCCATGCAATTAACTGTTGTTTTGCTTAATTGTTTGCTAGAAGTTTTATGAAGCCATCACTTTTTCATTAGAATTCTGTAAATTCTTACTCAGTTCAAAATTATGATTTGATGGTCATCAAAACCTTGTATTCTAGAGTGTTTATTAAATTCCTTTCCATGTATTTTTCTGAGGATGCAACACTTTTGCAGAAAGATTTTGTAAAAGCATCTGAATAAAACAATATCTGTATTTAAATTATAAAAGCCTTCAAATGTCCAATATTAAAGCTCTGATTTATTGTAATGGAATTGACAAGGAAATTTGGTTATTTCTGTGACACACATTATAGGATAATAACTAGAATTATGACTGATGACATTATATTAGAACATATACACATTTTAGGAATTTCATATAAATTTCTAGAAAGTTTTATATTAATTTGACAATGTTTTCCATATAATTTAACATATCAAATAAGCCTAATTAGTTAATATTTCTCTTTTATAAGGAGAGAAAAAATCTTTTGAGGTGTTTCAGAAAGCCCTGTGGAAAACCCCAAATTTATTTCTAGTTCAATAAGACTACATTTAGAATTTAATTTTGGATAATTGTTCAAAAATGTCAAAAATAATTTAAAATGCTTTGTCCAATAGGATTACAAATCACTGTGAAACAAGACTTAATTATCTATTCAATCAAAGTGACAAAGATATTGCAGGCAAATATAGAAAGTTAAATTTAGTTGACCATTGAACAACATGCAGTGTAGGAGTGCAGACCCTCCACACAGTCAAAAATCCACATGAAACGGTTGGACCTCCATGCATGTGGTTCCTCTGTATCTGCAGTTCTCCATCTCCATGAATTCAACCAACTGCAGATTGTGTACTACTGTAGTAGTTACCATTAAAAATATCTGCATATAAATGGGTCCATGCAGTTCAAGTCCAAAATGTATAGGGTTCAGCTCTAGTTGTAAAATCCCTTAGCTCTTTCAATATTAAAATGATTCTTTCTAATTCCTTAAGTAATCAACTTCCTGATAAAGACAAAATGAGTGTGCTGTTTTTTTTAGACAGCTTACATTGAAAGTAAAGAAAAATTTTGCTTATAATTTCTGATTAAGAGCAGACCAATAATCTTAAAAAAAAAGAATTGTTTTATTAACAGAGGTAAAAATCAAATTTTAATTTGATACAAAGTTTATGTGTGATATTAAAACTCATTTACTTACTTAAATTCATTACAATCTTAGTCCTAATAATACATAAAATTATTTTCCAAAGTTTCCTTTTTTCATAAACCTTCTACAACTTTCTACATCCATTTTATTTACTTATTTATTTATTTTAAATACTGCAATTTTATTTCAATCACACAAATGAAGTTAGCACGTAGGAAATTTAAATGACAGTACAATAAAAATAGCAGAGAACCAAAAGGAAGTACTCTAAAATGGAAGTACACCTGAAGCATGAGAATTCAACATTCATTAGTATTTCATCTTCAGTTTTGATTAACACTTGATGCTTGCAGATTTTGAAACAAACTTTGAGATCATGATGACTATTCTGAAGAGATTTCAATACCAGCACTAAGATTTGTACGTTCAGTTGGTTTGCAATTGGTTTGTAAGCCATTTACATAGTGTATAGTACAGATTTGTCACAGGTCAGATCACAGTGTTGAAGGAAAGAAGTACCTTCCTGTAATTAGAAAGGATCCCCTAAACTGCACTCAGCTTAAGACATCCAGTGTACAAGAGCACAGAACCACCAGAATAATGTGGCTCCAGGGAACACTGTTTTGATAGGGAAAAGAACCTAAGCTTCTGTTTCCCATTTTAATTACTGAAATCTCTTTTATATATTGTCACTTGCTCTCTTTTCCACTTAGAAATAATCAGCTTTCCTTTAGTACAAAAATACTTTCATTTTTCTTAAAATGTATTTCCATACTTCATTTCATTTTTTCCCCAAAATACATATCTTACATTTCCCTGTACACAGGGATGTTTTTCTTATTATATTTAGTAGGTTTAATTGCATATATTAATTGGAATTCTTAACCATTAGAAACCCCAATTTCTAGTAAAAACTAAGAAATAAGCCATTGTGAACTGTTTGTTACATAAGCACTCTTTAGATTGCCAAATTTCATAATTTTTAGAAACAAGAAAAATCCCAACACAAGCAGGTAGAACAAAAGAAAAAACAAAAAAGAAGAGAGGAAACAGTAAGGGACCAGTGCCCCTGGAGGGCAACTCAAGGAGGGGAGAGGTTCTGTACTCAGAAAACCCCATTCACAGGAGGGAAGTCAGCTGGGGCAGAAAGGGACCTGTGGAAGATCAGAGGGAAATGCAGCAACTGGTGTGTGGAAGGCAGGACAAGTAAGAACTGCATGCATGGTCTGTGCCACCGCCCTGAAAACCCCAGCCTGAGTCATGTGTCTCCTGGTGTGGAGAGGGGTTTAGTGCTGGAAAGTGGGGTTTGGAGTGCAAACCCAGGGAGGGGACAGCTAGTGGCTGTGAAGAGACAGCCTAAAGGGACAGGAGTAAGAAGCTCCACAACTGGGAAAATTTGTGGAAGAAGCCTGGGCCACTATAGAAGCAAGGCACTACTGTTGTGTGGCAGCAAGGGGCAGGGCTGCCATTGCACCCCTCCTTGCTCATACACCAGCACCTGCCTCTGCAGGCAATGGAAGGGGCTCCCAACTAGGCAGACTCACCTGCCCCTCAGGCCAAGGCCTCCTCTGCCCATTCAGGCTCCACAGTTCTGAGCACCAACACTTCCTAAGCTTCCTCTGACTGTGCGGCCCTGGGGGACCCACACACTCTGTATACACCAAAGCCTCCTTCTGAATGAGCCCTAGGGGTCCCAGTCTGAGACAGGAAGCCACCAATGCTGGGGGAACTGAGTGCTAACACATGGGGTTAGGAGAGAAGATCTGGGGAGAGGACCACTGTTGGCTGTGCAGAGACAACCTGAGGAGAGAGGAATGAGGGGCTCCATGGCTGGTAGTGCTTCTGGAGGCAGCACGATCTGCCTTGGAAAGGAGGTGCCATGTTGAGTGGCACTAAGGGACAGAGTCACCATTGCAACCATCTTCCCCACCTACCATCCTCTGCCTCCGTGGGCACTGGGAGGGACTACCACTCAAGTGAGCAAGTCCCAAGATGTTGCAAATTCCTGCCAGTCTCTGCTGCCACAGGCATTTCACATATGCCCCAGTTGTGGCAGCCTTATCCCCCCCGCACCTGAGTGAATAAATGCCACAATCAGCCTGAGTGCCCCAATCAGCTGCTGATTTGTCCCCTCTCACCTGTGCAGGGAACAGATTCCTGAGGGTGGCACACATGCAGAGATGGGGCCAAAACCAAAGCTGAGCCTCAGGGGCTATCTGACTAAGAATGAGGAATGGAAAACTCTCTGTGCAGCTGCACAAGCCATGGATTAAATTCCCATGATCTGCTTGGTAAACTCTGCATCTGTGGAATATCTGAATGGACAATGAATGCTCCAACAACTGAGACTGGTCTAGGCTTAGCAGCTGTGGACTTTGGGGGCAAATACACATGGGAGTTGGGCCAGGTCAGAGTCTGAGCTGACATCAGAGTGCCCAAAGTGGGTCCAGAGACCTACTTAGAGGTATTGGTGGGCCTCCTGGGGAGGTGAGGGTTGGTTAAGGCTCATTGTGGGAGCAAGGACATTGACAGAGGAGGACTCAGGAAAATACTGGGTTGGCCAAAATGTTCACTGGTTTTTTTCTGTAAGAACTCTAGTAGAGCTTAGTTGTCTTTAACTTCATTCAGAACAATTTTGTTAGATTGTATTGTAACAGAGGTCATATCAACATGCATTTAACAAAAGACATCAACTTTGGTGAATTTTTGTGTAACCATTTTAATATTGAAGATGGAAGATAAAAAGCAACTTTTTTTTGCATATTATGCTTTATTATTTCAAGAAAGGCAAAAATGCAACCAAAATGCAAAATGCAAAAAAAAAAAAAAAAAAAAAAAAAAAAAGATTTGTGAAGTGTATAGTGAAGGTGCCATGACAGATTCAACATGTCAAAAGTGGTCTGAGAAGTTTTGTGCTGGAGATTTCTCACTGGACAATGCTCCACTGTCAGGTAGACCAGTTGAAGTTGATAGTGATCAAATCAAGATGTTAATTGAGAACAATCAAACTTGTACAAACAGTATAGCTATATACTCGAAATATCCAAATCAGGTGCTGAAAATCATTTGCATCAGCTTGGTTATGTTCATTGCTTTGATGTTTTGGTTCCACATAAGTTAAATGAAAAAAAAAGTCTTGACCTCATTTTCACATGCAATTCTCTACTTAAACTTAATGAAAACATTCCATTTTTAAAACAATTTGTGACAGGCAATGAAAAGTGGATACTGCACAATAATGTGGAGCAGAAGAGATTGTGGGGCAGGTGAAATGAACCACCAACAGCCACACCAAAGTCCAGTTTTCATCCAAAGAAGGTACTGTTGTGTATATGGTGGGGTTGAAAGGGAGTCCTCTATTATGAGCTCCTTCTGGAAAATGAAACAATTAATTCCAACAAGTACTGATCCCAGTTAGACCAACTGAAAGCAGCACTTGACAAAAAGTGTCCAGAATTAGTCAACAAAAATGCATAATTTTCCATCAGGATAATGCAAGACCACATATTTCTTTGATGACCAGGCAAAAACTGTTACAGCTTGGCTGGAAAGATCTGATTCATCTGGTATATTTGCCAGACATAGCACCTTCGAATTTCCAATTATTTCAGTCTTTACAAAATTCCCTTGACGGAAAAATTTCAATTCCCTGAAAGACTATAAAAGGCACCAGGAACAATTCTTTTCTCAAAAAGATAAAAAGTTTTGGGAAGTTAGAATAAAGAAATTGCCTGAAAAATGACAGAAGATTGTGGAACAAAAGGATGAATACACTGTTCAATAAAGTTCTTGGCACAAATAAAAAGTGTGTCTTTTAAAAATAAAAAGTGGAAAAAAATAAAATAAAATAAAAAGTGAAGACACTTTTGGCCAACCCAATATTATTATTACTACTACTTTTGGTTTGTTTTCTCTTATTTTGTTGTTATTTTTTATTCTTTATTCTTTTTATTTAACTTTTCCTCTCTTTTTAAATTTTTCAAATATATATTTATTTTTCTGTTTTTACTTTATTTTATAATTGTTTTGTGTTTTTGTTTTTCTATTTGTTGTTTGTTTTGTTTTTTGGTTTTGAGTTTTTATTTATTTACTTTTTGATTGTTTTTGTGTGTTTATTTTGTTTTTTCAGCTTAGTTTTAGGTTGAATTATGTATTTGTTTTTTCTTTCTGTTAGTTTTGTTTTTATTGTTTGCTTTTCTTTGGGGGTTCTTTTGCTTGGAAGGTTGTTTTCTTATTTTTGGTTTAGTTTGTTTAGTTGGCTTTGATTTTACCATTTGTCTTGGGTTGTGTTTGTCTGTTTGTTTTGTTTTCTTCTTATTTTTTTTGGGGGGGGGGGCATGCCATGCAGCTTGCAGTGTCTTGGTTCACCAGCAGGGGGTCAGGCCTGAGTCTCTGGCTTAAGAGTGCTAAGTCAAGATGCTGGGCTGATAAAGAATTCCTGGAAAGGGAATATTAATCAGCATGAGCTCTCCTGGAGGTCTCCATCATGACACCAAGACATGAGTCCATCCAACTGCCTGCAGGCTCCAGTGCTGGATTCCTCATGTCAAAAGAACAGCAAGACAGGAACATAGCCCCACTTACTTAGGCATACAGTCTATCTAAAGTCACACTATGCTCACAGACATCACAAAACACACCATCTGATGTGGCCCTGCCCATCAGAGAAACAAGAGCTCCACCAACCAGAGCACAGGACCAATCCCTCCCACCAGGAAGGCTACACAAAGTCCTGGACCAAACTTAACCATCAATGGGCAGACAACAGAAGCAAGAGGAATTACAACCCTGCAGCCTTTGAAAGGGAGACCACAACACAGTAAATTACACAAAATTAGATGACAGATAAATATGTTGCAGATGAAGGAGCAAGGTAAAAGCCCACAAGACCAAATAAATAAAGAGGAAATAGACAATCTACCTGAAAAAGAATTCAGAGTAATAACGATCCAAGATCTCAGAAACAGAATGGAGGCATAGATTGAAAAGATACAGTAAATGTTTAACAAAGAAATAGAAGAACTAAAAAACCAAATAATGATGAACAACAAAATAATTGAATGAAAACTGCACTAGAAGGAATCAATAGCAGAATAACTGAGGCAGAAGAATGGATAAGTCAGCTGGAAGAAAACATGGTGGAAATAACTGCTGCAGAGCAGTTTGCAGAGCAAAATGAAGAAAAAAGGATAGAAACAAATGAAGACAGTCTCAGAGACCTTTGGGACAACCTTAAATGCCCCAATATTTGAATTATAGGGGTCCCAGAAGAAGAAGAGAAAGAGAAAGGGTCTGAGCAAATATTTGGAGAGATTATAGTCAAAACTTCCCTAACCTGGTAAAGGAAATAGTCACCCAAGTCCAGGTAGCACAGAGTATCATACAGGATGAACCCAAGGAGAAACATACTGAGACACATATTAATCAAACTAAAAAAATAAATAAATACAAAGAAAACAATTATTAAAAGCAACAAGGGAAAATCAACAAATAACATACATGGGAATCTCCATAAGGTTATCAGCTGATTTTTCAGCAGAAACTATGCAGGCCAGAAGGGAGCAGCAGGATATACTTAAAGTGATGAAAGGGAAAACTTACAACCAAGAATACTCTACCCAGCAAAGAACTCATTCAGATTTGTTGGAGAAATAAAAAGCTTTACAGACAAGTAAAAGCTAAGAGAATTCAGCACCACAAAATCAACCTTACAACAAATGCTAAGGGAACTTCTCTAAGCAGGAAACACAAGAGAAGGAAAAGAACTACAAAAACAAACCCAAAATAATTAAGAAAAGGGTAATAGGAACATACATATCAATAATTACCTTGAATGCAAATGGATTAAATGTTCCAACCAAACAACACAGACTGGCTGAATGGATACAAAAACAAGACCCATATATATGCTGTCTACCAGAGACCCACTTCAGACCTAGGGACACATACAGCCTGAAAGTGAGAGGATGGAAAAAGATATTCTATGCAAATGGAAATCAAAAGAAAGCTGGAATAGCAACACTTAGATAAAACAGACTTTAAAATAAAGATTGTTATAAGAAACAAGGAAGGACACTACATAATGATGAAGGGATAAATCCAAGAAGATAAAACAATTGTAAATATTTATGCACCCAACATAGGAGTACCTCAATACATAAGGTAAATACTAACAGCCATAAAAGGGGAAATTCACAGTAACACAATAACAGTAGGGGACTTTAACACCTGACTTACACCAATGGACATATCATCCAGACAGTAAATTAATAAGGAAACACATGCCTTACATGACATATTAGACCAGATAGACTTAATTGATATTTATAGGATGTTCCATCCTAAAGCAGCAGAATACCTTTTTTTCTCAAGTGCACTCAGAAAATTTTCAGGATAAGATCACATATTGGGTCACAAGTAAAGCTTTGGTAAATTTAAGAAAATTGAAATTGTATGAATCATCTTTTCCAACTACAAATGGAAATGGGAAAAAAAAAACTGTAAAAAATAAAAACACATGGAGGCTAAATAATACGCTACTGAATAACCAATAGATAACTGAGAAATTCAAAAAGGAAATAAAAAAAATACCTGGAAACTAATGACAACAAAAACATGATGACCAAAAATCTATGGGATGAAGCAAAAGAAGTTCTTAGAGGAAAGTTTATAGCAATACAATCCAACCTCAAAGAAACAAGAAAATCTCAAACAACCTAACTGACACCTAAAAGAACTAGAGAAAGAAGAACAAACTAAACCAAAAGTTAATAGGAGAGAAATCATAAATATCAGAGCAAAAATAAATGAAATAGAAACAAAGAAAACAATACCAAAGATCAATGAAACTAAAAGCTTGTTATTTGAGAAGATAAACAAAATTGATAAACATTTAGCCAGACTCATCATAAAAAAAGGGAGATTACTCAAGTGAATAAAGTGAGAAATGAAAAAGGAGAAGTTACAACTGAAACCACAGAAATACAAAGGATCATAACAAACTATGGCAAGCAACTATATGCCAAAAAAAAAAAAAAGACAACCTGGAAGAAATGGACAAATTCTTAGGAAGGTACAATCTTCAAGACTGAACCAGGAAGAAATAGAAAATATGAACCAACCAAGCACAAGTAATGAAATTGAAACTGTGATTAAAAATCTTCCAATAAACAGAAGTCCAGGAACAGATGGCTTCACAGGTGTATTGTATCAAACATTTAGAGACTAGCAAACACCTATCATTTTCAAACTGTTCCAAAAAATTGCAGAGGGAGGAACACCTTGAAACTCATTCTACAGGTCACCATCATCCTGATACCAAAATCGGACAAAGATTTCACATAAAAAGAAAATTACAGGCCAATATCACTGATGAATATACATGCAAAAATCCTCAACAAAATACTAGTGAACAAAATCCAACAACACATTAAAAGGATCAGATATCATGATCAAGAGGGATTTATCCCAATGATACAAGTATTCTTCAGTATACACAAATCAATTAAAGCAATACATCATATAAACAAATTGAAAATAAAAACCATACGATCATCTCAATAGATGCAGAAAGAACTTTGACAAAATTTGATGCTTGTTTACCATAAAAACTCTCCAGAAAGTGGGCATAGAGGGAACCTACCTCAACATAATAAAGGCTGTATACAATAAATCCACAGCAAATGTTATTCTCAAAGATGAAAAACTGAAAGCATTTCCTCTAAGATAAGGAATAAGACAATATAGTTTTGGAAGTTTTAGCCACAGCAATCAGAACAAAAAAAGAAATAAAATGAGCCAAACTGGAAAAGAAGAAGTAAAACCATCACTGTCTGCAGATGATATGGTGCTATGCATAGAAAATCCTAAAGATGACACGAGAAAACTATTAGAGCCAGTCAATGAATTTGGTAAAGTAGCAAAATACAAAATTAATGCATAAAAATCTCTTTTATTCCTATGAACTAACAATGAAAGATCAGAAAGAGAAATTAAAGAAACAATCCCATTCATCACTGCAAAAGAAAGAATCAAATACCTAGGAATAAACCTACCTAAGGATGTAAAAGGCCTGTACTCAGAAAACTAAGATGATACAAACAGATAGAGAGATATACCATGTTCTTGGATTGGAAGAATCAATACTGTGAAAATGACTATACTACCCAAAGCAATATACAGATTCAATATGATCAGTACCAAATACCAAGAACATTTTTCATAGCACTAGAAGAAAAAAAGTTTACAATTTGTATGGAAACACCAAAGACCCCAAATAGCCAATGGGATCTTGAGAAAGAAAAATAGAGCTGGAGGAATCAGAGTCTCTGACTTCAGACTATACTATAAAGCCACAGCAATCAAGACAGTATGGTACTGGAACAAAAACAGAAATATAGTTCAATGGAACAGAATAGAAAGCCCAGAGGTAAACCCACAGAACTATGGTCACCTAATCTATGATAAAGGAGGCAAGAATATGCAATGGAGAAGACAGTCTCTTCAACAAGTGATGCTGGGAAAATTGGACAGCTACATCTAAAAGAGTGAAGTTAGAACACTCCCTAACACCACATACAAAAATAAACTCAAAATGGATTAAAGACCTAAATGTAAGGCTGGACAATATAAAACTCTTAGAGGAAAACATAAGCAGAATGATCTGACGAAAATCACAACAAGATCTTCTGTGATCCACCTCCTAGAGTAATAAAAATAAAAACAAAAATAAATGGATGGGACCTAATCAAACTTAAAAGCTTTTGCACAGCAAAAGAAATCATAAAGAAGTTGCAAACACAACCCTCAGAATGGGAGAAAATATTTGCAAACAAAGCAACTGGCAAGGAATTAATTGCTAAAATATACAAACAACTCATGGAGCTCAATATCAAAGAAACAAACAACCCAGTCAAAAAATGGGTGGAAGACATAAATAGACAATCCACCAAAAGAAGACATACAAATTGTCAAGAGGGACATGAAAAGATGCTCAACATCACTAATTATTAGAGAAATGCAAATCAAAACTACAATTAGGTAATACCTCACAGTGGTCAGAGTGGCCATCAACAAAAAATTCTACAATCAATAAATGCTGGAGAGAGTGTGGAGAAAAAGGAACCCTCTAACTCTGTTGGTAGGAATGTAAATTGATACAGGCACTGTGGTGAACAGTGTGGATGTTCCTTTAAAAAATTAAAATAGAGCTACCATATGACCCAGCAATCCCACTCCTTGGCATATACCCAGAGTAAAGCATAATTCAAAATGTTCTGCAGTGTTCACTGCAGCAGTATTTACAGTAGCCAGGATATGAAAGCAACCTAAATGCCCATTAATAGAAGAATGGATAAAGAAGATGTGGTATGTATATATAATCTAATATTACTCCACCATAAGAAGAAATGAAATTATGCTACTTGCAGAAATGTGGATGGACCTATAGATGTCATACAGGGTGAAGTATTTCAGAAAGAGAAAAACATCATATAATATTACTTATATGTGGAAACTAGAAAAAATGATACAGATGAACTTATCTGCAAAAGGGAAATAGAGACAGACACAGACATAGAGATTAGATGTATGGATATCAAGGGGAAGATTGGAGGGATGAGATGAATTAGGAGATTGGGGTTGACATAGATACACTATTATGTATTAAATAGGTAACTAATGAGAACCTACTATAGAGCACAGGGAACTCTATTCAATGCTCTGTGGTGACCTAAATATGAAGAAATCCAAAAAAAGAGGGAATGGATGTATGCATATAGCTGATTCATTTTGCTGTATACAGGAGAAACTAACACAACATTGTAAAGTAACTGTACTCCAATAAAAATTAATTAAAAAAAGCATACATTTTCTCATAGAGAGAATTTGCCACTGTGGTACAAGACCTTTATTAACAAACTAAAACATCTTTAACTCCTCTGTAATAAGAGGTCAAAAGTAGATAAACACAGGTTTATTTAGTGGTTAACATTTCAGTATTTTTTCTTAATTGGAAATGGCATAAACAGTCAATACATTTTCATCAATTTAATTTAATTCAAAGGGGGTAAGTTACCAAAGAGTTTTAGAAAACTATTAGTAGACATATTATAAAAGTCATTGCTGAAAAGTCCACCCCAAAACTCTTCTCATTTGTATCTATTTAATTCATTTGTTCTCAATAATCACACTTAGATTACTAATGAAAATTGTATGAGACATTAAAGCAGTTAGTCATTCTCTTAGTTTTTTTTCTTCCTAACAAACATTGCAACACAGACAAACATGAGCCTATTTAATTTGTAAATTCAAGTAGAACAAAAGTCATTTATCTGTATTATGTTTAAGACTGATACTCTGAAGACACACCCATATTAGTTAAACCAACAAACTTAAAATTAGCTTTTATTTGACAAAGATTATCCTAGATTATGTTAACTTGAAAAGAAAAAAAAAATTTGGGTTACCTTTTATTATATCTCTGAGATTTAAAAATATTTACTTTATAACTTTAATTTATGCTAATTTATTTTAAGCTCTTTTACAAATTAATTTTGGCAATGCTATCTGAAGGTAGAAAATACCATATCTATAATGTACATACATAGACATACTTACATACAGTTAGGAACAGAGACCTTGTTACTGAGTCCAAGCTAACTCTGCTTGCCACACCTTAAGTCCAATGAGTCAGAGACAAGGTGTTTGGGAAAGGAATATGACTTTATTTGCAAAGCCAGCAGGCTGACATGACAGACTAGGGTCTCCCAGAAAACATCTTATGGGCCTGGATGCCAGTTTCTTTTATAGAATCAGAGAGGGAAGAAAATAAAAAGGCAGAATAGAGAGGGAGAAGCAGGGAGAAAGTAAAGTAAAAAGGGTGATCAGTCTTGCAAAACATCTCCTGGAATTGTCAACCTTGGGGAGGGGATGTGTTAATTTCTTCTTTCTTGCAGCCATTCACAGGTGGGTAGGCTTCCCTGAGGCAGGCCATTATGTATGATTATAATAAAAAAAGCAATGAAAAGCAAAGGCTAAAGTCAAAGAAACATGTCCAACATGGAGTCAAAATTGGCTCTTCTCTGTTACAATCTCACAATTTTAAAACTTTATTTGTGAATCAGATATAATACAAAACTCACTAATTTATAAGTAACAGATGGAATAAGCTACATTTGCTCCTTCAGATGACTAAAGTCTTTTATTATTTATGGATAAGATTTTTAAGATCTTTATTTGCCCTTGAAGAATAGGCTTAAGAAGGTTGTGATTTAGTGCTTGGGCAAAAGAGCTATTTTAGCAGTTTGTGTTTTAAATGGCCCCTTCTACCCCACCCCCTTTGTTCTTTTAGTTTCAGGTTCTATTGATTGAGTTAATCTGAGCTCAGCTTCAGGTGATTGTGGGCTACATTTACAATTCAAAGACATAATAAAATGTATAACTTTAAGGGACACAGAAAGAAAATACAAGTTTTATCCTAGGAGTTTTGGAGTATATTTTTCTATTATCATAAGTGTTAAGGTATTATTATTTAATTTTTTTCTTAAGTACAGAACAATTTTACTCCAATATCCTGATCATTTATAACTATAAGCATTTTGAGAGGAATAGGTAAGGTCTCTGGATCAGTAAAAATAGGTGGACCTTGACTTATTTCTAGAGTTGCATTTATGGTTTTGTAGAGATTTACAAGACAAAGAGATTTGTTTCTATTAGCTTTTGAGTGTTGGCTTCTGCTGATATATTTTTTGATTACTTGTAGGTGAGTAGGAGAACCTGGGGAATTGTGAGGAGATGAGATATTTTTATTTTAAGAAAGGGGGGAATTTATATAGGATCTTTACATCTAATTTCTGTTTTTCATCTTAATAAGGGTTTAAAGGCTAAGGCTAGCCATTATACTTTGTGTGAATATGTGCGTGTGTTTGTATTCTCCTTTCAATTTGGTCCTTCCATACGTACCAATAAAACAGCTATTTAGGATAAGAGCTCTCAAGGTTTTCTGTTTTTCTCCTTGTTTTTGTTTTTTTTTTTTTTTTCTATTTTTTCTTTTCTTTCAAATATAGTCAGTTTAAAGTATCTACATTTGGCCATTGGTGAGTAGAATCTTACATTAATTTCAAATAGCAGCTTAAACCAATATGCTTTTGTTATGGTTTAACCAAACACACAAGAGGCATCTCACAAGAGTCTAATATAACTTTTCCAGCACTAACAATCAATGAAGGTTGAAATGATAAAAGCCCATTATAGACTAGGGCATCATATGAAAAATTCCTTAGAGAGCTGGCACAGCTGGATACAGACAGTGCCATTACCAGGTTGGCGTGCATTGTGTCAAGATAGCTTCAACCGAGGACAGCAAGGGAAGACTTGGACCAGCAATCTCGATCCTTGTGATAGCAAGAAAAGAATTGCAGACTACAACTTCCAGCTTAAGCACAAAGCAAAGTTAATGTAAAGCATAGTTACACTCTCAAAGAGAGAGCAGTCTGTTTCTGCAAAGTGAAAGCAGCATTCCTGTACAGGCTTAAGGGCATTTTTAAGATGCATTCTGCTAGGAGGTGGGAGTGAGTGACAGGGGATCCCTATTTGATTGACAGTCCTGAGCTATGTAACAAGTTCATCATTGCATATGCTTGATACCGAGCAGGGCCCTGTGGCACAAAGGCTTTCTGTGTCCCCTATTATAGGAAACAGCCTTCAATCAGCCTCCATGACCTTCCCTGAGTTCCAATGTACAGATTCAAGCAGTTGGTAATTAGGGAAAGGAGAGGATGTGTGAGACAAGGGAGAAATAGTCAACAGCAGCCTTGGGGCAGGTCCTATTTCCCCATCAACAATACACACAACAATGTCTTTGAGCTATTTTGCAGAAGTTGAAACCTTCTTCAGGTGCAAGAATTTAATGATTAATGATGGGATGCTGCCCACAAGCATGTAGACCACAGACCAGTCAGACCTGAAAATTGATGATGCTGACTCCTACTTATCTCACCACCAACCCATCAGAAGAATGCATGACTGTTACTGCCTTGATCCTTAAGGCCTTCCCCTGACTACGAGCCCTGACTATAAGACCTCTCCCTATTCCCCAGGGCGGCAGGTGCAGTTCTTGAGGCACTAGCCTACTGTGTTTGCCCTTTGCCTGGCAAAGCAATAAATATATCCATTCACCCAGAACTCTGTCTCTGAGATTTGATTTGGCACCAGTGTACAGAGAAGCTGAGCTTGGGCATCATGCCTTCACTCCTGATTTTCCAAGAGACACCCATGGAGGGGGGATGCAAAACCACATGTAGATTTTATTAGAATGATGGTATAATGAGTTTGAGTTTACTATAGTTCATATGCCTGTCTGGTCTGGACATGCAAAGCCTGAGGAAGTGACCTAGTGTTATTGTGCTCCCTCTTTATCAGGATAAGTTTGCTCACCACACGACCATAGTTTCACCTGTTCTGGGTAGGGTCAGGGGAGGGTCTTCAGATGGTTGGGGTGTAACTTGACTACTCCCCACTTATCTTTCACCACAGTCACCTCCTTGCTGCTAATATCTGAATAACTACCTAAAATGATTTTGTGTCTTGGAATCTCAGTCTATTCGACTGGCCAGCAGTGAACCTTAGTAAGTGCACCTTCTGAATGGTGGAGACCAGAGAGAACATTTTCTCAATGGTCACAAAGTCAAGCTCTTGGGACATAGAACAAGATGTAAAAAAACACCTCATCCAGTTTTCACATAAGGGACCCAAAGCATGATTTGTCTGAACAGACACCAGTGTGTGAGGCTGGCTTGAATATCAGGCTCATAAAAGGCCTCTGCCTGCTGTTCTTCCCTGTGGTCCTTCCTCCTTGAGACAAAGAACACAAGAGAGATAAAGAAAAACAATTCCCCTCTCTAGGAGAAAAGGATAAATAAAAATCAAGAGTACTAATTTACCAAATAACAGAGTTATTTTCTCCTACTAGTCTAAGTTTAGAAGCAGAGAAAAAGGACTCTCACCACTTCTCCCTTCGATCAAACCCTGCAGGCAGAGCTCTGGGAGGTTGATGTGGTGGGAACTCTGACCTTCCCCTGGCCTTGGTCACAGGACCCAGGATCTCCAGCTGCAGAACCTCAGGGCAGTGGGGAGTGGCTTCATCAGGTTCTCTGCTGACTAAACCAACTGTTGGGGAGGGGACAGTTTTCCCCCACCCCTCTTGACTTCTTTTGTCTTGCCTAATAATTAAATTGTTAGATTTACAAGGCAGACTGACATAAGAAAAAAAAATAATTCATACACATGTAGTTCTCATAAAAGTGGGACACAAAACAGGCCTATTGTATATCACTTTTAGCTAAAAAAAACAATTATTTGTGAAGATTTAGTGAAGCAAAGGGCTTGTGCTTGGGGTAGCAGACTAAGGAAGGAGTGACAGAGTTTGCTTTCCTAGCCTTGGATTCCCTAACTCTGGTGATCAGGATGTTTTCTATTCTCCTGCTGTAAAAAGGATGTCTTCATGTGGGAGATGTGTTTCACACTTTCAGGGGTAAAGGAATGATCAGAGTGTCATATTTAACATCATTTTTTCCACTGTTGTTTCTCAAGTAAGTTTAATTCAAAATAATTAATACGGCATTGAAGCATATTTGGGGGCAGGCTGCCCTGCACCCCAACACTTACTTCTCTGACCTCTCACACTCCTTTCAGCCACACTGTTTGTCTGCAATACACCTGGCAAGTTCTTCCAGATTTATGCATAGCCAGCTACTTCACCTCCATTAAATCATTGCTCAGTGTTTTCCCCATCCTGCTCCTTGGTCTCTCCTCATCTCTCATTGCTTCTTTTCCCTTCTTAGCATTTAAATGCTTTTCATATTGTTTATTCTGTATTTTTCTGCATTCAATTGCAGGTACATGAGGAAAGACATTTTCTTTCTGTTGAAGTATTCTATGTGTGTCTGGAATCTATTAAGCACTCAAGAAGTATCTGTTGTGGAGTTTTTGAAATTAAAAGTGCATTGTGGTGTTTATAGTGTGAATGAAAAATATTGCCTGCCATAGCAGGAAACAAAGGATGGTGTGGCCATCAAGCTATCACATCACAACTACCCTGATTGTGAGCCCTGAGGGAACTCAGGATGGAGACAAATGGTCTGCCCAATGCCAAGCCCTCAACCATTGCAGCCACACCCAACTGTGTACCCTGAAGGGACTTGGGATAGAGAAAAACAGGATACTGGCCCCAGATAACTGAGGTGCACATCAAAGGAATGATTTTAGTGAGCCCAGACTCTTGCATCTTCCCCTACATAGAAAAGCATTAAACTCCTTAACTTGAGATATCTGATTTTCTTTGGTTAACAGTAATCTTTTGATATTCCAACTACCTGGCCTTTGTTGCAAAAATTCTTATGTATCCTGGCTCCCCTCCCTTGCCTCTTCAGAGCAGTCTCTCAGAGTTATCTGGGATGCTGCATTCTGGACTTAAGTCCTCAGTTTTGTCTGCTGAATAAAACATAACTCTCAACTTCTAGGTTGTGTAATTTTTCTCAGTCAACAATAGTATAAGGGAAAGAGGATAACAGCCTAAGCATATTTGCAGCTTTAAATATCAGGTTAGTTGAAAGCCAATTTATTATTACTATCATTTTGCTGATATATAATACAACAGTTATTAGTGTTTCTACATACATGACATGCATATAACATTAATCATTATAATAAGATGTTGCCTAACATCAGAACCACAGTTTTCTATCACTGTCATAGGTGATTTGTCAGGGTGAAAGGACAACCTTTGATACAAAGGAAGACAATTTCCCATTGAGATCATTAAAGTTATGATTTTTCTGGGTTTCCAACAAAAATAGCAGATTCACGTTGTGATCAAGCATGCATATTTATGTGTGTGTGTGTATGTGTGTGTCTAGTTGTAAGAGCCTGTCACAAATATGTGACCCAATTATTCATATAAGCATTAGAAGGGCATAGGAAAGAGAAGAAAAGGAACTAACTAGGCAAGCAACTTCTAATTTTGGCAACATGAAAGCTGGTAATATGGTTACATACAGCGGTCGAAACTAGAACAGCAACTAGGTACCCTTGACTTCTGAGGTTTGATTGCTTTATAATGGACATAAGGTCTTCTCTTCAGCTCAACTTGGAGTATTTCTGAGCATATCAAGCATGCATTGTGGAAGGCAGAATTTTATTGTGTCAGCAAAGAAGTCTACTTATCCATATGGACTATACAGGTAATTTTTCTGGGCAAGCAGAGTGCTCTGGCTTCCAATCTAAAACTAGGTTTTCTTCTCATACTAGGTCGATGATGGTGAACCTATGGGCTTCCATGGAAACCATGACATATTGCATGTTGGGCTCCACTATTCTCTGGATATAGATCTTAATGAGCTATTGCTGCCAGAGAACATGATGTATCTGACAATCTGGCTAAGACCTGGATACGCTGTATATACTATATCCTGGGCATTTTTCTTGTGCTACATAAACCTGGCCTCGGGCCATGTCTGTACAATAGAATTCTACCTCACTGAACAATTCACTCAGTATGATTTGTTGTGACCTGTCTACACAGCTCTTGAGTAGTGGATGTCTTAATGAGCCACAGCAAATTGGAAGGGCCAATTCATAGCTGCTGTCACATACTATAGCCACGACCTCAATTAAAGTTATAGATCACTTCTGAGCATTGTTCATTGTTAGTGACTCAAACGAGAGCATAGAATGCTCTCATTAATCCCTTGATCGAATGGAGAACATACATATCAGACATTTCTGTACTGAAGGTATTACTTTACCTACTGGGATGTTGCATAATTTGACTGACAGTAATTGCTGCCATATGCTTCCAATTATCTAATTAGTGGTTGCTACTACATATGCTATAAATTACATAAAGCTAGCACTGCTTTAGACTCCATTCAAAACTGTCACTGAATCTGAGTACTGCACCAAGTTTGCCTTGACAAATGCTTCTTGAATTGATGTATATGTGGCCTATGAAAAGTTTTATATGAGATGATAATAATAATATTTTAAGTTAACATGATTTTTAGTTAACATAAAATTATTGAAAACAAAATTTGAAAAGTAAAAGAGGTGAAATGAAACATATTAAAAATAAACTCTAAAGAAATCTCAATATCTAATTAACAATCTATAACACAAAGGTGTCTGCCTCAGTTCTTTTAATTATGGAAGAGGATTAAGGAAATATTAGAAAGTCATTTTTTTCTGTTTTAATGTATTCATTTAGTGAACACATATTAATTAAAGAACCATTGCGTGCAAATTATTAGATATAAAGACCATGGAAGATAGAAAGATAAAAGGCAATTTTGACTACAATATAGAGGACACCAATGTACACATATTATAAACCATGATGCAATAATTAAAAAAAAAAGAAGTACTAAACTCTACTCATTAGGGATCAGCTTTAGCTCTATGGAGAAAAATACATTTAAACTGCTAGTACAAAATTTCAATTCATGAGTAAAAGTAGAATTTCTTGTGGTAGAAATAGGGGCATATGAAGGTTGCTTCACAAAGAGGGTATAGCAGGGGCAAAGGTGGTTCATTTATACATGATAAAATGACACTGAGTCACATGTCCAGCCTAACATGTCAACCTAGCCAAATAACAACATTTCAATAGTCTACAAAAATAATGCTTGTTGTTTGAAAGCTTTCTCCTTTTTGTTTCTGCAGTGTCTTGGGGAAATATCAAAAATACATTGTTGACATTTCAAAGCAATATCCAGTAATATGTGTAATACAAATACTAAAAATTGCCAGAAATCCTTGGGAATAATGACATAGATTCATTCTTCCTAGCTGTTTGTTTGTTTGTGTTTTCCTTTTTTATTGGTATCCACTTATGTAATTCCAGTATATCATAGATGTACACTACAATTCCATTCTTTCCTGATTCCAATTCATATTTTATGCAACCTACTGATTAACCTTTTTAAAAATAATTTATGCAGTTTTCATTTATACAACACTTATGTACTGATCATCTACTGAGTGCCAGCTCTTTGCTAAGCCTGGGAGGATCATAGCCCTTGTGGACTAAACATTCTGCAATTTGAACCATGCAATTCTCCTACACAAAAGGCTAGAATGGCCTATTCATGCCTAGTGCAGTATTTTCCAGTATCAATTCCACTCTGAATCATATTCCTAGAAATGTGTATTTTTAACAAGGGCAGTGGGTATTTCTTATTAGTGTAGACTGAAAAACACACAACCTAAAAACTGAGAGCTGTGTTTTATTCAGCAGACATTCTTAGGACTTCAAACCCTGGAGGCAGCATCTCAAATAACCCAGAGAAAACTGCTCCAAGGAGGCCAGGGGGAAGCCAGGTTTTATAGGATTTTTTTTCAACAAAGGGCAGGTAGTAGGAAGGTCAAAAGGTTATTGTTAATTAAAGGAAGCTGGATATCTCAAGGAATTTAGTGCTTTTCTATGTATGGGAAGATGCAAGAGTTTGGGCTTATTACAATCATTCCTTTGATATGCACCTCAGCAATCTTGGGCCAGTATCATGCGTTTTCTCATCCTGTGTTTCTCAAGCTGTACCATTGGGGATGGCTGCAATCTGATGACTGGTAGATGGTGGGCATTCTTTGTTTCCTTCCTGAGTTCTCTCACAGTCAGGGAAGCTGTAATGTGATGGCTTGATGGCCACAACATCTTTTGTTTACTGATATGGCAGGCAATATTTTAGTTCTCATAGGCACATTACAGTCATCATTTAATTCATGAGGTTGAACTAAGCCTGTGCAACTTTTAGACTTTCACACATATCTGGACTTTCCATTATATTTATATATAAAATAAATTAATCCAGGGCCAGGGTCAGTTTTGATAGATAGTTTAAAAGATTTCAGGGTATAAACTCCAGCTGAAGGGAAAGCTAATAATACTTAAGGTCTTGTATAGATGGAAATGACAGTGTTGAGCAGTCATCATTTGGACCTACAATAAGTGAGGGCCTTAGGATTGGTAACAGATATTAAATTGCAATCTATATTCCTACATCAGGACCAATTGCTTCACACACTGCTGGCCCAAAAGTTGACTCAAAAAGAACTTTGTAACAGCACAATTATATTACATACAAGACAGGAGAAAAGTTAAAAGAAATACTTTAATTATTTGGTCATGCTGAAGCACAATTTTAATGAATCTGCAAAAGCAGCAATATTATTAGGGGAACCACTGACCAAAACCATCCACCTTGGCCAGGCATGATAGTAACCACTTGGATGAATTATCCTGCAACAGGAGGTCCTGGTAAGTAATGGAGAACTAACAAGCTACCCCCACCTGGTAGAATTCAGGAAAGATCAAAAGGATAGGGGTGACACCAGTCCATATGTCCTACCAACCTTGCAGAATCCTCCTTGCTGGAATCTATCTTGGCTGAGTGATATGTGCACCACCAGGAAGGACCCTGAGCCAGAATAATTGGTCAGAAACAACCTGGAAACCACCCCCATCTCCATAAACCTAAGACTGCAAGCCACATGGCAGAGCAGTTCTCCTGGGGTCTCTTGCCCTGCTGCTCTCTGCCCAGAAACCCCTTCCCAATAAAGTGTCTAGCTTTGCTAGCACATGCATCTCTTCAGACAATTCATTTCTGAGTGTTACACAAGAGGCCACTCTTGGGCCCTGGAAGGGGTCCTCCTTCCTGCAACAGTAGCATGAAGCTGAGCATATTGCTATGGACTGAACTGTATGCCTTCAAAATTCATGTTGAAGCCCTAACCCACTCCTACCCATCTTTAGAGGTGATTAGATTTAGATGAGGTCATGAGGCTGGGACCCTACACATGGGATAAGGCTCTTATAAGAAGAGACACCAGAGAGTTTTCTCTCTCTCCTCTCTCTCTCTCTCTCTCTCTCCTTCTCTCTGCCATGTGAGGACATAAGAAGTCAGCCATGTGCTAACTAGGAAAAGAATCCTCAACAGAATCTGACCAGGCTGGTACCCTGACCTCAGGCTTCCAGCCTCCAGAACTGTGAGACAGTAAATTTCTATTGCTGAAGTCACCCAGTCTATGCAGATTTTTATGGCATCCCAAGCAGACAAATACAGCTGTGTACCATCTGGGATATGGCAAAGGCCCTGGAGCAAATATGTCACATGCTGTTTAAGATAAAATATTTAAACTTGAAAATAGATAAAATACATAGATAACTCTATTGCTACAACTGCAAGAAAAATTAATCCTCAGCTGGATGAAATGGGGAGAGAAGAGTGTCTGTCTAGCTATTAACAAAAACACACTTTTAATTAAAGGAAAGAAAATGTAGAAAATTATACTGTAAAAATACTACATCTTTAAGAACAAACTAAAAAGCAAGCCAAATAGTTTATACAATGATAACAGCAGCTAACAATTGCCAACTTAAGTTCATGAATGTACAGCAGAAAATTAATGTAGTTACACATATTTAAATTTCCAATGTTATGTTTTTATTCCAAATTGTCAATCACATATAATCACCTTTGATCAAATTGCAATATATTCAAATTATAATTTAGATTTTGTTAGTGAAGCATTTTTAAAAAAGGACATGAAGATACTATTTAAATTTCTTTCTTCAATATTAATAGATTTGCATTTGATTTTTAGCTCTACAGCTGAAACAAAACAGATGCTTGTTAAAGTGTACGCAAAACTTAAAGCCACAAGCATTGTAAGGGGTTATTACTTTAATTATTAAAAAACTGTTTTCAAAGGTTAAGTTGTCATTTGGTACACATTCTACATAATGACATCTAAGTTTGTCTGCTTTTTCTATACTCAATAGCAGGCAATGCTAAAAAAGCTGTGAAAATTCTTGAAAGTAAATCTCACAGAAAAATAAACCAGGCATAAAAGTGCTATATGCTGATTATAACTCCATCTATTATTTGGTCCAAAAAATGAAAGAATCTAAAATATACACAACCTTGAAGTCAGCATTATTCCTTGGAGGAGAACTATGTCATCTCCGGTTGGCAAAGTGGTACAAAAAAATACAATAGCTATAACTCATTTGTTCTGTTAAGAGGAACAACTCTAGGGAGCTTGGAAATACATTCTCTACTTGGAGAAACACAAATTAAGTACATAGGTTAAAAAAAACTGATAATGCATCTGTTGTATTTAATAGGTTTCTTGTTCATGTGAAGAATGCAAAGAAAGTACTATTCCTTGTGGTTTCTTTTTGTGTAGCATCTTCTATTTGTCGTGAGCTAGTATAGGACAGCTTTTCCCCTTTATGCACTGTGTAAAAGTGTATTGAATGGGTAGTCATAAAATTTAAAAAAAATGTTTTCATGAATCAGAATAAATTGAATCAAGACAGATTGTACTTGTTGAAAAATTACTCATCCCCAAAGTAAAAAGGGCTGCAAAAGAAAACAAAGAAACAAAAAACAAAAACAAAACAAAAAAAAAAACCCACACAGAATAAAACAAAAACATACAACAAAAAAACAGGGGTGGGGGGTATGTATTATACTACAAATAGGTTCTACATTCCTAAAATTGTTCAAGTTCAATCTTGAGCTTGTTGAGTCTGGAAACAAGGTTGGAAAAAATTTTGTCTAGTACCATATGAACATGAGAAGTCCATGATTCCTTTAGACCAAAAGTACACAAGGCTAATTATCACATTTTCTCTCATCTTGAAGTATTAATTTTCTTTATATTTAACATTTTATTGTGATTATTAATTTGAATAATTCAAGAGCCTTGTGATATGGAGCAGGGCCCTGTGGGGCTCCTGGGCATAAAAGCCTTTCTGTGTCCACCATTGCTTTGATTATGGGAAACAGGGTTCATTTAGTCTCCATGATCTTCCTTGAGTTTCAAAGGGCATATTCAATCAGTTGTTAATTAGGAAAGGGAGGGAATATGAGACCAGAGAGAAAAAAACAGTCAAGAAACAATAGTGCAGCCTTGAGACAGGGTCCTAGTTCCCCTTCAAGGGATACAAACAACAATATCTTTGAGCTGTTTTGCAGATACTGAAACCTCCCAGGTGGGAGAAGTTAACAATTACTGACAGTATGCTGCCCATAAGAATGTAGACCCCAGACAAGTTGGAACCAGAAGGTTGATGATGATGACTCCCACTTACTTCACCACCAACCAATCAGAAGAATGTTCATGATCTGAGCAAGCCCTCTTTGAACCATTCCTATAATACCCCTCACTACCCACTCCAAGGGGGGGGCACACAGTTGTGGAAGCATTAGCCTGCTGTGACCCCCTTTACCTGCAAACAATAAAGCTATTCTTTTCTACTTTACCCAGAACTATGTATCTGAGATTTAATTTGGTGTCAGGGTACAGAGGCCAGATTCAGCTTCCATTGTAAATAAAGAAGTTTGAAAAAAAATTCACATTTTCTTAATAGAGCTACCTTTACTTTTATTAAATTTAATTTAAGGCTGAAAAGCATTTTTAATCAAATTGAGGGGGCTTTATTAATGATATACCTTTTACTATAAATGATATAAAAAATGACCAATTATTTATTAAAGTTTTTTGCCAATATTTTTGCCATTTTCTTCATCAGTTAGTTCTGCAAACCCAAAAATGTATTAGGTAAATATTTGAGTAAAATTTATAAAACATTCCCAGCTTAAAAAAAAATGCACAATGTGAGAATTGTGAGTTAAGTTTTATTTGGGGCAAAATGAGGACTATTGCCCAGAAGACAGCACTTCAGATAGCTCTGAGAAACTTCTCCAAAGAGGTAGGGAGAAGGTCAATATATATGTGACTTTGGTGAAGGGAGTGTACATGCAATCAAGCACATATTTTTGCAGAAGGTCTCATGAGGGTTACTGCTAGTTATGAGGAGCAGATGTCACCATGAAGGAATTCTATACTTTTCTAGATATGAGGAGATGCAAGAATTGGGCTCATAAAATCAGATCCTGAAAACATCGAACTATCTGAAGACCTGTTTTGCCATTTTTTCTCAGAGCACCAAGTGCCTCATTCCTGATATCCACCATGAATTCTTTTCAAGGGATGTGGAAGGCCAGCAGCTGCAGCAATAACTGATTTAATCCTTGTAGAGGTAGATGTCAAGTACCCATGGCAAGTGTCAATTTGTAGTGACAGGGTCCCCTCATGGTCATAAACTCAACCATGCTGTGGGAGGCATTTCATGACCATTTTGTCCCATGGTGCTAGGCTCATTCCTAGGTCTGGCAAAGATTTTTTGCTGATAGGCCTCTCGATGTGCTATTACTGGACTAGGTCTTAATAGTCAAAGATCTCTGGACCACATGTCTTTGTAGCCTGTTATAGTCCAGGAAAAAAGTTCCCTCTTATTGCATCTTCACATATCTGGAGTTACACTATTACAATCATTGATTGAATACAGAACTATATATTTGATCAACTGCTTCAAGTTGCCTAGTCATCATTATTTTTGTTCGAGGCTCAGTCACACATTTGGTAACACAAAAAACAATAATCTTGTAAAACAGGCAAAATACAAGGTGAATCAAAAATTATCTGCACTCTGGTTATAGTAAAACTTCTCTTGGCCACACTGTCTTATCAGCACTTTCCATTCAAGGCTATTGTCTCCCCAGTGACTGCTGTTCAAGTGTTAACATGTTACATCAGTTCATTTGTAAATGCAGTGTGAGCAAAAATGGATGCCTCACTTCTGGTTTGAAAAAAAGAAGAGCAGCAAGTGATAATTAGGTCTTAGGGTGTACCTGGTTCTGTTATTTATTGAAGACTCTGTGTGCAATGTGGAGAAAGTGTTTTGTCCCAAAGAATTGTGTATGAATGGGTAGAGAAGTTCAAGGAAGGTCGCACAAGTGTTAGCCATCAAGAAGGAGCCAAATTCACTTCTGATGAAGAAATGAAGAGAGTGGTGCATTCATGGTTTGCAGCTCAGCTTAACATTTTTTAATGAGGGAATACAAAAGTTTGTTGATAGATGGGCAAAGTGTACTGAAAAGCAAGATTATGTCAAAAAATGATGTGTTTGTCTTTTCTAAAAGTTAATTAAAATAAATTCTACAGCCAGAGTGTGGATAATTTTTGACTCACTCTCATATAAGTAAAAGAGCTAGCAGTACTATTAAAATCATAAGGAAGAATTAAACCAAGAACTTCTATTAGATGTAGTGTAGTATATCCCAGATCATCTGACTTTGTCTGTTTAGTACCAATCCTTATCTTTCAGGGAAATTATTTATCGGCACCATTTATAAGGCACCCAGCCCAACTTCCTAGTGTTACTAAGCTGGTTATCCTTAGTACAGTTTAATTGTTCCAAGGATAAGGGGTGGGGGGCTTAAAACTTAAATGACCATAACCTGGTGTTAACCACATAAATCCATCCCCTAATTGTGAGAAGTTTTATTCCTTGGCTTAATTTTGATTGTTGCTCTGATTGAGCTTGAGTAATTTTAGAGGAAAAATCATATTTATGGCCAGGGTCAGAGCAGGTTTTATTAATTGGCTAGGTGAGGGGATCCCATCTAGTAATATCAAGAGTAACCTGAAAATGAACTTATTTATGTATGTTTGTTTAAAGAATTTTATTGAGATGAAATTGACATATAATAAACTGCATATATTTAAAGTGTAAAATTTGATTTTTTTTCTTATTAGTAATGTATATATGGCAATCCCAATCTCCCAATTCATCCCAGCCCAAGTCCCCCCCCCCCACCCCCGGTTTTCCCCAATTGGTGTCCATATGTTTGTTCTCTACATCTGTGCTCTATTTCTGCCTTGCAAAATGGTTGATTTGTACCATTTTTTTTATTCCACATATATGTGTTAATATATGATATTTGTTTTTCTCTTTCTGATTCATTTCACTCTGTGTGACAGTCTCTAGATCCATCCATGTCTTTACAAATATCCCAATTCCATTCCTGTTCATGGCTGAGTAATAGTCCATTGTATATATGTACTACATCTTCTTTATCCATTCATCTGTTGATGGATATTTAGGTAGCTTCCAGGATCTGGCTATTGTAAATAGTGCTGCAATGAACATTAGAGTGCATGTGTCTTTTTGAATTATGGTTTTCTCTGGGTATATGCCCAGTAGTGGGATTGCTGTGTTATATGAAAACTCTATTTTTAGTTTTTCAAGGAACCTCCTTACTGTTCTCCATAGTGGCTGTATCAACTTACATTCCAAACAACAGTGCAAGAGGGTTCCCTTTTCTCCACACCCTCTCCAGCATTTACTATTTGTAGATTTTGTGATGATGCCCATTCTAACTGGTGTAAGGTGATACCTCAGTGTAGTTTTGATTTGCATTTCTCTTATAATTAGTGATGTTGAGCAGCTTTTTATGTGCCTCTTGGCCATCTGTATGTCTTCTTTGGAGAAATGACTATTTAGGTCTTTCATCTATTTTTGTTTGGGTGTTTTTTTTTTTTTTTTTTTTTTGATATTGAGCTGTATGAACTGCTTGTATATTTTGGAGATTAATCCTTTGTCTGTTGATTCATTTGCAAATATTTTCTCCCATTCTTTTTTTTTTCCTTATAATTTCCTTTAGTGAGCAGAAATTTTGAAGTTTCATTTGGTCCCACTCATTTAATTTTGTTTTTATTTCCATTACTATAGGAGGTGGGTCAAAAAAGAGCTTGCTGTGATTTATGTCCAAGAGTGTTTTTCCTATGTTTTCCTCTTGGAGTTTTCTGGTGTCTGGCCTTACATTTAGGTCTTTAATTCATTTTGAGTTTATTTTTGTGTAGGAAGTTAAGGAGTGTTCTAATTTCATTATTTTACATGTAGCTGTCCAGTTTTCCCAGCAACACATATTGAAGAGGCTGTCTTATCTCCATTGTATATCTTTGCCTCTTTTGTCATAGATTAGTTGACCATAGTTTATCTCTGGGCTTCTATCCTGCTCCATTGATTTATATTTCTATTTTTGTGGCAGTACCATATTGTCTTGATTACTGCAGCTTTGTATTATAGTCTGAAGTCAGGGAGTCTGATTCTTCCAGCTCCATTTTTTTTCCCTCAAGATTGCTTTGGCTATTCAAGGTCTTTTGTGTCTCCATATTAATTTTAGGATATTTTGTTTTAGTTCTGTAAAAAATGTCATTGGTAATATGATAGGGATTGCATTGAATCTGTTAATTGCTTTGGGTAGCATAGTCATTTTTACAATGTTGATTCTTCCAATCCAAGAACATATCTCTTCATCTGTTTGTGTCATCTGATTTCCTTCATTAGTGTCTTAGTTTTCTGAATGCAGGTCTTTTACTTCCTTAGTTAGGTTTCTTCCAAGGTATTTTGTTCTTTTTGTTGCAATGGTGAATGGGATTGTTCCCTTAATTTCTCTTTCTGATCTTTCATTGTTAGTGTATAGAAATGCAAGATTTTTTATTATGTTAATTTTTCATCCTACAACTTTACCAATTTCACTGATTAGTTCAAGTAGTTTTCCGGTGGCATCTTTAGGATTTTCTGTGTATAGTATCATGTCATCTGCTAACAGTGACAGTTTGACTTCTTCTTTTCCAATTTGAATTCCTTTTATTTCTTTTTCTTCTGTGTTTGCTGTAGCAAGGACTTCCAAAGTATGTTTTATAGTAGTGGAGAGAGTGGACACCCTTATCTTGTTCCTAATATTAGAGGGAATGCTTTCAGTTTTTCACCATTGAGAATGATGTTTGCTCTGGGTTTGTCATATATGGCCTTTATTATGTCGAGGTAGGTTGCCTCTATGCCCACCTTCTGGAGAGTTTTTATCATAAATGTGTGTTAAATTTTGTCAAAAGCTTTTTCTGCATCTATTGAAATGATCATGTGGTTTTTATCTTTCAATTTGTTAATATGGTGTATCTCATTGATTGATTTGCATATATTGAAAAATCCTTACATTCCTGCAATAAACCCACTTGATCATGGTTTATGATCCTTTTAATGTGTTGTTGGATTCTGTTGGCTAGTATTTTGTTGAGGATTTTTGCCTCTGAATTCATCAGTGATATTGGTCTGTAGTTTTGTTTTTTTTTTTTTTGTTTTGTTTTTTTTTTTTTTTTTTGTAGTATCTTTGTCTGGTTTTGGTATCAGACTGATGGTGGCCTCATAGAATGAGTCTGGTAGTGTATTTTCCCATGAAATTTTTTGGAAGAATTTTAGAAGGAGAGGTGTTAACTCTTCCCTAAATGTTTGATAAAATTCACATGTGAAGCCATCTAACCCTGGACTTTTGTTTGTTGGAAGATTTTTAGTCACAGTTTCAATTTCATTACTTGTGATTGGTCTGCTCATATTTTCCATTTCTTGCTGATTCAGTCTTGGAAGGTTATACCTTTCTAAGAATCTGTCCATTTCATCCAGGTTGTCCATTTTATTGGCATATAGTTGCTTGTAGTAGTCTCTTATGATGTTTTTGATTTCTGTGGTGCCCATTGTAACTTCTCCTGTTTCATTTATAAGTTTATTGATTTGTGTCCTCTCCCTCTTTTTCTTGATGAGTCTTGCTTAAGGTTTATCAATTTTATCTTCTCAAAGAACCAGCTTTTAGTTTTATTGACTTTTGCTATTGTTTTCTTTGTTTCTGTTTCATTTATTTCTGCTCTGATGATTATGATTTCCCTCCTACTAACTTTGGGTTTTGTTTGTTCTTCTTTCTCTAGTTTCTCTAGGTGTAAGGCTAGATTGTTTACTTGGGATTTCTCTTGTTTCTTAAGTTAGGATTGTGTTGCTATAAACTTCCCTCTTAGAACTGCTTTTGCTGCAGCCCATAAGTTTTTTTTAAGTTTTTTTTTTTGTTGTTTATTTTTTACAATTAACTTCATATATTTAGAGTGTACAATTTGGTATCCCAGTCTCCCAATTTGTTCCCCCTGCAGCCCTCTCTGCTTTCCCCTTTGGTGTCCATATGTTTGTTCTCTGCATCTGGGTCTCTATTTCTGCCTCGCAGACTGGTTGATTTGTACCATTTTTCTATAGTCCACATATATGTGTTAATATACAATATTTATTTTTCTCTTTCTGACTCACTTCACTCTGTATGACAGTCTCTAGGTCCATCCATGTCTCTAAAAATGTCCCAGTTTCATTGCTTTTTACAGCTGAGTAATATTCCATTGTATGTATGTACCACATCTCCTTTATCCATTCATCTATTGATGGACATTTAGGTTGCTTCCATGTCCTGGTTATTGTAAATAGTGCTGCCATGAACATTGGAGTGCATGTGCCTCCCATAAGTTTTTGATTGTTGTGTTTTCATTGTCATTTGTCTCTAGGTATTTTTTTATTTCCTCTTTGATTTCTTCAGTGATCTGTTTGTTATTTAATAGCGTATTGTTTAGCCTACATGTGTTTGTGATTTTTTACATTTTTTTTCCTGTAATTGATTTCTAATCTCATAGCATTGTGGTCAGAAAAGATGCTTGATATGATTTCAGTTTTCTTGAATTTACCAAGGCTTGATTTATGACCCAAAATGTGATCTATCCTGGAGAATGTTCTGTGTATACTTGAGAAGAAAGTGTAATCTGCTGTTTTGTATGGAATGTCCTATAGATATATATTAAATCTAACTGGTTAATTGTATCATTTAAAGCTTGTGTGTCCTTATTAATTTTCTGTCATGATGATCTGTCCATTGATGTAAGTGGGGTGTTAAAGTCCCCCACTGTTATAGTGTTACTGTTGATTTCCTCTTTTATAGTTGTTAGCATTTGCCTTATGTATTGAGGCATTTCTATATTGAGTGCATATATATTTATAATTATTATCTCCTCCTCTTGGATTGATCCCTTGAGCATTATATAGTATCCTTTCTTCTCTATTACAACTTTTTTTAAATCTATTTTAACTGATATGAGTATTGCTACTTCAGCTTTCTTTTGATTTCCATTTGCATGGAATAACTTTTTCCATCCCCTCCCTTTCAGTCTGTATGTGGCCCTACATCTGAAGTGGGTCTCTTGTAGACAGCATATATATGGGTCTTGTTTTTGTATCCATTCAGCAGTCTGTGTCTTTTGGTTGGAATATTTAGTTCATTTACATTCAAGGTGATTATTAATTTGTATGTTGCTTTTACCATTTTCTTATTATTATTTTTTTTAGCTCCTTTTCTTCTCTTGTGTTTCCCAATTAAATAAGTTCCTTTTGCATTTGTTGTAAGGCTGGTTTGGTGGGGCTGAATTCTCTTAGCTGTTGCTTGTCTGTAAAGCTTTTGATTTCTCCATCGAATCTGCATGAGATCCTTGCTGGGTAGAGTATTCTTGGTTGTAGTTTCTTCCCTTTCATCACTTGAAACATAATGAGCCACTCACTTCTGGCTTGCAGAGTTTCTCCTGAGAAATCATCTGCTCATCTGTTAACCTTATGGGAGTTCCCTTGTATGTTATTTGTTGTTTTTCCCTTGCTGCCTTTAATAACTTTTCTCTGTCTTTCATTTTTGTCAATTTGACTACTGTATGTCTTGGTGTGTTTCTCCTTGGGTTTATCCTGCCTGGGACTGTCTGTGCTTCCTGGACTTGGGTAGCTGTTTCCTTTCCCATGTTAGGGAAGTTTTCAACTATAATCTCTTCCAATATTTTCTCGGGTCCTTTCTCTCTCTCTCTTCTCCTTCTGGGACCCCTATAATGCAGATATTGGTTCATTTAACATTGTCCCAGAGGTCTCATAAGTTGTCATCATTTCTTTTCATTCTTTTTTCTTTATTCTTTTCTGCATAGTGTTTTTCACCATTATGTCTTCCAGGTCACTTATTCATTCTTCTGCCTCAGTTAACCTGCTATTTGTTCCTTCTAGTGTATTTTTCATTTCAGTTATAGTGTTGCTTATCTCTGTTTGTTCTTTAATTCTTCTATATCTTTGTTTAACTTTTCTTGCATGTTTTCAATCTTTGCATCCTGTCCTTTTTCTAAGTCATGAATCATCTTCCCTATCATTATTCTGAATTCTTTTTCTGGAAGGTTGCCTATCTCTGCTCATTTTGTTGTTTTTCTTGGGTTTTATCTTGTCCTTTCACTGGTACAAAGTCCCCAGCCTTTTCATTTTCTCTCTTTTTCTGTGGCTGTGGTTTTCAGTTACACAGAATGAAATATTGTGATTCTGCTTGATACGATTATTTGCCCTCTTGTGGAGGTGGCTCTTAGAGGCTTATGCATGCTTCCTGTTGAGAGGGTCTGGTGATGGGTAGGGTGAGTGTTGGTTTGGTGGGCAGAGCTCAGAAAATCTGTAATCTGCTTGTCTGTCAATGGATGGGGCTGTGTCCCCACCCTGTTGGTTGTTTAGCCTGAGTTGATTGAGCCCTGGCTCTTACAGGCTTTTTGGTGGGGCTAATGGTGGACTCCAGGAGGGCTCACACCAACAAGCACTTCCCAGAACCCCTGTTGTCAGTGTCCCTGTCCCCGTGGTGAGCCATAGCTGCCCTCCCATCTCTGTGGGCAACCCTCCAACACCAGCAGGTAGATCTGGTTCAGTCTCCTATGGGGCCACTGCTCCTCCCCCCCCATGTTCTCATGCACACACCACTTCTTGTGTGCCCTCCAAGGGTGTGGTCTCTTTTCCACCAGTCCTGTGGAGGTCCTGCAATCAAATCCCACTGGCCTTCAAAGTGTGATTCTCTTGGAATTCCTCTTCCTATTGCTGGAACCCCAGGTAGGGAAGACTGACATGGGGTTCAGAACCCCCACTTCAGTGGGTGAACTTCTCTGGTATAACTGTTCTCCAGTGTGTGAATCACCCACCCAATGTTTATGGGATTAGATTTTTGTTGTGATTGTCCCCTCCTACTGTCTCATTGTGGCTTCTCCTTTGTCTCTGGATGTGGGCTATCTTTCTTTGGTGAATTCCAGTGTCTTTTTGTCAATGATTGTTCAACAGTTGGTTGTAATTCTGGTGCTCTTGCAAGACCGAGTGAGTGCTTGTCCTTCTACTCTGACATCTGTATTGATTTGTAAAAGTAGCATAGAATCATGTCCATGACAGAAAAACATCTAATTTATATTTAAAGGTCCAAGAAATCAAGAACACATTTATAAATAATCATACAAATCAGATCCAGCATTTTGGGTAAGCTGTCTGTTTTGATGTCTTCATCTCATCCTGCTGTGAGTGCAGTTTCCTCTCTTTGAATGTCATTTTAAGGTGAATTTGTGGTCAACAGTCCTCTCTATAGACAAGTCCAGTGCAGGGGCCCTTTTTAAGTGTGAAATATGAATCCAAGAGTCAATTCCCTTTAGTTTTGCTGCACATGAGCTTGTTAAGAGTACTTGGTGAGGGCCTTTCCATGTAGGTTGTAGTGAGTCCTTTAAATAATGTCTTTTCCAGTATACATAATCTCCTGGTTGCAGATCATGGGGCATCTGATCTTCATCCAAGGATAGATTACTGAGATAAGCTTCAGAAACAAACTTAGAGTGTCCTTTTAATAATTCAGTTTAACTATGCATCAATATAATGTAACAGCAAGGGAAGTGAGTCTCAGTAAATACAGAACTCTGTTAACAAAACTTGGATTTAACATTCTTTGAAACATCTTTTTCTCTCTAAAATTAACCTAATTTCTACCAAATGTAACCAAATTAAAGACTAATTGGTTTGCATAATAAATCTGGCCTTGATAAACGTGGCCATATGATTTATATAACTGTAATTGATCATATAGGCTTTTTGCTTGCTGAAATTTCTATAAGCAGTCTCATACTGGACTTTTAAAACACCTCTCAGGGCTAGGAAAGTCACACCAAGGGCTTATCACAGATTTTACCTAACAGGTCTAGCTGAATTCCTCCCTTTTCAAGGTCCCCAGAATACTTGTGTTTTCTGTACCTATTAGTGAGGTAGCCTAATTTGCCTGATAAAGCTGCTGGGAATCTAAGAGTTTCCAATATCTGGATGGAATAGATAGGGAGAAAAGAGGAATGTTTCAATCCTGCTTACAAAGGTATACTTTACCAAATTACTGTAAGTCATAATTAGTTTGAGAGGAAGTTTTTCCTTATACCTGGAAAACAGAGATGTAAACCAGTAATTTTTCAGATAGGAAGCATAAAATTTATAATCATAGTCACCAGTTCACTTTGTTCCATGCAACTAATCCTTTTTGTTAACAGCTTTATGAAGCCATCGGTTTTTCATTAGAATTCTTCAAATTCTTACCCAGTTCAGCATATGGTCTTAAAGTCAGAAACTTGTATTTATCCAAAAGTCCTTTCTATAAATCTTCTTGAAGAGAAAGTTTTTTACAAAGGAATCAGAATAAAACTGTAAGTGTCTGTAATAACACAAGACTTAAGAAGGCACGTTTAAAATCTGATTACAATGCAATGCAATTGACAAAGTAACTTGGTTACTACTGCGACAAACAACACTGTAAGAAAATGAATTATGATTGATAATATTTTACCAGGACATATCAGAACAATAAAATATTTCAAAGGCAAATACAGAACAGATCACTGAAACTTGAAATATGTTATGAAATACAACTCAACATTTTAAGAAATCTTGTCATCTTAAGAGAGGAAAAACAGATTCTAACTTTTTACCTGCTTACTTTTAAAATTCATTTATGCAATTAAATTTATTTTAGCCTTAGTCCGTCCTCACCATGCACAAAATTCTTTTCTTGGGGTCCACTTTCCAAAAACCTTTACTCACTTTCTGTATCCATCACTTTATTTTCCCATTCAGAAATAGCCACCTGTAAGTCAGACCTACTTCATTTTCCCTTAATAAAATGAATTCCATTCCTTGTACCTTCTTTATTGAAAAATCACATTCTATGTTCCTACTCTATACTGAAATGTTTCCTTTATTATTTTTATTAGCTTTAATTACAGGTTTAAATTAGAATCCACATCACTTAAAACCTTAATTTCTTGTGAAAACTAAGAAGTAAGCAATTATGAACTGTCATTTACATTACTATTCTGTAGATTGGTGAACATAAATACCAGTGACATTTTCTAAAATCATTTGTTTTCTTTAGAGAACATGGCACCAAGCACATTCATTATTTTCCTAAATACTTTTTGTTTCTTTGTAAAAGGAAGTCAATATTCAGTAATTAATGTTTCAGTTTCTTATTTTATTTGGGAATGACCTAGCTATTCAATAAGCTTCCATCACAATTTATTACAACTCTAGAACTTCAAGTTACCAGAATCTGGAGAGACTATTTTAGAAAGACATTCCTAAAGCATAGTTATCTTAATAGAGTTTATCTAAAACTCTTATCTCATTTACATTGTCTTTCCTTAAGAATTTCTTCACATCAAGTTACTTTCCCTGCTGACAAATTTGTAAGAGATATAACAAAATTTTATTTAACTAATATTAAACCTAGGTACAATAAAAAAATATTATAGTTAAGGTTGGTGACTCTAAACATATACATATATTAATTAGATCAATAAACTTAAACATTAATACCAGGAATTAATTGAATATTGAATATTACCCAGCTCAAGTGAACCTGAAATTAATTCTGGCCAGCTACCTTCTGTAATTTTTCTGAGAATTTATATAAGTGCTTATTTTCCTTTAATCTAATTAAGTGGATCTCACAAATTAATTAATTAATTTATTTTTTAAATTTATTTATTATTTTTTGGGGGTACACCAAGTTCAATCATCTGTTTTTATACACATATTCCCATATTCCCTCCCTCCCTCAACTCCCCCCCACCCTCCCTTGAGTCCCCCCCACCCTCCCCATCCTAGTCCTCTAAGGCATCTTCCACCCTCAAGTTGGACTCCCTTTGTTATACAACAACTTCCCACTGGCTATCTATTTAACAGTTGGTACTCTATATATGTCTGTGCTACTCTCTCACTTCATCTCAGCTTCCCCTTCACCCCCCACTTACAAACTAATTTTTGATAATAGTGTCCAAAGGTAAAAACAAAGATAACACACACATAAACATACAGACAGACACAACAAGAGATTTCATAGCTTCATTTTTCTAAACTTAGTCATGAGATATAACAATATAAAACTCACCAGTTGTAATAAGCTAAATTTTAAAAATAATTTTTCCATCCTCTCTATTTTTTTCTTAGTCTCAGGAAGTTAGAGATGATCTAGATAAGATAAATGATCCTGAGAGCTCTGGTCTCAAGGAACAGGGAGAGAAAATCAGGTTCTCCTAATAGGACTTAGAGCCTCAGGGTCAGAATTCTGAAGAGATATTTTGTTTGTTTGCTTGCTTGTTTTTCCTTCAAGCTAGCTTTGTCTAGTGGTTGGGAATTAAATGAGGGTCAGTTAACCTTTGACTGGCATTGTGTACTTAATTGGCATAATTGAAGATTCATAATTTTTGTAGATATCCCCTTTTCTTTCTTTTCAATGGCTTTAAAAAGTTGGTCTGATATAGTTTCAAGTAATTAATTATTGATTTCCTACAAAGAAGTTACCCTATAATTTCCTCTTTTAGAAGCTTTTAGATACCAATCACCTGGGAGCAGGTAGGTACCTGCTATACACTGCCAAATAAAGCTCAGGATCATCAACCAAAATGGGAGTTCTGAGAACCAGGAGAAACTTATTTAAATTCATCTGGACTCTCCATGGAGGCAGATGCTTACAAGGGCCTGCTGCTGGAACCAAGGCTCTGGTTCCTCAAAGAGTTCAGCTGAAGGGGAGAAATTCACTCTGGTTTCCTTCATGGTTGTCATATAACTGTCGACTTGAAAAAAAATCACATTGTGAGAGTTGTGAGTTAAGTTTTATTTCAGGCAAAATGAGGACTGTGGCCTGGGAGACAGCATTTCAGATAGCTCTGAGAAACTGCTCCAAAGAGATAAGGGGGGATGGTCCATGTATATGTGACTTTGATGAGGAGGAAGTACATGCAACCCAGCACATATTTTTTGCAGACAGTCTCATGAGGGTTACTGCTAGTTATGAGGAGCAGATGTCACAATGAAGGAATTCAGTGAATTTCTACATAAGAGGAGATGTAAGAATTGGGCTCATAAATCAGATCCTGAATACATCTCTCTGTCTGAAGACCTGTTTTGCCATTTTTTCTCAGAGCACCAAGTGCCTCATTCCTGATCTCCACCCTGAATTCCTTTCAGGGTGTGTTGAAGGTCGGCAGCTGCAGTGACAACTGATTTACTCCTTGTAGAGGTAGATGCCAAGTGCACATGGCAAGTGTCAATTTTTAGTTGACAACATAATTTCATTAAATATGCTCTAATTGCACTGGATTTGAGACGTAGTATTGTTGATGTGTGTGTGTGTGTGCATGTGTGTGTGTGTGTGTGTGCGTGTTTTGTGTATGAGTATATTAAAGTGGAGTGGGAGGAAAGGGAAGAAAGACTTGTAGAATCACACACTACAAAATAAAATTTTGAGATTCAAGTTTTAACTTACTATACTTATACATAGGAGAAAGACTGAAATAGTTTAAGTGGCTTAACATCACAATAGCAATTTGCAAGTGCTTACATTCAGTTTTCAAGAAATGGTTTGCAGCAATTACTGAAATTTGCCAAAGCAAATAGTGGAAAAAGATCTCACTGAAAGTACTGTCTTGAACAAAAGAAGGCACTTAGCTAATGTCCTCTCTCCCTGATGTAAGCAGAATATTGGACCATAGAGTCCATTTACTAAGCACACCAAGATGCCAGGAAAGGGATGGGGAAGGATGTGGCTGGGTTTTGCCTTTGGCATTAAGTTATTTTTGTAATAAAGATCTCTCTCCATATGGAACTTAATATACAATAGCTTTATTTAAAATAACTAAATCTATAAGGCACTCCAAAGAGTCACAATAAGATAGCACAAAAAATGCAAGGAAGTTACATGGTACTGAGGAACAATAGCAGTCATCTAATAGCCCTGCCCAGGCTCTTACTTTTGCTTTCTTCACAAGGGATTTTTGCTGGGTTTTATTCAATCTCAGTGAAACTTTCAATTTTGTGATGTTAAATGATTGCAAGTTGCTTAATGTCTTGATAACAAAGTTTCCTGGTAAGTTAGGAAACTCTAAGATAAAAATAATCCCATGAGGTACTTGCTAGTAATGCTTTATGCATGTTTGACCATTTACTTGAATGGAAAATTTTCCTCTCCTACCCTAACACTTTACTTATTTTTTCTTTTCAATTATGTTTATCACTAGTTATTAATTTGTATGCATTAAAATCTTACTGGTACCATACCCTTCTATGGGCTTGACAAATAGAGTTATGGGTTCACTACCATAGGCATGATACAGAGTGGTTCCATCACATTAAAAATTCCCCTGTGCATCCCATGTTAACCAACCATTGCCCATTCCCTTCACTTGGCATCCACTAATCTTTCTGTCCCATGGTTTTGCCATTTTGGGAATGGTAGAGAAATAGAATCAGACAATCTGGAGTCTTTTGGTGCTGGCTCCTTGCAACTAGCAAAATGCATGTTGTTGCATGCACCAGCAGTCTTTCCTTTTTATTGCTAATAACTATTACAATGTGTAGATGGCTCATAGTTTGTCCATTCAGTCATTGAAGGACATCTGTGACTACAAATAGAATTGCTATAAACATTTAAGCACAGTTTTTTTGTGTGTAAATATAACATTTTTTTATTTTCTCAAATAAATCACTGGAATGAGATTATAAAATCATGTGATAGGTATATGTTTAATTTTGTAAGAAAGTACAAAACCATTTTCCCAAGTTGCTGCACAATTTTTCATTCCCACCAGCAAACTAGGAGATTTCCAGTTATATCATGTCCTTACAAGTACTTAGTATGATAAATTTTATTCATTTTAATTGCCATCTCATTGTGTTTATTTGGATTATTTTTATTTCCCTAAAAGTGTATGATGTTCAGCATCATTTTAACAGGATAATTGACACCCTGTACAGCTCTCTATATCCTGAGAGAAGTACCCAGCTATTGCTTTGATTTATTTCTTACTAAAAAATATGGTAATACATTTTCAAGGGAGTTTAGTGTCTTAAAAATGACTAGATGCTTAAATTAATGTTGATAATTATTTATGGATAATATAGTCTATAGGCAAAATGATATATCACTGTTTCTTTTTTCTTATTTTAATATTTTATTGAAGTATATTTGATTTACAATGTTGTGTTAATTTCTGCTGTACAGCAAAGTGATTCAGTTATACATTATACATATATATATTCTTTCTTTAATATTCTTTTCCATTATGGTTTATCATAGGATATTTAATTTAGTTCCCTGTGCTATACAGTATGACTTTGTTGTCATTGTTTCTTTTGTGAATATACTTTTGACATGCTGAGTCTTAAGTTACAATGGTTTAAGTAATTAATTCCCCAGCTATGGTAAAAGTACACATAGTGGTTTAATTCCGATAGGGAAGTAGAAAGCCAAAAGACAGAATATTGCTTCCATCTAAACAATGAGAGCAAGCCAAATAAAATACAAAATCAGAAGGTTTTTTAAAATCCATTTAAAAAATTGAGAAAACAAAGATATCTAAATGAACTAAATGAACTTAATTCAAGAAAAAAATCATTCTCTCCTAAAGGAGAAGACTCATGGTGTAATGACCAGAAAGAAAGAAGTTAGAGATGTCATGATTGTGTACATAGAACATTATTTGAGATCTACATAGAACTAATTAGTTATCATTTCCAGTAGCAGGAAAGAATGTCAATATGTAACATAATCTGCAGTATTATATTCTAGTGGAAAACAACTGGAATGTGAAATATTAATACCATTTGCAATAGTATTTTTTAAAACACAATAAGTTACTGTGAATAATACAACAAAATAAGTACAAGATGTGTGCATTAATACCACAACTTATTGCTCAGGGAAATTAGAGAAGACATAATGAAATAGTGAAATATACTATATACCAAAACAGAGATGATATAAGTAAGTAGTGAGTGGTTTGGAGGACTGAATAACATTAAGAGATCAATTTTCCAGGAGTATTTATATTATATTTCAATGCAATCTCAGCAAAAATACTAGCAGGTTTTTGAAGAAATTTATAATTTGATATTAAAATTTATATGGAAATATAGTGACAGTATACTCTAAATAACCTTGAAAAGGGAAAAAAAGATGTTAAAAAAGACACGAATAGAAAGATATGTCATGTTCATAGATCATAAGCATTAATATTGATAAAATGTTCATATTACCTAAAGTAATGTACAGATTCAAGCAAACCCTATTGGAATTTCAATAGTATTTTTCACCACAAAAAAGAGAAAATAATTATGAAATTCGTGTAAAACTACAAAAGACCCCAAATGGCCAAAACAATCCTGAGAAAGAAGAACAAAACAGGAGGCATCACAGTATCTGATTTAAAGCCGTTCTACAAACCTATAGTAATCAAAACAGTATATCACGAGCATAAATACAGACACATAGACCAGTGTTACAGAGTTGAGAGCCAAAATAAAAAACTCACATATAGGGTCAACCATGTCAACTCCTATATTTGACATAGGAGCTAAGAATACTCAGTGGAGAAAAGATAATCTTGTCAACAAATGTGTTGGGAAACATGCATGATATATACAGAAAAATGAAATTGGGCTCTAACACCACTCACAAAAACTAACTCAAAATGCACTAAAGACTTAAACATAAGACCTAAAAGTGTAAAACTTCTAGAAGAAAACATAGTAAAATATATATTTGCATATGTCTTGGCAACAACTTTTGAACTATGACAACAAGAGCACAAAGAACAAAGGCAAAAATAAATAAGTGGGACTATACCAAGCTAAAAAGCTTCCACATAGCAAAGGAAACAATCAACAAAATTCAATGTCAACCTATAGAATAGGAGGAAATATTTGTAAATCATATATCTGATAAAGGGTTAGTAACCAAAATACATAAGAAACTCATACAACCCATTAGAAGAAAAATCAATCTAATTAGAAAAAAAAAAAAAAAGCAGAAGAGCTGAATAGGCATTTTTCCAAAGAAGACATACTAATGGCCAACAGGTATATGAAAAGAATCTCAACATCACCATTTTTCAGGGAAATGCAAATCAAAAACACAATGAGATATAACCTCACATTTGATAAAATGTCTAACACGAAAAAAGATAAGTGTTGGTGACATTGTGGAGAAGAGGAACCCTTGTGCCCTGTTGGTGAGAATGTAAGTTGGGCAGCCACTAATGAAATCAGTATGGAGGTTACTGAAAAAATAAACTACCATATGATCCAGCAAACCAATTTGGGTTATATATCCAAAGGAAATAGGAACAGGATATCAGAGAGATATGCGCACGCCCATGTTTACTATAGCATTATTCACAACAGCCAAGTTATGGAAGCCACCTACATTACCATCAATGGATGAATGGATAAAGTAGATGTGTAATATGTATAGAATATTATTCAGTCATGAGAAAAAAGGAAATCCTGCCATTCGTGACAACACAGATTGACTTTGCCCATTATGCTAAGTTGAGATAAGTCAGACAGGGAAAGACAAATACTGTATGATATCACTTATATTTGGAACCTAAAAAAGCCAAATTCATAGAAACAGAGACTAGAATTGAGGCAGGAGATAGATGGGTCCCAGGCTGAGCCGCTAGAATCTATCCCCTGTGGACAGACACTCCAAGATACAGAGAATGACAGGAGCAAGCCCTGCATGGATAAGAGATAAAGAGACCACATGTTTTTCATTCTTGAGGTCAAGGAGACCCCCAAACTACACATGCTCAGAAAGGCTCCTCAGAAGTCAGAGAAGGGTGGAGGTGTGAGACCATATATGTTCTTCTTCCAAGAAACCCTCATGCTGTGATCTAACTTGGCTAAAAGATGCATGTGCACACAGAGCAGGGTGCTGAGATAGAGCAAATATGGACTCAAGTCAGCAAAGCAAGATGATTGGCCAGAAGAAACCTGGAAGAACTACCCAATGTAAGTGATTTAAACTATCATAAAGGCATGACTCTCTCTCTGAGCCCACCAGTGTGTGTCTATCCACACTGTACTTTTTTCTTCCTAATAAACACTTTACTGTACTTGTTTCACTACTTTCCATCTCTTTGTTGAAATCCCTTTCTTCAAATAAGATGACCCAGGACCTTGCAACTAGCCACTAGCCTTGAGATCTAGTAGCTAAGATTAGCACTCTCACTGCTGCAGCCTTGCTTCAATCTTTGAAAGGTGAACTGAAACCCTCCTTCAAGCTGCCACAGACTGAGGCCCCCAGAGATCAGAATGGTGGTTACCAGGTTCATGAGGTGGGGGTACTGGGGAGATGTTGATCAAAGTATACCAACACCCAGTTAGAAGATTAATAAGTTCTGTGGATATAATAGCATTGTGATTATAATTTATGCTACTGTATTATAGACTTAAAGTTGCTGAGAGAGTAAGCCTTAAATGTTCTCACCACAAAAAAGAAATGGTAGTTATGTGATGTGATGAAGGCATTATGTAATGTTATGGTGGTAATCCTATTCAATATGTAAGTATATCAAACCAACCTGTTCTACATCTTAAACTTATACAATATCATATGTTTGATATATTTCAACAGAACTGAAAAAAAATGGTCACACCTAAAACTAAAAAGAAAAAAATGAAAGTTTTACTTAACTTAAAAATTATTTTTAAAGGTATAATAATTAAGAAACTTTATTATATGTGTAGGAATAGACCAGAAGATTTAAGAGCAAAATGGATTCAAAAAGTAGAACTGAAGATTATAGTCAACAAATTTTTTACTAAAGTGCCAAGTCAATTGAATGAAGAAATAAAGTACCTTTTATAGTTAGTGCCAGAAAAACTGGCTCTCACTACCAACAGAGTAAATAAATGGAATGTAGATATTTTAGCTTCCTTGATCTATACACAGAAATTAATTTGAACTAGCTTACAGTCCTAAATGGAAAAACTAGAAACTATTTGTGGAATAAACAGGATAATACACATGCAGCCTTTGGCTAGGTAAAAAATTTGTTAGATAAAACATAAAAAGCACTAACTTAAAAGAGAAATTCATTAAGTAAATTAAATTAAAATAAAAACTTTCCTTTTATTAAATGATATCAGGAAATTAAATAGTCAAGCTACACACTGGAATTTTTTTTTCAATAAATACACTGAAAAAGACTTTTATCTATAAGATCTGAAGAAGCCTTACAACTCCATAATAAGAAGGTAAAGAAACAAGCTCTCAATTAAAACTGGCTAGAAGATTTGAACAGGTATTTCACGAAAATATTTGTGTGAGTGGCCACTACGTACATGAAAAAGTGTTTGATTATTTAGTTCATCAAGAAAATGCAAACTAAAAATCACAATTTGATTCCATTTCTTACCCACTAAAATGGCTAAATGGAAAAACAGACAATATAAAACATTGTCCAGTATATGGAACACCTGTACATTTGTTATTTGCTGATGAGTATACTTAATTCTATAACTACTTTGGATAAGTATTTGGTGGTCTCCTATAAAGATATGCATACATATAGCCAATGATTCCTTGGTATGTACACACAGGAATGAAAAAAAATGTCCATGAAACATCATGGGAAATAATGTTTATAGCACTCTTATTTATAAAAGCATCAGACTGGAATCAAATTTACTTTTCATTAACAGAAGAATAGATAAGAAAATTATGATTTAGTCATAAAACAGAATACTATTCAGCTATTAAAAAGCATGAACTATTGTACTTATACAACATGGATAAATTTCAAATATAATGTGGTAAACTAATGAAACCAGACCAAAAAAAAAAAAAAAGGCAAACTATTTATCAAAGGTATTAAATCCAAGAACAGGCAAACTAAGCATAGTGTTAGAAACAGGGAAGTGCTTGTCTCTTATAGAGAAGGACTTGACTGGAAGGAGCAAGCAGCAGCTCTGGCAATGTGGGAACAATCTTTCTCTTGATATACAATTGTTAAAACTCATCAAACTGATGAGTAAATATGTGCACTTTTAATGTATTTAAAGCTCAATAAAATAAAATGCATTTTAGCAAAAACAAACAAACAAAAGTACTAATGGTCTCATTAATGCTTTTTTTTTTTTCTGTAGTTCAAATTTGGAACAGGTTGTCCACCATTTTGATCATTATCTTTCCATTTCATGTGTAGAAAGTAATCCAAGTTATTATCTACAGTGGATCATCTTTGGGTAGACTGGTTTTAAGGATATTTAAGATCAACCTGCAGCCATACTTTCAAATTTACCTCCCTGCAATTCTTTATACAATTTCCTTGGGGAAAAAAAATAGAAAGTATAAAAAGTTTAGAAAGGATCATTAACACAATTTTCTGTTTCCACCTTTTGGGTGCAAATTTGCTAACTCTGATTTAAATTACTCCAGACTTTCCATTCTATTCTTGTTCCTCTCACAACTCAGGTTTCCTCCTCCCTTGATGTCTTTCCATATTTAGTTCCTATTGCAAATTCCTTTAAAATTTGTCTTCCTCCATAATTCCAGTCTTTGACTACCCTTATCACTTTCTGATGCATATTAATTTTGCTAACTTATTTATTTTCTCCAAATTTACTGAGGTATAATTACCAAATAAAACTAAGACATTTAGAGTGTGCGATATGGTTTGATATCCCCATGCATTGTGAAAGGATTCCCTCCATTGAATTAATAATTACATTCATCTCACATATTTACATTTTTGTTTCTCCTTGTCTCCTTAACTACATTATACTTCCACTGATGACTGAGATTATATTAATTTCCATCTCCCTAATTACCTCATAAAAATAAAGAAATGACCCAGAGCTTATCAACTAATGTCTTCTTTAAGTATCCTAGGACTTAGACAGACTAAAGTAATACAAAAATACTAGAACAGTAATCTATCTTCAGATGTTTTAATATTCCAATAGTATCCTCCCACACAGATTTCTGAGAATGGCTGTTTATGAATTTCATTTTTTTGATCATTTTGGGGTACACCATCTAGAACAATGCTGGGGTCTGGAGACTTGATGCTGTTTGACTTGTAAGAACACTGTTTTTCTTTAAATCATTGCATATTTATTTAACATAGGATGTGTGTGTGTGTGTGTGTGTGTTATGGAGATTGGAGGGAGGGGCACTTTTGTCTCCTTCATATCTTCTTACTATGATTTCTTGACAAGAGACACAATTGTCTGTAGCTTTGTAAGCTTTTCGCAGCTCTTCATCTAAAGTGAAACAAAAAAACAACTCTGAAATTGCATACAGGAACATCTCAGGAATAAATTATGATTATCCCAGGCCATATGATCTGCCATTATCAAAGGTTTAGGAGCAGGTTTCTATGATTGATGTTCTTGGTGTACCCACATAGGTTTTGCAAGAAGTCATTCTCAAAACAAGAGTGGCATGAACAAAAGTGATGGCAACAATGTAGAGGGATTGATGGACAGATTCACAGAGAGTGGATATACACTATCACTGATGCTTTCCTTTTTGGATGTGGAAGCATCTGTCGTGTATCCCATGCTCTTTAATCTTGAATAAAATCCATTTTCTTATATACTCTGACCCCTCCTCTGTGTTGTGTTACCTGGCCCTCGAGGAAGCTTTTGCCTCCAGGCTTCTGTCAGCTGGCTTTGGGATGAGTTTCCTCAATAAAGGCACTGGCAGGGACTAGAAGAGCAGGAGAAAGGAAGGAGACCATGGATTCCTCTCCTTCCCTTCTTGCCCCACCCAAAGTTGCTACATTGCTCCTGAGTAAACTTGGAAATCCTGGGTTCCGGTACCACTGCCTGCTTCCCTAGTTTCTTCAGCTTGGATGTAGCAATGGCTTCTTGTTGCTGCTAATCACAGGGTTGCTTCACTATCCGAGTTGAATTAACAGCTCTTTATAAAGGATAATCATTTCAATAACTAAATTTCCTGTTTTCTCATTAGACTGTGACTGATATTACATATATTTTATTCCCTCAGAATATTGCCCATTCTTCAAAGTCCAAGTTAAATAATTTTCTTGTTAAAAAAATAATTGTATCTCTTCTTAGTGCTTTGTTCATCTATTTGCACTTAACACAATCTCGTACTGATGTTAGTTTTGTACAAGTCTGTCTATTTTAAATGGCTCTTTGAAGAGAACTATACCTCATTTTTCTTTGTATCTCTCAATACACATAAATGATGCCAAAGATGTAATGTTTTTTCCAGTGTACATACTCATATACAGTGTAGAGTTAACAAATGTTTATTGCAGCAAAGTAAACTAAATATCCAGTATGTGCTCATGTCATAGATGATAAAAAAATAGAAAGTGATGGTGAATTTAGGATTTCTTGAATACAGGGACAATCATAAACTAGATTATGGCAATATCTAATAATATTAATTTATTAATATTACTCAGAATATAATTTTGCCTGGGATACTGCTGGATTATGTCTATTTTCCCTTCCTAATTATTATCAGTGATGACTCATTTCATTCTTGAAAGTGTCCCATTTGGGCAGTAAAATTATACGTTATCCTACTTATAATCCAGAGTACTAAATCTAATAAAAATATAATTTTCATATACAATATTTATATACCATACATTTTTTTTAATTATAAGGTCCAGGATCAAATTCAGGAATGGACAATGAGAAAGAAAGGGAAGAGTGATAATTCCTATTTGTTAATGATTTTTTTAAACTTTGAGAGTATTAAAAAGATCCCTAAAAAAAAATAAGTTCCCTGAATTGAGGCGAATTACCATTTTAAGTAGTTCTTATAAAGAGTACCTTCCATTCATAGTAGATTGGAATTGTGCACTTGACTGACCAGAGTATGCTAGATGGCTTGGACAGGATTTGGGGAAAACAATAAATTAGAGAAAATGGACACTCAAGCACAGACCATGAAAGTGTTCCCTTACTAAATGAGGCAGTATTTATGAGTAACCCATGGATGTTTAGACAGAGGTGAGGCAAAAAATGGAAAGTGTAGGTAACTACTTCTATAAATATAATTATCATTCAGGTAGTCTTCCTAAGATGTGTACTAATAGTTAACATTCTGATAGATTCAATGATGTTATTTCTATCATTCAATGAAGATTGAATGCCTACCCAAAAAGTTGGTATAATGCCAGATGCTTGGTATAGAGTGTTGTATAAAGCAGAAATGATATCTGTCCTCTTAGAACTTTGAATTTCATGTAGAAAATGGTCACTGAACCAATAAACAAATCTAAAGATGTGAATATAGAATATGAAATGTACCTTCATATGTCATTTCAGTTTTTAACTTTTATGGATCAATACTTAAATTACCATTTGAACTTAGGGATAAAAATAAATGAATGAGATTCATTTCTCACACTGGTGATAATTATATATGGATCAAGCTTATTACATAGTTTTTTATTATAACATTGAGTCTACTGAAAGATGAAATGGAGAAAAGATCATTTAGAAATATCTGGCTGTATTAAAAATTCACACAAGGAATTAAATTCAGTGAAAGGTTTTGGTAAAAAGAAAGTAATGAAAGGATTTCCCAGGTTTCTACATAAAATAAAGACAAGCAACAACAACAATAGCAGACATCTGCCCTGACACTTGGGAGTGCCAGGCTCTATGATGTCATGAAGAAGCAGAAACCTATTTTAAGGTAAATTTGATGGAAATAAGATGTCCTTTGCCCAGAGTCAAAATGAGTATATCTAGATTTAAACAATAATAAGGAGATGCTTTTTTAAGGAAGCAAAGGTGAGGAGAGGAGATAATGAATTTTGATGCTAGTTACTAAGAAAGTTAATTTTACCTTTCTCTGCCTTCATTTTTCCTTCTACTCCATTCAGACATTGATCTTACAACTTCTAGCTTTACCAGCAAATTTCAGAATATCTGCGGGGTAAAATCTCTGAATTTGATTTACTCAAGGCTATTCAAAGACAAACTCAGGGAGTTGGATCTCAAATCTCCCTTTCATTACATTCAGATGATGAGGTTTATTTAGAACTTCAAAAACAGAATACCACAAAATTAGATCCTGTTCTCTAGGAACTCTGAACTTTTTATTGCCAGGTTAAAATTGGAAAGAGTTAGTGCTTGAGTATCAGATAAAAAGTGAATTTCCATGGATTTTAACTCAATTTGTATAGTCAAGTTATCCACTCTGATTGCTCCACCTCATAAGTCTCTTCACCCCCTAAAATTGTCTCTCACCATTCCATATCACAGGGACCTTGCTCTGTTAAGGAATATATGGCATTTACCATATATATGGCATTTGGAATACATGCTTAATCCTGCCTCTACTGTTTTGTACTCACTGCTGTCACATATATAACAAATTAATTTCAAGTACAATAGAACCCATCATTTATATTTGGGGGACTTATTTTTACCTATTAAGTAGGTAGATTAATTTTGATCCAATTTTTGAAATATAAATAGGGGTCTATTTATTGTTACATGCTAATCAACCTCATTTCTCAAGTTTAAATCTCTTAAAAATTGTATTCATTTTCAGTTTTCTGTTCATCTGATTTATGAAATAAAATACTTGTATTCAGATATGATTTAATGCAATATAAGCCTGGTAGGTTACTTGTCACAACCATTGACCCATCAATTTTGTAATCATAAACAATTAAAGATATTTATGTTTTAATGATACTGTTAAGTATTTAAACACCTGTTCTTATCACTTATCCAGTACATTTAACATCATGGTAATTTGTTCAGCTTTTTTCTTATGCAAAGGAGTAATTTTTCTTTTCTTTTTCTCAGATGGTGAATTGTTTAGAAAGTATGCATGGACAGCAGTATAGAACCATTAGAAACATGAATATAGTTATAATTTCCTCAACTAATGAAGAAATTTATGAATTCTGAATAATTATTTTCCTAATGTAGGGAAAGCAGAAAAAAAAAATCTCATCTCTAAATTATAATAGTCTTCATTAGCAACTAACATGGTGAACACTCTTTACCCAGATATCCATGCATGACTGTTATATGGTAGCAGTCTTGAAAATGGGTTACTAGTTCTTTTGGTTTGAATCTGCTTTCATAATAAGTTTTTTGTTTTTATTGTGGGGGCAGAGAGGTATTGCCTTGGTTAGAAATAATTACAAAATATATTTTACCTGTATTTCATTTTATTACTTTGCAACAGTTACCGTTTCTATAAGAAGTTCTTTATAGAGAAATGATTCTGTTGTTGCTAGGTTTGCAATGTGAAGTTTGAATTATTTATAAACATGTTTGTCATAATTGTGGATCATATTTCAATGTGATTATAACTATACATCTTTAAAGTATATTTTGTACATTTTGGGCTATCTGCAATTTTGAAATAAATAATGAAAATGCAATACATATGTATTCTTCAGCACTTTCTCCAGAAAGAATGGCTTATGTGGAGATAAGACAATCAAACACATCTGTGAGACTTTGCTCAATGGAGAGAGTGCTCAAGCGTCTTCCCCATGTTTAGCATGGCCCTTTCAGGCATCACATTATGGGATATTCTTGGTGTTACTGAGCAAGCTTTGATCTTCAAATTTGCCCAACGGTTTTTAATCTCTCCCATCAAGCTCTGGGAAACCTGGAGAGAAAACTCCATCAATGGAATATGGCGTCAGCTCCCCAGTATTGTTCACCCAGGAAGGACCTGGCATACACTGCACTGAAGAGCTGCCATACCCAGGCTGCAGTGGCAAGGTCTTTGCTTCCAGGCTATCCTAGACCACTTATGCCAAAGGATTCCCTTGTTGTAGTGTTGATGAAGTTGAAGCTGCCTGCCATCATATCTTTACTTACATTCAAAGCTCATTAGAATGGCCAGAGGGATTCTTGTATTGAGATTGATTACAATCTTTGGAAATGATGGACTGTATGTCACAGAATAATCAGTTTCTTATCTGATGTTTGTATGTGCAATTTGTTTATGGGAAATAATATTAGACATATCTTAGCAAATATATTAAAGGAGAAAAGTATGAATGACTCTGAAATGAAATATGGCTACCAGTTTACTGACTTTTTTTTAACTTTTTTTTTGTATCACCTTAGCAACAACACCATCTGGATTATGTAAGTAACATTCCATTTTCTCACACTTTTAAAGTAGATAACACAATAGAAACCAAACCAATACAAAGTAAATTTGCAAGTAAAATTAGTTCTTGAAGCATTTTTCTGCCAAGAATATTGAGATATTGACTATTTCACCCCTTTCTTATCCCACCCTGAAAAATCAAAGCTCTGGGTTTTTCATCTCAAAAGACACATTAGGAAAGCCTACATGATAAAACTCTAAATATTTGCATAAAGTATAATAGTTCATTCTGGATTGTAAATGAAAATTATGTGGTTCAACTTTGATCCTGAATTCCAGACTTAAAAGAGCTTCTTTACCAAACACGGGGCTACATTGTTGCCGGTATCAGCTAAGGATGGAAAAATTCATTCCGGAAAGCAATAATTTATTTCAATGAGCCATGTTACTGTGGTTAGTTATATATGTATCAGTGTGGTACTGTGAAAAGTTCCATGCATCTTGCTGTTAATCAGACTTTAGTTCCACCTCGGGCTCTGCCACTTTTAAAATGATTTCCCCTGTTCAAATTTTCTTCCTCATTGCTAAGTGTCCCTGTGGTGAAGTTGGAATAATGTTACTTTCCTTAAATATCTATATAGGGGTTAAGTCTTATGATATATTTAAAATGCCAGGCTCAAAATAGGTTCTTAGCAAAAAATGTGTTCTCTTTTTACTTTATGAAAATGTATATATTTAATAATTAAATTTGTCATTCATTTACTTTCTAGATCCTGTTAATGGCTATATTTTCCTATTAGTTTCTTTAAGAAAATAATGTAAGGTATTTGTACTAGGTAGTAAAACATTCCCACAGCACCTGGAAGCAGTTGTTGGAATTCAGTAGCTGCTGACAAGGTGATATAAACCTGTACCAAAAAGGAGAGTGACACTGTTGTGTGTATAGGGCGAGTATCTCCATTGCAATACAGGCATCAGTTTCTCGAGTTAATAATGAGAAATCCAAGCAAATCAGCATATTAAGAATTTTATGAAAGGATTGTATGTTTACATAATACTTCTGTGTCTGAATTAAAAGTAATTCCACTTGTGAAAAAAATAATCGATAGGGAATCAAATGGTTGTAATTTTCAGATAGGTATCAACATTATTAAAAAGAAATAAATATTTTGGCAGTCTAGCAATTTTCTATTAATATGTAAAGTGATCAATACTCATGGACAAACTAAAATTGAGCCAGTTAGCTGGACTTTTCTTTGACATTCACTTTGGTTTCTTTTTTGTAGCCCTTTCTTATCCCGATGGCGTAGATAGTGTGAGTGGAAGCATGGATATGTCCCCCTCTGAGATCTGTAATTCAGTGTAGTACATAATTTCAGTGTCCATCTGGCACAGCCTCACAAAAACACATGTAGCAGTTTTGTTATAAAAATATTCAGGTGACAGGATGCCAGATGTTTTGCATGGTTGTCATCTTTGAATTTCCTCTTATTTTATCACCTAACAGAACCCCAGTATAATGACCTTCATGTTCATGTATTTTCTACATTTTCTTTTGACCTCCACAAAATCAGAAAAATATGCACTGTGAAGAAAAAGGGTATGAAATACAGACCTCTAGGCATACATTCTCACAAAATAGAGAAATAATATAGCTTATACAGCACAGCTATCTTTAATCTTATGTATTTTTGTACATATTTAGCCATGATCATTAAGAACAATGATCTTAGATGGAAATGAAAAATGAATTCAATGTGGTAAACACTCTCTTATATATCAATATGCCCTTGTGGATTCATGTGAGTCTGGATAATCCTGGTGGTAATGCATAGAGTAAGTATTGAACATGGATCCTATGTCATTTTCAAGTCATCTTTCTTTCTTTTTCTCTTTGATATCTGTGATCAGTATGGGGGAATTTTAGATATCCATTGCCAACTCTAAGAGTCAGACCTACTCAATGCTACTGCTCCTTAGGTAGCACAAGTCATGATGTTTCCTTTGCAGAAAACATCATCTGCATAGGTTTGACTAGAAAAGAATTAGCTGCTTTGAAGAAAAGGACTAACAAATATTATAATGATCATAATTTATCTGTTCTGCGTGTTTGGATCATCAGCACTATATTCAGGATGCACTTAACTATGAGGTTCCCAAGTTAATAGTGAGGGGACATTCTTGAATAAATTATGTCATATTGAAACTCTTGCTTCCAAAGTTCATTCTTCATTTTGACACAGAATTCCACATGAAAGACTTTGGGTTATATGTGACTCTTGAATGCCTTTAGACCTTCCATTTTCTATTCTGAAAATGGTGGCTGCAGAATTCACAGAAATGTTGAACTTAAAAATGGTCCAGCAGTCAAAGAAAATTATACTGATAAATTTCCTCTGACTGTTTCTCGGAGTCTGTCTCCCTGCTTATCAGATACTGCCCCACAGAAGGATGAGCAACTCTATCAATCAGGGCAGAAAAAATGTAGGTCCATACCCATCAGTCAAGGGCTAGCAGTGGACAGTGATTTTGCTCTTACAGAGAAGCATTATAAATGATAAGTTCGGTCTTTCCTTTCTTGAATGTCCATTATTCAAATTCCTAAGGTACAGAATCACTATCCTCCTGGCAAGTGGCTATTCAGCTCACATGTCTAATAAGTTAAAATAGAACAGAACAGCTTGAGGGCCTTGGAGAGATCAATATGTCTGCATATTGTGCTTCTCCATTTGATTGTTTCTGACTGCCATGAAAATTTGCAGAATATTCTAAGCTTTACTAAGTATGATTTTTTCATCATTGATAATATTTAATCAAGATAAATGCATCTATGTTTACATAAATTTGTGTCTCCAAATACTTGTTAGTAGTTGTACAAAAATATTATAATAGATCCCTATGATGTAAAACTATCCATTATACTTTCATTAGATTGTAAGAGTTAATGAGTAGAGAAATGTTAACCTGAGGCAAATGATAACCTTTCTAGAGAAATTTCAACCTGGCTCATAGGAGTATCCACTGTGAATTGAAATGGTTTATATACCTATGGAATATACTAGGCCAACATGCATTTGATCATTGTGAAAGTAAAGATTAATGATTTCATTCTAGTCAATAAAAATTGACCTTGCAATAGAGGTTGACTAACCATAAATACATGTATAGTCTAGTGCTTTTAAAATTCATCTTGAGAACAAAGCCAATTTGTTCAATTAGAATGGAATAAAGCAGACTCCATAAATATGTAACATGAAACAAAAATTAAAGCCACAACCAAGGGAAGAAAAGGCTTGTTGATATTGGGGTCTGGAAATGGGGAGTCTTAACATGTTAAAAACTAAGAAAACTGCTGCAAGACAGAAGGACTGTCCATTAATACTCTACTATTTGGAGCTAAGACACAGGTTCAAAGGCTGAAAATATAATTTTAGAATGCTGTAAATTTTACAAACTAAGAAATCCTAGTATAGAATAACATCCTGGCTTGTTCCAAATCATATAGTTATTAGTGACAGGATTGAAAGTCCCGCCTAGTTCAAAGACTTTAGATTCTAGTGTAGTCTCTACTATAGTATACACAATTCCATGTGCAGAAAAAAAAAATGAAACTCAGAATGGATCCATCCCAAGCCTGCTATGTGTAAGGGAGCCTAAGTGGTGATCAGTTCGAAGAGAAGGAAAGCCTAAAGTAGACAGCATGGAAAAGGCAAATAAGAACTTGACAGAATAGCTATTGAAGGAAACCTTCATACACACCAAGAATTTTACTAAGACTGTCCTGTAGTATATCAGTTATCATTTGTCAAAGAATGAAATATACCATTTTATTATTGCACATTCCTGCACTCACACAAGCTGTGAGGACAAGTGCTTCCTCTCTTCTCCAGATAGACTTGATGGAGCTTCCAGTAGTCACAGCATTGACACAAACACCAAAACACAAACACTCATTTCCTACACATTGTTTTGCACTTCATGAAACTATTTTTTCTTCTGCCTAGTTGTATATTTAATGCTAAAATTTCATATTTTTACCAGTTTTATATTTTATGGCTCTGTAGAAAGGATATATTTTCTTACATCCACATATGTAATATAGTGTCAAGTATTTGTGTTAGTGTGTATGTATGTGTGTATACATGTTAATTTCTTAAAATTATCTGATGTACACTAGAATGTGTTTCTTCTGATTATCTTTTGTATTTCACTCCTTTTGAGAAAAATAATTTTAAATACTGATATGGCAAAAACGCAAGTTAGTTTGTATGTGTTATACATTAAATATGGTGGAGGAGAGTGTTATTTAAGAACATAATTACACTGAATGTTAACATTTGGGATTTTTAAGTTGCCTCCTTACCAGTTAAAGAAAGAAAACTGAACAAAATAATTAATTTTTACTAGAGAAAATGGAGCACAATCACACAAGAATAAAATGTCTTGACTCCAAACAAAAACACATTTTTATGCAGGAAAACCCTTGAGGAATATAAATCATGTTGAATGTTTATACTTGTTTGAAGATACCTAAAACATATGTTTCAAAATGACATTTTGCATATTTAAAACCAAGCATGATTCTAAAATATAACTAAAATCATACTGTAGAATAAAGGAAGAATTGCCATAAAGAAATTGTGGGTTGTACTGAACGCCAGATTTACCTGGAAAAAAAAAATATCAATTCTTCATCTTCAGAAGTAGAGTATGGACACTAGGGAAATAGACAACTGTTTTGTTTTATTTGTCATCTAAATCATTGATTCAAAGGAAAAATATAGAAGGTAAGAACACCTTATGAATTTGTAAACCTTTTTGTGGAGTTTCAGTTTTATAAAGCAAAAAACAAATTGTTACGGTCTCATGTAAAAGCATGATACTCCTGTCTTTAATTGTGCATTATTTTAAACACAATTTTATCTGTAAGCTTTAACAAAGCAGGGCAATTAGCTTTATAGAACTAAAGGCTTTTCAAAATGACACTGATATTATTCAATTCCAGTATTTTCTGAAGAAATCTAATGCTTTTATCCAAATTTTTTTTATCTTTCTGAATTTAAATGAATTGTGGAAGAAGGGAGGAAGGAAGGTAAAGAAACATGGAAGATGTAGGATGGGTGTTTTGAGAAGCTATTTTAAGGAAAATGTTGAAATCAACAACCTTCTAGTGTAGAGTCGAGGAGATAACTTCGAGAAGGATAGATTTCAGGATAAGAAAGATAACAATAAGAAAACATGGTACAGACATAAGGTTTCAGATGGATTAAACTGTCCATCCATACATAGTAATTCTTAATCCAATAAGAGTTTAAATTTTTAAGAATCTATTTATATTGTTGTTACCAAAGTACAGAAAATGTAAATAAACTGAAAGAGTGAAAATTTAAGCAGAGAGTAGAAGGGGCAGAGTGCAAATAAAAATGGCTTAATCATAATCAGAATTCCCAAGATGATTGGCAATAATAATTCTGAGTGCCACAATTAAATCTATTATCACTATATAATTGTCTCACAGGAGAGATTATATACAGGATAAGGAAAACTGCCACTAGAATCAGCTAAATTCAAGGTTATCTCAAATTTTAGTGAATCAGTAACATTCATTTTTTTCAGACATTGTGCCTCCTTTTTAGCACCATCCCTTTGATATTCTGAGAGGTCTTTCAGTATTAGGCTGGAAAACTAAATTTGTCTGTGTAACCAGCAACTCCAAAATGTGCAGATAAATTCCCCATGAAGAGGTCTGAACTAGGAGTTTTAGGAAGGCTACAAACATTTACTAAATTTATCAGACATGAAACTGAATAATTAGAATCATTCCAGTACTTGATTTCTCATCTGAATTCAAAGTGTGCAGAAAAGTATTTATTACTACATGACTGGTTAGAGTGGCAACAGCAACAACAAAAAAAGCCAAACAAAAAATGGGAAGTAATTTTATAGTGAGGATATCTTACATGCATTAGGAATTGTGGTCTGTTCCTAGTACTGTGAAAGGATCTGCGTACACATCTCGGCCTATCAAGTATGTGAAATGAAAATATTTGTTAGCATTTGTCAGCAATTAGAGCAAATTACACACACACATGTTTAAGGGCAACAAAATTTGTTTGGAGGCTGTATTATTTTTAATACGCTAAAATGTTTGAGTCAGTAATTCTAAAAGCTAGGTAGTATAGAATTTTATGGTCTATATATTCTTTTACTGGAAATCTGCAGTTTAAACATCCATTTATTCTTCCAGATGTATGCACAGATATACCCAGATCACACACTCATACACATACACACAACACACAACACACACACCTTACAACTGACATACATAAATATATGCCTTAACAGGAATTCCACTGTGTATATCAGACAGAGGAGCTGGGTTGGTTCTCGGCTTTAAATGTGAATCTCCATCTTCATGTGGGGAGGGGAAAACATGCTCCATTCAGGGAAAACTTTTTTTTTTTTTTTAACCTTTAACTTCTGGGGTTGTTTTCTTTCTTTTGTTTTCCAGTTTTATTGAGATCTGGTTGACATACAACACTGTATGAGATTAAGGTGTGCAGCATAATGATGTGATTTATATACATCATGAAACAATTATCAGTGATCATCATCTCAACCAGATACTGTGTTAAAAAATATATTTTTCCTTGTGACGAGAACTCAGGATTTACACACTTCACAAATTTTATATATAACATAGTGATGTTAATTATATTTATATCCCTAGCATTTATTGACCTTACAAATAGAAGCTTGTACGTTTTGACCACTTTCACCCAATTCCCCCTCCTCCCACCCCAACTCTGGTATTCACAGATCTAATCTCTTTTTCTATGACTTGTTTGTTTGCTTGTTTGGTTGGTTGCTTGGTTTTGAAGTATAACTGATTGACAACAGTATGTTAGTCCCTGTTATACAACACAGTGATTCAGTATTTTTATATTTAAAAAGGATCACTACTGTATGTCTAGTACCATCTGTCACCTTACAAGGATATTACATAATTATTAACTATATTCCTCACACTGTACATCTCATACTCATGACCCATCTATTTTGTACATGACAGTTCGTACCTAATCTCCATCATCTATTTCTCTCTTCCCCCAATCCCCTGTCCCTCTGGAAATCACCCATTTATTCTCAGCATCCATGATCTGTTACTGCTTAGTTATGTTTGTTCATTTGTTTTGTTGTTTAGATCCACATATGAGCAAAAGCATACAGTACTGGTCTTTCTCTGCCTGACTTATTTCACTCAGCATATTATCATCTACATCCAAGCATATTGTCAAAAATGGCAAGAATTTATTATTTTTATGGTTGAGTGATATTCCAGTCTATGTACATCTTTTCAAATAAGAGATTTAGTATTTTTCAGATTATTTTTCAGATTTCAGTTTTGTTTTTTTTTTTTTTTTTTTTTTTTTTATAGTTTGTTGAAGAGGTTATTTCCAGGAGTGCAATTGCAGGGCCATGTGGTATTTCTATTTCTAATTTCTTGAGGAACTTCCAAACACTTTTCCATAGTGGCTATCCCAATTTATATTTCCACCAACAGTGCACAAGGGTTCACTTTTTTCCACATCCTCAGCAATGCTTGTTATTTGTTGTATTTTTCATAATAGATGTTCTGATAGGTATGATGTGATATCTCATTGTGGTTCTGATCTGCTTTTCCCTGATGATTAGAAATGTTGACCACCTTAGGCATGTACCTGCTGGACATATGTATGTCTTCTTTTGAAAAATATCAATTCATGTCCTCTGCCCATATTTTAATTGCTTTTTCTTTGATGTTGAGTTGTATGAGTTCTTTGTATATTTTGGATACTAATCCCTTTCAAATATAACATTTGCAAATATCTTCTGCCATTCAATAGGTAGTCTTTTTTATATATAATTTTTTTCACTATGCAATGTTTTATTTTTGGCTGTGCCACATGGCATGTGGGATCATAGCTCCCCCACCAGGTATCAAATATGTGCCCCCTGTGGTAGAAGCACAGAGTCTTAACCACTGGACCACCAGGAAAATCCCTGCAAATATTTTTAGTTAATATAGTCCCATTTATGTAAGTTTGCTTTTGTCTTTCTGGTCAGAGTAGGTGTATTCAAAGAAATATTTTTAAGATTGATGACAAAGAGCTTAATTACTATGTTTTCTTCTAGAATTTTTATGGTTTCAGGTCTTACATTTAAGTCTTTAATCCATTGAGTTTATTTTTGTATATGATGTGAGAAAGAAGTCCAGTTTTATGTAACTGTCCAGTTTTCCCAATGCAATTTATTGAAGAGGCTATTTATTCCCCATTGTATATTATTGCCTCCTTTGTCACAGATTAATTACCTATATAAGTGTGGGATCATTTCTCAGTTCTCTATTTTGTTTCATTGACCTATGTAACTGATTTTGTGTCAGTGCCATACTGTTTTGATTGTTGTAGCTTTGTAGTATAGTTTGAAATAAGGGCATGTGATATGCCAAATTTTGTTCTTCTTCCTGAAAATTGTTTTGGCTATTCAGAATATTTTGTGTTTCCATATAAATTTTAGAATTATTTGTTTTAGTTCTGTGAAAAATGCCACTGGTATTTTGATAGGTACTGCATTGAATTTTAAATTGCATTAGGTAGTATGGTGATTTTAACAATCTTAATTCTTCCAAATCATGAACATGGAATATCTTTCCACTAGTATGTGTAATCTTCAACTTTCTTCTTCAATATCTGTTAGTTTTCTGAGTACAGGCCTTTTACTTCCTTGGTTTGATTTATTCATAAGTATTTTATTTGTTTTGATGCAATGTAAATGGAACTTCAAAAAATCTACTTCTTCTAGTTTATTTTTAGTACTCTGTTGTGTCTTAGTACAAAGGCACAACAGATTTCTGTATATTAATTTTGTATCTTACAACCCTACTGAATTCATTGATGAGTTTTAGTAGCTTTTTGGTGGTGTCTTTGGGATTTTTAATGAATTGTATTATGCCATCTGAAGAGTAAAATTTTACTCCTTTCTTTCCAATTTGAATTAAATTTATTTCTTTTCCTTTTCTGATTGGTGTGGCCAGGACTTTCAATACCATGTTGAATGAAAGTCACAAGAATTGGCATTCTTATCTTGTTGCTGAACTTGGAGGAAAAGCTTCTAGTTTTTCAAGTTTGAGTATGATGTTAGCTGTGGATTTGTTATATATATCCTTTATCATGTTGAGGTGTTTCATAGACACCCACTTTGTCAAGAGTTTTTAATCATAAAGTAATGTTGAATTGTATCTAAAGATTTTATGTTCCTATTGAGATAATCACATGATTTTTATTTTTCAATTTGCTAAGGTGGTGTATCATATTGATTGATTGGCTGATGCTGAACCATCCTTGGGTTTCTGGGATAAATTCAACTTGATCATGGTGTATGCTCCTTTTAATGTACTGCTGAATTCATACTGCTAATATTTTTAAAGTATTTCTACATTTATGTTCATCAGTGACATTGGTCTATCAGTTTCTTTTTTGGGATACAATTTTCTGGCTTTAGTATCAGGTTGATGGTGGACCATTAGGATGAGTTCAGAAGTGTTCTTTCCTCTGCAATTTTTTTTTTTTTGAATATTTTGAAAAGGATAGATGTTGACTATTCTCTAAATGTTTGGTAGAATTCACCTGTGAAACCATCTGGACTTTTTTTTGTTGGTAGTTTTATTGATTCTATTTTATTTTTGGTGGTTCATCTGTTCATATTTTTTTTTATTTCTTCCTGATTCAGTCTTGGGGGATCATACACATCTAGGAATTTGTCCATCACTTCTAGGTTGCTCATTTTATTGGTATATAATTGTTTGCAATAATAACTTAAACCTTGTATTTCTGTAGTATCAATTGTAACTTCTGTTTTATTTCTAATTTTATTCTTTGTGTTATATCTCTTTTTATTCTTGATGAGTCTGGCTAAAGCTTTATCATTTTATTTTTACAAAGAATCAGCTCTTAGTTTCATTGATTATATATATATATATATATATATATATATATATATAGTCTCTTTCTCATTTATTTATGCTCTGGTCATTATAACTTATTTCCTTCAACTATATTTGGGTTTTGTTTGTTGTTCTTTTTCTAATTCTTTAGGTATAAAGGTAGGTTGTTTATTTTAAATTTTTCTTTTTCCTGGGATAGGTTTTTTGTTTTTTTTTTTTTTTTTTTTTTTTTTTAATCACTATAAACTTCCATCTTAGAATTGCTTTTGCTTTGATTCACAGATTTTGGATTGTTGTGTTTCATTTTCATTTGTTTTCACATATTGTTTGATTTTCTATGTGATTTCTTCAGTGACTCATTGGTTCTTTAGTGGCATATTGTTTAACCTCCACATTTCTGTTCTTTTGCATTTCTTTTCTTTTAGTTTATTTCTAGTTTCATAGTGTTGTAGTCAGAAAGGATGCTTGATATGATTTTCAATTTTCTTAAAATTACTGAGTCTTATTTTGTGGCCTAGCATGGGATCTATACTGTAGAATGTAATCTGATACTTTGGAATATAGTGTTATACACATCAATTAAGTTTATTATTAGATGTTGTATACATCTATTAAGTGTCATTTAAGGCCAATGTTTCCTTATTGATTTTCTGTCTGTATGATCTGTCCATTGATGTAAGTGGGGTGTTAAAGCCCCCTACTATTGTTGTGTTGCTGTCAATTTCTCCCTCTATGTCTGTTAGTACCTGTGTTATGTATTCAGGTGTTACTATGTTAGATATAACAATTATTAATTATGCATATACACATATTTATAACTGTTATATCTACTTCTTGGATTTGTCCTTTGATCCTTATGTATTGTCCTTTGTCTCTTGACACAGTATTCATTTTCAAGTCTATTTTGTCTGATATAAGTATTGTTCCCCAGAGTTTTAGTTTCTATTTGCATGGGGAATGCCCTTTTCCATTGTTTCATTTTCAAGGTGTGTTTCTTTAGATCAGAAGTGATTTTTTTGAAGGCAGCATATTTATGGGTCTTGTTTTTGTAACCATTCAGCTCTTAGTGCCTTTGGAATGGAGTACTTAGTCCATTTATATTTAAGGTAATTATGGATAGGTATGTATTTATTGCCATTTGTACATTGTTTTGGGGTTGTTTTTGTAGTTCTTTTTGTTCCTTTCTTCTTCTTTTGCTGTCTTGTTTTAATTTAATTGCTATATTCAGTTTTATGCTTGGATCCCTTTCTTATGTTTTTTCTTGGTATCTATAATAGATTTTTGCTTTATGGTAACCATGAAAATTATATATAGTAATCTCTATGTATGTAATTATTTTAAGTTTCTGATCTCTTCAGTTCAAACATGCTTTAACAACCCTGCATTTTTACTCTTACTCCACATTTACAGTTTTTCACATTATATTTCATATCCTTTTGTTTTATGTATCCCTTAACTACTTATTTAGATATAGATGATTTTACTACCTTTGTCTTTTAGTCTTCCTACTAGCTTTATAAATGGTTGATCTTGTACATTTAGTGGATATTTGCCTTTACCAATAATATTTTTCCTTTCATAATTTTTATATTTCTAGTTGCCGCATTTTCTTTTCTGTTTAGAGAAGTCCTTTCAATATTCCTTGTGGAACTGAACTATTTCAGCTTCTGCTTATCTGTAAAATGTTTGCTCTCTTTCAAATCTGGATGAAATGCTTACCAAGGAAGTTTTCTTGGTTTTAGGTTTATTCTCCTAGTCACTTTAAATACATCATGCCACTCCCTTCTGGCCTTCATAGTTTCTGCAGAAAAGTCATGGATGTTCTCTTGCATGTAACTTGTTGCTTTTCCCTTGTTGCTTTGAGTGTTTTCTCCATATTCCTTGTGTTTCTAAAGTGTTAGATGTGCTAGACAACATGAATATTATCTCATTGGTTCCATCATTAAGAACCTGATAATTTAAGGGAAGTTCACATAGTTCACTTTACTAATTTGGTTGATTCTTTTGCATAGCTAACCTACAGCATTCAAATAGTTTCTTAGTTACTTTATTGCAGAGTTTAGGAAATACTATTTCACTTTTTCTTGTAATTATGACATCTTGCATTATATTACTTAATTTTTTCTCAATACATTGTCTTTGTAACTGTAGTCCTAAGAGGTGCTTTAGACAAAAATTCTTGGCTGTGGTTATGTGATTTAGATAAGATAATATGTTTTTAGAGACTCAGAATGGATATTTATATTTTGAAAAATCTGAGGAAAACTGTTGAAAAAAATAATGTATTATTTATTTATTTATTTATTTATTTATTTACTTACTTTCCATAAATCTCTCTCATGTGCTTCCCCTTCTTTTATTCTTTTTTTCCCCCAGTAAACTTTTTAAAGTCTCTTAAAAATCAAGAGCCCTGATATAAACTCCATGAAGTTTGTGGACAGAGGTATTGTCATATTTATTTCTAAGAAAAAATTTTCTAACACACAGCACAGTAGGTGTAGGTATATGAAAATTGGCAATAATCCAAAGAAAAATGGTGAAGCGGTTTATTCCCTGTTTTAATTTTAATAGAAAGCTGATATCTACACATACCTATCACATTTCAACCAAGTCAGAATATAGACTTCAGTCTTCACACATAACTGTGAAGTTTGCCATTGTCTTCCACACATAACTGACTTTACACTGCATCTTCTTACAGAAATTTCTGGCATACAGCTTTGACAAATAGATACTGTCATATAGTCATCATTGTAATCACAATATAGAACAGTTCTATTAACACCCCAAATTCCCTTGTGTAAATTTGCAGTCACCCTCTCAATACACCAAGCCTATGGCAACACTTGATCTGTTTTCTGTCCTCATAATTTTGATGAATACATACTGTTTGTGAAATGAATATATATATTATATTTATGAAAATAATATACATACATATATTCTTTTTTGAGCTTGCTTTTTTCACTTCTAAAACTGTCTTTTTGATTCATTCAAGTTTTTTGTATTAATAGCTTGTCACTTTCAATTGTTGAATAGTATTCCATTATGTGGATGCATCAGTTCGTTTAACTATTCACTAGATTAAGATTAAGGACATTTGGGTTGTTTCCAGTTTTCCATGATTATACATAATGTCACTATACATATTTGTATTAATGAATACACTTTTTGTTTTCAATTTAGAAAGAAAGCATTCCATCATTCACCATTAATTTTCATATTAGCCATAAAATTCATTGTGGACTTCCTTATAATGCTGAGAAAGTTCCCTTATTTTCCTATTTTCCTGAGAGGTTTTATTGTGAATGGATGTTGAATTTTGTCAGCTTTTTTATATGCTTACATTGAGATGCTTATATACTTTCCTTCTTTAGTCTGTTGACATGATGTTTATAAATTTCAAAATGTTGAATTAGCTTTACATCCTCAGAATAATCCCCATTTATTCTTCATATATTATTTCTTCACATATTTTGGGATTCTGTTTGTTATTCTTTGGTTGATATGTGTATCTAAATTCATGAGGGATATTAATCTCATAGTTCTATTTTATTACAATATATTTGTTTTATTTTGATATCAATATAATAGTGATCACAAAAATTAATTTGTGTAGGATTGGTATGCTCTTTCTTAAACATTTTGTAGAATTCTCAGATGAAGCAGTCTGGGGCAGAACATTTTCTTTTTGGAATGCTTTGTCTATGAATTTAATTACTTTAACAGATTTAAAACTATTCAAGCTCCCTGTTTAGTTCTTGCTCTTACTCTCTCTTCCTCTGTCTTTCTTTTAGAGTAAATACTGTGGTTTTCAAGGAACTAAACTATAGTATCTAAAGTATATAATTAATTGGCATAAAATAGTTCATACTGTTTTCTGATTATCATTTCCCTGTCTATGGTGTTTGTAGTGATATCTTCTTTAATTTCTTAAATGGTTATTTTGGGAACAGCCTGTCTAGAAGATTGTCAAATGTATTAATCTTCTTTTGTTTTATTGATATTTTTATTGTTTTCTGCTCTTACTTTTATTATTTCTTTCTTCTATTGATTTGCATTTAATTTCCTTTCCTTATTTTGGTGTCTCAAAGCAGAAATTTAGATAATTAATTTGAGATCATTCTTCTTTCTTAATGTAAAGTTTTAATGCCATAAACTTTAAGCACTGGATTAGCTACATCCCGTGTATTTTGATATATTATGTTTTATTTTCATTTAATTCAAAATATTGTCTAATTTACCTCGTGACTTCCTTGAATCATTCATTATTTAATAGTAAATGATTTAGTGTAAAATTATTTGGGGACTTTTGTAGATATCTGCCTTTTACAAAATTCTATTTTAACTATTTTATTTTATTTAGTGTCATTCTAGTTTACTTTGGCTTAACTTATTTACTTGTTAATTTTAAACTTGCAATTAAGATTTCTTGCTTACAGTAGAATGAATCAATATTTCATTCATTTGTTGATGAGTGTTCCAAGTGAATGTGAAATGAATGTGCATGCTTCTGTTTTTGGGTGGAGTCACCTATAAATTTCACTTATGTCATGTTTGTTGATAATGTTCTTCATGTCCTCTACACCCTTGTGAATTTTCTGCCTACTCCCAAATACTAAAATGGGAATGTTGAAGCCTCCAACTAGAATTGTGTATTTGTCTATTTCTTCTCTCAGTTATGTGTTTTCTTTATGGATTTTGAGGCTTTAATATTACTAGGTTAATAAACATATTATTAAAATCTGCTCATTGTGAACTATCATTTTTATAATTATGTAAATATCCTTCTTTATTCCCAATAACATTCCTTATTATGAAGTTTAATTTTCTAATATAGATATTCAGCTTTCCTTTTACTAGTGTTTGAAAGCTATTTTAAAGTAATTTTACTTTTTTTACTTTAATATGTGCTGATATTTAAAATGGGTTGCATGTAGAAAACATGCAAATGTCAGCTGCTGTTTTTAGACAAATTACAATTAATATGATTACTGATTTGGTGGGATATATTTTGATGTTCTCTACAATTTTATTATTTATTTCTACTTATCTTCTTTGTTTTTTGTTCTCCTTGATCCTCTTTCCTGCCTTCTTTTGGAGCATCTGAATAGTTCAGTATTCTGTTTTGTATATATTGGTATTTAGTTCTATCTTCTTAGAGTGAATATTTTTAGTCCTTGTCATTGAACTCTAATATCCATAATTCACATTTTCCATCTCTTTCATGTTACGATGTTACTATCTCAAGTAAAATTTTGAAGCCTTGCAACCACATGGATCCATTTACCCCCCACCTCACATCAACCAGGTTTTATTTTATTTTTGCTAGATGCAATACATATGCTATACATCAAAAAAATGCTATATTGTTTTCTTTTATTTATGCATGTGTATATGTATGTATATATAAGAGACTGTATGTATTTATTTATTTTGCTTTCAACTGTCATCCACATTTTATGAAATTTAAGATACAAAATATTTAATATTTTCCTAGAGATTTATCATTTCTGTTGTTCAAGAACCAGCTTTCCCTTTGCTATTATTTTCTTTCAACTAGAGCTTTTTAAAGATTTTCTTTAAAGCAAGTCTGCTGGAAACAAGTCCTCTCAGTTTTCCTGTACCTAGCAATGTCTTTAGTTTCATTTCAACTGAATAATATTTTATTGGATATAAAATTCATATTTACAGTACCTTTTATTGCAACAATTTAGACATATTGTTCCAGTGTCTTCTGGCTTGAATGGATTTTATGAAATATGCACTATCATTCAAATTATTGTTCTTATATATTTAATGTATTGCTTTTTTTTTTTCTGGATGCTTTGAATATTTTTTAAAATTATATTTGCTTTTCATCAGTTTGATCATTATGAGTCTCTACATAGTTTTATTTAAATTTAACTATGCATGGCATTCACAGAGCTTCTTAAAAGTCTAAACTTTTACCATTCACTGAATTTGGGAACTATTTGGAGATTGCATCTTCAAATGTTTTTATTTTTTCTTTCTGTCCTAATTCCCTTTTACTTTCTTTTGAAACTTCAGTTACATGAATGTTAGACCTGTTTAAATTGTTGAAAAAATACCTGAAACTTTACTCATCTTTTTTGATATTTGTTTCTCTTTGTCATACCAGATATTTTTCATTCTTTTTAAATTAAAATATATTTGATTTACAAGGTTGTCTTAGTTTCAGGTGTACAGCAAAGTGATTCAGTAATGGAAAAGAATCTGAAAAAATATATGCTAGACATAGATTTTTTTTCAGATTATTTTCCATTATAGGTTATTATAAAATATTGAATATAGTTCCCTGTTCTGTTCAGTAGGTCCTTGTTGTTTATTTATATTACATACAGTAGTGTGTACCTTTTGATCCCAGCAATACATAGAATCGCTTAAGTTGGATTTATCACAGGCTCACAAGGGTGGTTCAATACACTCAAATCAATCAATGTGATATACCACATCAACAAAAATAACAAATACACATAATCATCTCAATAGATTCTGAAAAAAGCACGTGATAAAATTCACAACCATTCACGATAAAAAAGAAAAGAAAAGAAAAGAAAAGCTCTCACCGAATGCATATAGAGGGAACAAATCTCAACATAATAAAAAAATACATAATACTCAAAGGTAAAAAGCTGAAAGCCTTCTTGCTAAATTCTGGAACAAGACATAACAGATATTTATTTATCTGTCTTCAAGTTATCTGCCCTTTTCATCTGTGGCCTCAATTTTGCTATTGAGATCATCCAATACATTTTTTCAAATATATACTTTTAATTCTAAAATTCCAAAATGATTATTTGGGCATATTTTCTATTGAGGTCTGTTGAGAAATTCTATCTTTCTATTTTTTTAAGTGTAATTTCCTTTACTATTTGAAGCCTAGTTCTACTATTTGCTCTACGATTTTTTTGATAAACAGGTCATATAAATGTTGGCATCTGTTAATTGTTTTTTGATTATATTTCCCTTGTCCATTGGTCATTGAGTGATTTTGAACTGCAATTTTGAATAATATGGTTCATAATCTCTAACTTTTATTATAATCCTCTGGAGAAAATAATTTTTTATTGTTGTTATTGGTGGTGTTTAGGAAGCAACCGACCTTGGGAGTATTACACCATCATACCTACCTCATCTTTTGTGGGTGTTGGTTTAAATTGCAGTTCACTTTTTTTTAATTTATTTATTTATTATTTTTTGGGGGTACACCAAGTTCAATCATCTGTTTTGATACACATATCCCCATATCCCCTCCCTTCCGTGACTCCCCCCCCATCAAGTCCCCCCCACCCTCCACGCCCCAGTCCTCTAAGGCATCTTCCATCCTCGAGTTGGACTCCCTTTGTTATACAACAACGTCCCACTGACTATATATTTTACAGTTGGTAGTATATATATGTCTGTGCTACTCTCTTGCTTCATCTCAGCTTCCCCTTCATCCCCCGCCCCCTCCCAAACCTCGAGCTCTCCAGTCCATTCTCTGTATCTGTAGTTCACTTTTTAAAGCCTTTGCTGTAATGCTTTGAGTTTGTCTTCTGCATGTTATTTCATGGTTTACTTTGAGATGTGGCTTATGGTTTCAATTACATTTATATCTCAAAGTCTCTAGTATGTTGACCTGGATCTTCCTCTTACATGCATGTCTTGGGGTGAGCCCCAGTCTTCTACCTCAACCTACACACTCTCCCACTACAGAGTTCCTTTTTTTAGATTCTCTGGCTTATCATAAAAATGAGATTTCTATCAAATACTTAGTCACTCACTTCACAGCTCTGCTCTTAATTCTCAGACTTAGGTCTGCTCTCCATACATAGCCATGAAGTAAAGGAGAAAAGTATAAAAAATAAAAAAAAATAAAAAATACTGAAACTGTTATCTTTCATAAGTTTTCTTTTAGTTAATTAATTTATTTACTGACTTCATTGCTGCACATGGGCTTTCCCTAGTTGCAGTGAGTGGGTTTTACTCTTCCTTGTGATACATGGGCTTCTCATTTCAGTGGCTTCTCTTGTGTGGAGCAAAGGCTGTAGGTGGTGGGCTTCAGTAGTTGTGGCACATGGGCTCAGTAGTTGTGGCTTGTGGGCTCTAGAGAGCAGGTTCAGTATTTGTGGCACACAGGCTTTGTTGCTCCATGGCATGTGGGGATAGAACACATATACCCTGAATTAGCAGGTGGATTGTTAACCACTGCGCCACCAGGGAAGTCCCAATCTTTCATAAGTTTTGACTCTCTTTCAATCTACTTCCTTTTGCTTATTTTTCAAAATCCTTATGTGATTGCTTCCTTTTGTTTATTTGTTCAAAGTCCTTAAGTGTTTGCTTTCTGTGATCAGTTGTAATCAGTGGGACAGATAGGTTATATGGAGCTTACTTCACCATGATCAAAGTGGACCACAGTTATTAATTTTTATGTAGCTAAATATATTTGTTGTTTTATTCAAGGCTTTTGGGATTCCTGGGATGCTTTTAAAAGTGTTCAAAACACCCACAATCTAGCTCACTATTCTTAAAAAACATGTTCATTAGTTACCATATTACATTAATATACATGAAATACCCTGTAAGTCAAAAGTTGTTTATGCATCATATCTATCTATCTATACATCTATCTATCTATCTATCTATCTATCATCTATCTATCCATCTACTTGGAGTGTGTGCATTGTCTAGAAATGCATATTTATGGACATTTGAATATGTAGTTATTTTGAATTATATTATTGATATGAAAAACTATAGTGTGTAACAAATACCCTTTAGTTTTTCATCATTAAAATATAAAATATGTATATAGTATAAAATGAATATTTCAGATAATTTTCAGTATAAATTTTTTGTCTCAAAATTTTCTTTATTTTCCCATAGATTTCTAATTGCAGATTCTGGGATGAGCCCATTTCTTTTCCTATGCATGTTACATAATTAGATTAGATTCATACTATGAAAGAGTTAACAGTCATATTAAAATATTTTTGACATCTTTAGGTATCATAATTCTATAAGTCCACATGCTAATTACATAATTACAAGCTGTCAGTATACAATTGCTGATACTTGTAATATTTGATAATTACATAATTTGGCATGATTACAATTATAAAAAGAGTACATAGTAATTGACTAAAATTACTTTTTAGTTTTTCTGAAACACAAAACTATGTTCTAAATTAAGACAAGGAATGAAATATGTAATTAGAATAAAATTCATATGGATAGTGTATTATTCCTCAAAATGTGGGAAAATTAGATTTTTGTCTTTGTATAATATTTGTCAAAATGTATAACATTATGTTATATCTACCTGAACCAATGTGTAATCTATTAAAATGTATACAAGATGATTGCTCATAACTTTGTCCTGTGGAGGGAACATTTTTAACTGTTTCACTTTTTTTCAACTAATTTAAAGTTATTGTGGCATCTTAGAGACACAAATAATCTAAAGAGAAAAACATAATAAAGGTAACATTGTCATTAATAGCTGCAAATTTGTATTCCTCTCATGAGATTCAAAGTCAAATAATAACAGGCATTAAGCTTTTCTATATAAGTCCTACTTGACCTTTGATCTTATGTGTTTGATAATGAGATTGTATGGTTTTTAAATAATATAAATTAATTTTAAAATATATGTGGTATGCAAAGACAACTGCATAATTCTGACATGCAGATTCAAAAAATAATTATGAACACACTGGAAACAAGCAAACAAAAAGCCTTGGCAATTAATTAGAAAGTCTTTTTAAGGAGATAGAATATAGGAAGTAGAAAACTTTAGAAGTGAGGATATGAGATATGAGTGAGTTCATGAGCAGACTATAGTCAGTAGATGAAAAATAAGTGAATTGGCTAATACAAAAATAGGCATCCAATGTGAATGACAAAGAGAAAATAGGCTAGAAAGAAAATAAACAGAGCCTCAAGACCTATGGGACTGTAACAAATGATATAATATTAGATTTATTGAAACCCAGAAACAGAGGAAGAAGTACGTGAAATTTAAAAGTACTCAAAAAAATAATGAATGAGCACTCCTCATATTTGGCAAGAGACATAAACCTACATATGTAAGAAGTCATTGAATCACAAACCCAAAGATAATCCACACCAAGATGCCTCATAATGACCTACCTACCTACACTACCTGAAAACTAGAGACAAATAAAAATTCTTGAAGAAGGAGAAAATTATACCTTATCTATAGAGAAAAAAACAATTTGAATGATGGAAAACTTCTCGGCAGAAACCACAGAAGCCAGAAGAAAGTGGCAGAATATTTTTCAAGTACTTAATGAAAAGAAATTGTTCAACCCAGAAACCAATATCCAGTAAAAATATTCTTCAGAAATAAAGAAGAAAACCAGATATTTTCAGAAAAATAAAATGAAGAGAATTTGTCACCAATAGAATCAACTCAAAAGAGCTGCTAAAGGAAATTCCCCTAAACAGAAAATAAATAATAAAAAAAGGAACCTTAGAACATCAGAAGGGAAAAAAGAACATGGTAAGAGAACCACATTCAAGAAATTTTTTTGAGGTTTTCAATTTATATTTGAGGGCTGAAGTGAAAATTATTGCTGTCTAAAATGGTCCTAAATGTATGTAGAAAAAATATTGGATAATTTTATACTGAGGAGGAAAAATGCATGCAAAAGGCAGTAACATTTTTATACTTCACTTGAATTGAAAAAAATGACAACAGTTCACTCTGACTAAATTATATAAATATAATATAATATCTAGTGAAACAAATAAAAAAGTTACACAAAGAAATACACTCACAGTGTTATAGATAAATAAAAATAAAATTCTAAAAAAATATTCAAATAACCCCCAAGAAGGTAGTAAGAAAATGACAAAGAATCAAAAAACTACATAAAATAAACAAAAAAATTATCAACATTAAGCCTTAGTATATCAATGATTACACTATATATCTGTGGTATAAGTATACTACTCAAAATGCAGATTAACAGAGTATATTAAAAAATATTACCCAATGATATGCAGACTGTAAGAAATTCACTTCAAATGTAACCATATAGGCAGGTTTAAAGTAAAAGACTGGAAAAAAAGATATATCAAGTAAGGTTAATCAAATGAAACAAATGTGTCTATACTAATATCAAATGAAGCAGATTTTAGAGTAAAAATGTTACCAGACATAAAGAAGGATATGACATATGAGAAAATGATTTATCATGAACATCTGAATAGACATTTTCCCACAGAAGATATACAAATGGCCAAGAGATACATGATAAGATGCTCAACATCACTAATCATCTGAGATATGCAAATTAAAACCACGAGATACTCCCTCACTCTTGCTAAGATAGCTATTAAAAAAATGGTACTGATGAACATAGTGGTAGAGCAGGAATAAAGATGCAGATGTGGAGAATGGACTAAAGAACATGGTGGGGATGGGGAGGTTAGGATGTAGTGAGAGAGTAGCATTGATGTATATACACTACCAAATGTAAAATAGATGGCTAATGGGAAGCAGCTGCATACACAGGGAGATCAACTGAATGCTTGGTGACAACCTAGAGGGGTGGCATAAAGAGGGTGGGAGAGAGGCTCAAGAAGGAGGAGATATGGGGATATATGTATACATATAGCTGATTCACTTTGTTGTACACCAGAAACTAACACAACACTGTAAAGCAATTATACTCCAGTAAAGATGTATTAAAAGTGACAAGAAATAATGTATTGGTGTATTTGTACACTGTTGGTGGGATTGTGCACCACTAATTGTACAGCCAATGTGAAAAAAAAACTGTATGCAGTTTCCTCAAGAAATTAAAAATAAACTATCATATGATCCAGTAATTCCACAACTGGGTATATATCAAAAGGAAATGAAAATACTATCTTGAATATCTGCATTAGCATTCTCATTGCAGCTTTATTTGCAATAGCAAAGGAAAGGAAACAATGTAAATTTCCATTGACAGATGAATGAAGAAAATGTGACATATATATGCCATTAAAATTATTAATGGAAGTATGTATATATATACACATAAATATAATATATATGTATAAACAAGCCATCAAAAAAAGGAAATTCTACCACTTGTGACAACATGGATGAACCTAGAGAACATCATGTTAAATGAAATAAATCAGAAAGATAAAAAAATATTGTATGAACTAATTTGTATGTGGAATCTAAAAAAAAAATTGAACTTATAAGACCAGAGACTAGAGTGGTGGTTTCCAGGGTCTGGAGGTTGGGGGAATGAGGAGATATTTGTTAAAGGATACAAACTTTCATACATAAGGTAAGGAAGTCCTGGAGGATCTAATGTTCAGCAGCATAGTGGCTATAGTTAATTAATATTACTGTATTTATGCTTGAAATTTGTTAGTAGATTTTAAGTTTTCTCACCACACTGAAAATTAAAAAAATAAAAACAAACAAACAAATGTAAGGTTATGGTTGTGTTAGCTTGATTGTGGTAATCATTTCACAGTATAGACATATATTCAATATCACATTGAAAACTTTAAATATATGCATTTTTTATCTGTCTACTAAACCTCAATAAGGCTGGGGGGAAAAGACCACAATTTAAATGTGTGTACACTAATATACAGAACTTTAAAATATGCAAAACAAATGTTGATCGAAATAAGAGAAAAATAAACAAATTCACAACTATAAGTAAAAGAATTTAATCCTCCCTCTCTGAACAATTGATAGAATAACCTGACAGAAAGTTTATATAAGATCTCAGTAACACCATTGACCAAAAGTATCTAATCAGCATTCATAGGAAAATCTCCTAATCCTTGCTAGTTTAAACAGCAAAATTCTAAATAAATTATGAGTTAAACAGGAATTTTCATGTATCATGAAACTAAATATAACATTGTAACTTAACTATACATCAATTTTAAAAACCAGTATACATATGCATATATGTATTTGAATGGAAAATAAAATATATCAAATTTGTGGGACACAACTAGATTTGAAATGATCATATATAGTACAAAATACATATATTGGAAAAAATGAAAAGTGTCAAATCAATAACCTAAACTTTCTCCTCAAGAATCTAGAAAAGGAAGAATTGATAAACCCAAAGCAATCAGACAAAGGAAATAATAAAAATAAAAGCAGAATTCAATAAAATGATAAACAACAAAGCAGCCAAGAATATCAAGTAAACAAAGAACTTTGATCTTTACGTAAATAAAAAACTTTAACAAACTTCTAGCCAAACTGGCAAAGTAAAAAATAGAGAATGCACAAATTACCAAACATGAGGAATGACATAAGGCATATCACTACAAACCTTGCATACACTAAAAGAATAATTAGAATAATAATTATAGTATAATAATAATTAGAATAAAAACAACTCTGTACACACAAATTGACAACCATGATGAAACAAATTCCTAGAAAAATATACCAACCACACCTCACCTAGTATGAACTAAATCATTAGGATATCTCTATAATTATTAAGGAAATTAAATTCATGATTTAAAAAAAACAAGAAAGAAATACACAGACCAGATGATTTCATTGGAGAAATCTACCAAATACTTAAAGAATTAACAGCAATTTGATACAAACTCTTCCAGAAAAGAATAGAGGAGAAATGACTTCTCTATTTTCTGAAGCTACTATTATATCAAAAATATAATTTATATTAAATTAAAAACATAACAATTTTTTAAAAATATAAAAATGTGTACTGATAAAGGCAGTACAAAAAATGACAAGAAAAAGAAAAAACTCAGATATCAATGCCCCCAGTGAATAGGGACAAAAATCCTTAACAAAATATTAGCAGATAGAATTCAGCAATATATAAAAATAATTATTCATTGTGAGAAAATGGGGTTTATTCCAGAAATGCAAGATTAGTTCAATATTTAAAAATCAATCAGCACAATCCCCCATATTAATAGGATAAACAAGAAAAAATACATCATGTCAATTGACATAGAAAAAGCCTTTGACACAATTCATGATCCATTTATGATAAAATGTCTCAGTAAAACAGGAATACAGGGGATGTCTTCAATGTTATAAGCAGCAGTCTTTAAAAATATATAGCTAACATTACACCTAATCATTAAACACTGAATGCTTTTCCTCTAAGATTAAGAGCAAAGCAAGATTGTTCACTCTTCTTCAATACAGTACTGGAAGTTGCAGCAATGCAATATGGCAGGGAAAGGAAATTTAAAAAAGTATAGCTCTGAAAGTAAGAAATGAAGCTATCTCTGTTTACAGATAACATGGTTACATGTATAGACTATCACAAGAAATATACTAAAAAAAAAAAAAAAATTCCTAGAACTAATAGGAGATATCAGCAAGTTCAGATAATGCTAGATAATATGCAAAAGACACTTGTATTTCTATATATTACTAATGAAATGTGAATGCTTAAATTAAAAGTTCAGTAGAACTCACAATTGCTCTTAAAAATAAAACACGAATACAAATTTAATAAAGTATATAGAGAGCTGTGTACTGAAAATTATACAACATTAATAAATGAATTCAAATAACAGCTAAATGAGTGGAAATATATACTGTGTATATAGATTGGAAGACTATTTTTTGATGGTAAAAATACAGTTCTTCCCAAATTGATACACAGGATTAGTTAAATATCTATCAAAATCTTAGGAAGATTATTTGTAGATAAGATTATTCTAAAATTTATATGAAATGTCAATGGAACTTGAATACCTAAAGTGATTTTGTAAAAGACAAACTATATAGTAGAAGAAAATGGTGTACCCAATTTCAAGACTTATTATAAAGCTACAGTAATTATGACTGTGTGGTACTGATGAAGTTATAGATACACTGATCAGTGGAATGGAATCAAGAACACAGAAATATACCCACGCACACATGCCATACTGAATTGTTGCATATTCAATAGAGTGAAGGTGTCCTTTTCAACAAAGTATGCTGAAACATCCAGTAGCAAACAAACAAAAATCAATGTTTGACATGTCTTGAATTTTTAATCTAAATGTGTAACACATCTCTGAGATCTACAGTTAGATGATTAGAAATGTAGGCACCAAAAGCATGATCCAACAAAGAAAAAATAGATAAGTTGAACTTCATCAAAGTTAAAGGCTCTGTTAAAGATTTTGAAAATAAAAAGACAAGACAATGTACAGACTGGAAGAAATTATTTATAAACCATATATCTGACAAATGACTAGTTTATTGAAATATATAAAGGACTATTGAAACTAAAGAGTAAAAATCTCCAATTAGAAAATGGAAATGAACAGAAATTTCAGTGAAAAGAAGATACTGATAGCAAATAAGCACCTGAAAATATGTTAAACATCACTAGCCATTAGCAAAATGCAAACTCAAACCACAATAGGTATATCAGTACACATCTGATGTGAGAATGATGGCTAAAACAAAAAAAAAAAATAGGGACAAAACAAAATACTGACAAGAGTGTAAATGAACAGGATCACATATATTACTGACAGGAATTTAAAATGGTGTGCTTATTCTGGAAAACTCTTCAGTAGTTTTTATTTGTTTGGTTTTGTTTTACAAAATTATTACATGCATACAAACCTACAAATGCACTCCTGGGCAATTATTCCAGAAAAAAATGGAGAATTATAATCACATAAAATCCCATACATGAATGTTTATGCAGATTTATTCCTAGTAGCCACAAACTGCTAATAAACAGATGTCCTTTAATAGGTGAACGTTTAAACAAACTGATGCATCCATACTATGGAATAATACTCAGCAATAAAATGGAAGAAATGATTGATATGACTGACGTATGTCTATCTCAAGAGAAAACGTGAGTGAAAAAAGCCAACCCAAAGGTTACCTTCTTTACAAGTTAATTAACATGAAAATACTGAAATGACAAAATCACAGAAATGAAGATCAACTTCATGCTTGTCGGGGTTTAAAGAGGAGATAGAGGAGATGGGAATGGGAGAGAAGTGGGTGTGGGTATAAAAAGGTAATGAACACATGAAACACATGAAAAGATGCTCAACATCACTAATCATTAGAGAAATGCAAGTCAAAGACACAATGAGGTATCACCTCACACCGGTCAGAATGGCCATCATCAAAACATCTAGAAACAATAAATGTTGGAGAGGGTGTGGAGAAAAGGGAACTCTCTTGTATTGTTGGTGGGTATGTAAGCTGGTACAGCCACCAAGGAAAACAGTTTGGAGATTCTTTAAAAAACTAAAAATGGAACTACCATATGACCCAGTAATCCCAGTACTGGGCATATACACAGAGAAAACCATAATCCGAAAAGAAACATGTACCACAGTGTTCAATGCAGCACTATTTACAATAGCCAGGACATAGAAGCAACCTAAATGCCCATCAGCAGATGAATGGATAAAGAAGATGTGGCATGTATACACAACGGAATAGTACTCAGCCATAGAAAGGAATGAAATTGAACTATATGTAATGAGGTGGGTAGACCTCAAGACTGTCATACAGAGTGAAGTAAGCCAGAAAGAGAAAAACAAATACTGTATGCTAACTCATATATATGGAATCTGAGGAAATGGTACTGATGCACGCAGTGACAGGGCAAGAGTGGAGATACAGAAGTAGAGAATGGACTTGAGGACACGGGGCTGGGGTGGGGGTGGGGCGAAGGGGAAGTTGGGATGAAGTGAGAGAGTAGCATAGACATATTTACACTTCCAACTGTAAAATAGATAGCTAGTGGGAAGTTGCTGTATAACAAAAGGAGATCAACTTGATGATGGGAGATGCCTTAGATGGCCAGTACAAAGAGGGGGGAAGGGAGTCACGGGAGGGAGGTTATACGGGGATATATATGTATAAATACAGCTGATACACTTTGGTGTATCAAAAACTGGTACAAGAGTGTAAAACAAATATATTCCAATAAAGAGCTCAAAAAGAAAAAAGGCAATGAGTTCTTGTGGTGATGGAAGCGTTCTGTATCATCACTGCATCAGTGTTCAAATATTGGTTGTGATATTGCACTAAAGTTTTGCAGGATATTACCACTTGGGAAAACTGAGTAAAGAGTCTAAGGCATCTCTGTATTACTTTACATAAGTGTATGTGAATCAATAATTATCACAAAATAAAAAAAATGTAATTTAATAAAAGGGTATATACTAAGCAGTGTACTTCAAAATATGATTTTTACCCAGGCAAGGTTATATATTCACTTATTATGCCTTAGAGGACTGGGACAGGGAGGGTGGGGGGGACTCGAGGGAGAGTGGGGGGGAGTTGAAGGAGGGAGGGAATATGGGAATATGTGTATAAAAATAGACGATTGAACTTGGTGTACCCCCAAAAAATGATAATTTAATTTAAAAAAAGTGAAAAGCAAACAAACAAAAGTCTGACAATGATAATTTAGGCAGAAAAATGTGATGAAAGAGCCAATAGATTATTGATGGGATCAAATCATCTTAAGTTAATTTTCTTTTTAATAAAATTTATATATATATGGATAATAAGACAGTATTTGAATACTTTCTAGAGATATTTAGCATCTGTCAATAAATTCTAGATAAGATAGAGAAGTTCCATCAGAATTATATACCTAGGGATATTGATAATGTTCTGATCTACTTATGGGGAGCTATTTCTAGAGAGACAATTCCAAACCATAAATTTTTTTCCTGTTTTTTTTTTTTAATTGGAGTATAGTTGCTTTACAATATTGTGTTAGTTTATAATATGCAGCAAAATGAATCAACTATACAAATACATATATCCCCTCTTTTTTGGGTTTCCTTCTCATTTAAGTCACCACAGAGCATTGAGTAGGGTTCCCTGTGCTATATAGTTGGTTCTCATTAGTTAATCTATTTTATACATGGTATCAATTGTGTATATATGTCAATTCACATCTCCCAATTCAATCCACTCCTCCCCTTCCCCCTTGGTATCCATACATTTGTTCTCTATGTCTGTGTCCCTTTTTCTGCTTTGTAAATAAGATCATCTATACCAATTTTTTTCAGATTCCACATATATATGTTAATATAAGATATTTGTTTTTCTCTTTCTGACTTACTTCACTCTTTATGACAGTCTCTAGGTCCATCTATGTCTCTACCATCACACATAAATATTTCAAATGCTTTTTTTCTTCATTTTTTCTGGTAAAATATTTTCAATTATTTTGATACAAATATTTAGGATACTCATATTTGATTAAAAGAATGGGAGAAAAAAATAAAGGCATTGAACATAAATTCATGTTCCCAAAAGACCTTATAGTGTTTAAATGATTAGTTAATTAAGTTAATTAGTTAATTAATTAAGCAAGATACAATTAATAGGAAAAAATCATGACATATAGAGCACCATACTGTGATAAAAATAAAGAAGAAATGATTAGGTACCAATATATGTGAAAAAATTTAAAATATTTCAGTCTTCTAAAAATGAATATGTATAATGTTACCCTTAAAAAATTAGACAATTGTTTGCACCTTTAATAGGGGCAGTTGATCCAGAACAAGGGAAGTACTAATCCCACTCTGGTTTTCAAGGCTATACTGTTACCTAGAATAATGCATTCATTTTGGGGACTTACACTTAATGAAAGTCAAGGGACACCAACCAACCAATCAACCAACCAAAGAAACACGTCTTGAAATCCTATGACAAGGGGAATGATGAATAGAAGAGTGGTACAAGAAAATCCAGAGGGAACAGGACTTGAAGGGCCATCACATAAACACAGTTTAGACTTGTTCTTCATATCCTAGGAGAGAAGGATTGGAATCAATGAAGTTGAGGTGCAGCAAACAGACATTTCAGCAGACTGTGAGGAAGGACTACTCCAACAAATGGATATTTACAAAGTTAGCTGATGCAGAGTATCCAGAAATATATTCCATTTCTTGTCAGTAGAGTTAGTTCAAAGGTCAGTTGAGGAAGACATGATCAAGAAGATTTTATAAGAATTTGGATACACCTTTTCCAGGTAATTTTTCAAAGATTATCTAGTCACATAGCATTTCTAATTTTAGACTTAAATGTAATATTAAGGAATCTTTGATTGGTATTAAATAGATGTTTTTATATCAACATTGATGTGAACCCTTTATGCTTCTCAGATTAACAATCTCTTCATGATATTCTGTTTATCATCAATCTTATTTTAGTTTCTTCTTTTCCTTTTTTATACACCATGATCAAATCCTATTGTTCATGAGCTAAAGGATCTGCAATCAGAATTGTAAGTGATTCAGGCTATTATATTCAATCTTATAAGTTATATTTCTTAAATATTTATATATTTTCATTTACTTTACTATATAGACAATTCATGTGCATATGGAAATGCAAATTCAAATAATACTTAAGTATTTGAAGTATAAGGTGAAATTAACCTTCCTTACCTTATTTCTCAACTCCACAAGGACTTGATGAAGAAGACAAAGGAAGTGAAAGGACTGACTTACTCTGTGTCAACATTTACTTTAAAGTTGTAGTAGTTAAGATGATGTGACACTTAGGTAAAGTCCGACCAATCAACCAACAGAATAAAACAGAAGAGAGGCTCTCAAACATTTGGATCCCAGGTTCTGTTTATAATCTTGGAAAATCATTGAGGGGTCAAAGAGCCTTTGTCAATTTCCATATTTAATATATTCAAATTAAAACAAAACAATAAAAGTATATTTATTCATTTAAAGACAACAATATAAATCCAAATGTATTATTAAAGACAGCATTCTTATGAAAAATAACTGCTTTCCAAAACAAAAGAAACAAAATCATTTAAAATTTTTTGCAAATCTATTTATGTCTAGCTTAATTGAAGGTGGCTAAATCCTTATATCTATTTTGGCATTTGTCAGTTGCTGCATACTGTTTTGCTGGAAGCATATGAAGAAAATCTGGGCTCACAAAGAAATGCAGTTGGAAAAAAGAAAGACTATTTTAATAGTTTTTCAGATCATTGTGAATAGTCTCCTTTGTTACCACAGCAAGATATGACCAGTGGTAATTTCTTAATGGTTAAATGAGATAAGGAATCTTAAACTCCTGTGAGCATCTTTCACAGTAGTGGGTGACTTCAGCTTGTGAAAGGTGTCATCCTTGAAATAAATCATATAACCACCTCCTGATATGGTTGTCAGTTTCATATTCACCCTGACATCAGTTTCTGAGTTCTAATTTTCATAACAAACACAAGGACTAAGAAGACAAATTGTATTTTAGAGGGATATTCTTCAGAGTCGTCAAAGTTCATCAGCGATATCAGTCTGCCCTGCTCAGCAGAGGATTAAGGCTGATTTGTGCAGAAAGGAGCAGATGATGGAAGAACCTACAAATGCATAGTGGACAGAGTTTGACAAGTAGGGAAGGTACAGTACATATAATGTAGCTTTATGGATGAGAAAATTAAAGCTTGAAAAGAGCACATAATTTGTCCAAAGTAACACAAATAATAATTGATAAAGCTAGCATTCAAACTTATTTAGTACACATCTAAAATCTCTAGATATCACTGTCATATGCTGCCTCCTTGTAATCAACTTTTTCCTAAACATTTCTTCTTTTATCAATAAACAAATCATTTTTTTAAATGCATGCTTCTCTAAAATTCACACAATTAAGACAAGCCTGCATATATCATATTCCACTAGAGCTATGAAATGTCCCTACAACATGGGAGGACCTTCATCTCAGAAAGAAAATGTGGCAAAATAAAATGACTGAAAGCAGAAATTTATAATACTATGGTAGCCTCTTCTATTTAGCTTGCAACTATTTTTTTTTTAATTTATGAAACACAACTACACTGCTCTCACAACAACTGGGAAATAGTTTTCTTGTATTTATGTAATAGATGTAGTCTGTAAAATAGAATTATATAAGTTTAGTAAACTTCCAACTTCATAGCATAGAGAATTCTAAATTTAGAATGTCAATTGGGGGATAAGATTGAGTAGGCCACCTCATATGTCTCAAGTTATGCTTTTTCCATGAATGAAATTATTTTAAATAAATATCAATGATCTTAGGGAATTGTTACTTTCCTCCATATTCAGTGACTGCAATTTGTATCTGTCCATTTCTTTGTTTAGAAGGAAAATGCCATTAGCACTTACAAACTTTTTACATATACTTCCATATAACACAGTTGTAAAACTAAATATGTTGATCTACTTTATCACAATATCTGTATGTACACAAAAGTAATCTAAAACCTTTCTTCCTATATTTATTTTGTAACTGATGAAGCTAGCAAAGGCATATAAATTTCTGACCACAAGTGAATATTATTCTATTTATCTTTCCTAATATTTATATAAAGCTTTAACATAATAGTATCATTTTAATTCTATCATTTTAATTCACTATGTGAAAAATATGCTACTGCTGCATAAATACGTAAATAGTTGTTGATCAAGCATAATCCTTATTTATTATTTGTGAGACAGTTAATGAGCTATTTCAAAAACAGAGGTTTTACTCCACACACACTGGCATGACAGGTTGAAATGGTGATGTAGAAGAGAAAAAAACAACTTAAAATGTGACCATATACACATATACAAATAATATATTTGAGATGAAAATAATTTAAAGTTACATATATTTGGGGATAATCAAATTTAAGGAAGAAAAAATGCTTTTTAGCTAATACAGGAATTTTTCACAAGTGATTATTCATAAGTTCTATTTATAGGAAAGAAAGCTTTATTCATTCTCTGGCCAGCCTGCAGCCCATGATACGCCACTTCCATCATTCTTTTACCAGAACTATGAAATCTGTTTGCAACTATGCCTGCTGTGGAGACTACCAACACTACATGAGACTTATCCTAGTCAAGGAGAGGAGCAGAGCAACTTGTGAGTTATTGACTGACTGAGCTGCTTATTTTCCTCTATGTGAGTCTGTTGCATCTGTCTCTGGTACTGGAAACAAAATTTCTCAAGAGAAGTGATCAGGAAGAGAAGATGCACATGAAACAAGGCAAGCAACCATATCCTGGGTCATGTTAAGATGAGCTGTAAATCATGAAGATGGAGGAGGGGTCTCCCCATGCCTCGAGGACTCCAACCTTGATGATGGGGTGTCCTGCAGAAGAAGCTGGTGATACTCATCTTGGAGATATTCATCAAGCCATAGCTGGCCCAGGAGTGGAAGATGCTGAAGGAGGATTTGGCAGGATCTGAGGAAGCTGTGGGCCCAGATGCTGCCCCATGCCAATAAGGGAACCAGCACATATGTGATTATGTGTGTAGGCAGCAATAGGACCGCATTCCTTGCACAGTCCTTCTGAGTTGTATATATATATATAATTATATCTATATCTATATCTATGTATCCATATATATATATGTATCTATATCTATCTATCTATCATCTATCTATATCTACTGCTTCATTTTCATTCTGTCTGTTTTGCATGGTTTCTAAACTTAACTAAGTTACCGTCACCTTCTTTATATCACTGGTCTCATTTCTCCCTATACAGACCCACAGAAGCTATTCTTTATAACTTATCAAATTCTACCTACATTTTTTCTCAACATCCCTACCCAGCCAAGAAGAGATGACTTTGTTATTTCCTAGAGGACAAACAACAATCAGAAATGAGCTCAATTTCCTCCTCACCACATAAAATTTTTGTCAGTATCTGTACATATCACCACATAACATTAAGAAAATACCCTTCATCTCCAATTCAAAGTTAATTCCTTAAGTTTTTCTCTGTAAAAAAAAAAAAAAGTCCATTTTCTGCTCTTTGATATTCGCAATATGCAGTTAAACACTATCAATCCTGAATTATATCAGTAGGCAATATTATAGTTGCCTGAATATGTTGTGTTAAAATATTTTTTTAAAAAAAATTTAGTGCCTGTGAACTGGTCTTAAGACAACACCATCTTTGATTGGGATTTAAGAATGCCACCTTTCAGGTAAAATATTTCTGTTGACTGTCCACTAGTGAGCAGGTTAAGTATAAATGACTCCATCTGGCACTTAGGGCTCTCTACAATACTGCTACTGCCTAGATTTATGGACTTATATTCAAGTGTACATTTTACTATAACCAGTAAAAATCAACTTACTGTTCATCAGATATGGCCCATGCTTTTTTTGTGTGATAACTTTGGCTAGTCGTAAGGTGCCAATGTTCATTCTTACAGCCAACAAACATTTATCAAATGCAAACAAAGTGGCAAGTACTGTTAGACATACAAAATGAACAGGACAGAAATCTTGTCATAACAGATGTAACTACCCAGTGACAAGATGTTCCTGAATACAGTTATCATTCATAGCTACACTTGCCATCATGTAGAAACTCATATGGAGGGATAAAAACAAAATATAAGACCTTCCTGGAAGGAAAGGAAGGGTTGAGAAAAGCTTTTCAGACTAGATAACACTTAAGCTGAGTATTGAATGATAAGTCTGGTTCATCAAGCAAGCAAATTGGTAATGGACCCTCCACATTTCCATATATGGGAAACCTGTTTGCCTTATAGTTTCTCTTTCAAGTATTACTTATTTCAGATACTGTTTTCTATGTCACCAATTCAAAATGCATTTCCTCTATGTTGATCCCTTGTGACCTGACTTCGTATAACCCCTTGACATATGTTAGCACTTGTCTACTCTCCTGCCTGTGGATTGGAAACACAGTGAAGCTCTTGTATCTATTACTTCCCCTAAAGACTTAATAACTGACTCCTTTGAGAGTTTTCCTATGTATTCTTTTCACATATCAATTTCTAGTTTTTCTAAAAAATCATGCAATGTGTGGAATGTAATCTATATAATATTACACACCCCAAAGATGATTTGAATGGATACATTGCTCTTTCCAAAGTCGGTGTTTAAGCCTGAAAAAGATGATTCTCTATGGGTAAGAAACTATGAAAATTACTTTTGGGTAGTGAAACAGTGATTCTTCCTGTAGCCTTGAAACAAACAATATTAAGAACAGCCTTGTGTGCCTTTGTTCTCTTCAGGTGCTTTAATGTGGGAAATTAGTGCTTCCATTGCATTGCTTCAATGAAAAATTCAGTAGTAGAGAGTCATTATAAACTGCTGAATGTGTTTTATTTATCAGAGTTGGATTTACAAGAAGTTACTGAGGGAAGGTTCAGGAACCCTCCTTTGCATGGAGCCTTCCCCCTAGGCATTGGAGTGCCTTTGGTCAGATCACTATGGTTTAAAACTCCAGTTGGTCAAGATTATTGTCTCTTTCCACCCCAGTGTCCTCACTACATCATTTTTCCTCTGAACTGAAAAGGCCTTTTTGTGATATGGCAAAGGGGAATTAAGTGTGGTTTTAGTAAAATGTCATTAGTAGTTCACACAACTTTTGTGAGTAGTTACTGCTAACTATCCAGGTCCAGGCAGGGGATGGCTCCCAGGATACCTTGGCACTCACTGGGCCAACTCATCCAGCATCCTTATTAGGATAAGGATAGATGTAGAGGTAGAGGTCAAGAGATGCTACAGGGGCACCAACACACTCTACATCTCACTATACATATTTGTGAATTGGAGAAATATGGTCTGAAAGACATAGAGTCAGTAAAGAGCCTGTGGAAACTTTTCCCATCCTCAGAAATATAAACTGCAAGCAGAAGATTAGCTTCCCAGCAAGACCTAGTCAAACTGAAAGTTCTCTCCTGTCAGAAAAATACTCAGCAATGGAGCATAGTTTTCTTTGGCTTTTAATGGAGATTTCCTAAAATAAAATTTATAGATTTCCTATGTTAGCAGGGTACATTTGAACCCCTACTGCATAAAACAAATATGTTGGTGTGTAAAGTTACATATTTTACACAACCCTAGGTATCAGGGTTATTTTATAGAATACCTGAACTTTTACTGGTTAAGTAAAGTCATTAAAGAAGGGACAGCCATGCAAATTGCCTCCAAAGTATCAAAATGACCCAAAGAAACAAGTATTCCACTAACAAAACTTCTACATATATTCACCAGGAATTCAATATATTGATATTATAAGAGTATTTTAATTACTCTTAAGCTTAATATGACACAGCTTAATTTTAAAATTCACTAGAATTGTTTTTAACTACTTGCAATTCATTTAGGATTAATTTTGTATTCTTTTCAGAATTATTGGAATGCAGAATTATTTTCAGAATTCTGACATGATAGAAAAGAAGAATCATATTGGAAGTAAAATATTTAAATGTAAAGGAAATACCTGAGATATTTATATCATTTAAATATTCTTATACTTCTTTTTGTGAATTATTTCCACATTGTAAAAAAAAATTTACATTTGTACTAATCTCATATTTGTAATTTTGAACTATTTCACTTTAAAGGATCTTCTATGAATTGTATAAGCATTAGTTCCATAAAACCTAGATCCAGTTCTCCTGATTATATATGTTTCATGTCTGGTATTAATAATAAAATTAAATTTCAAAATTTGACTGACACAAATTCCACTAGGATAGTAGATACAAAAACCACAGTGACCCCAGTGAGTTAAAAGAAATGGAGGTTTTTGCACATTTAATTTAACATATCTGACTCCAATTTTTCTAAAATGCTCTTTATGATACAAGAGAAAATCAATCAGAATAAAAATAAAATAAAGACGCATACAATTATTTTTTGTTTAATTTATCAAAATTATTTATGAATCTTTAATTTGGGAAAATGTTAAATTTTAGTATCGGCTATTTATTAAAGATCTTAAGGAAAATTCTCAATATAAAATTTAAAAATATGTTGTATATTGTAAGCAAGCAAGATATAAATAGGTTAAAATGATTCATTTATGAAATGTTGATTAATTGATCAATTTGTTTTAATGCATTGTGCTTATATTTCATAATCAAGTATAAATTATTATTAATGTCATATTTCAAATGAAATTTTTTCTGGATCCTTCATTTCATGTTAAAGTATTTTATAATTGTTTTAATTCTTTTATTTTGTGTAAAATTTGGAAAAGAAGCTCTATTTGATAGTAAAAATGGTTTGAACTATAAATAATGCTGTTTAATTTTTTTCAAAAGTAGAAAATCTTAGGAGTGTTCACAATTCAAATCTAAATCTGTAACTTTTCAAAAATCACTCCTTTCCATTGTTCCATATATATTTCATTATGCTGACCTACTTAAGACACCAACTTGAAGGAAAGCTATAAAAATGCAGCTACTTAGCTAAGGAGAAGCATTACATTTAAAAGAACTATTAAGCTATATGAGAAGAATTGAAAAGAATAATTTGAAATATGAAAATAAGTCAAGAATAGGGTATTTTAAAAGATAATTTTTTATGTGCTTTCATTAGCAGGTTTCAAATTATGACACACTGACCAACCTGAAGTCTCTTCCAAAAATCACATACATTCACCAAGCATTCTCTTGAAATGAGCCTATACTTAAAGAACATAACCCAGACAACCAGCGATTTTATGCTTAATAAAACTGTACCTATGTGTCCTCTAGTCATCCCCTTATTTATTTAATTATAATTACTTTCCCACTTCTCTGTGTCTGTTCTCTTTATTACCTTAAGCATTTATATACCTGGAGATTGTATTACCTGAAATGCCTAATTTTCAAGGTATTCATTTTACAGCAGTCAGCAGCTTCTGTGATTATAAATGTTATTATATAAAATTATTATATTGGAGATCAGAAATCTTGGGTCCCAGATTTCACATGGGAACTTGGCATGATATCTACCACCTCCACATTTCAGACCCAGGAGACTCATGTTTTCTTTTTAATTTTTGGATTTGCTTAAATCTGTTTACTTAATGGTTGATTATTGTCAACATTTCATTGTTGTTGTTATTGTTATTATGTTTTGTTTGTAGTTGCATTTTTTGTTTTCTTTGCTTTTTTTAAGTACTTTTACTGAGATACAGTTAACAGACAAAAAACAGCATATATTTAGAGTGTACAATTTGGTATCCCAATCTCCCAATTCATTTCTCCCCAACCTTCCCTGCTTTCCCCACTTGGTGTCCATGTGTTTGTTCTCTACATCTGTGTCTATATTTCTGCCTTGCATTTCCTCTTTCGTAGTTGCTAATATTTGCCTTATGTATTGAGGTGCTCCTATATTGGGTGTATATATATTTATAATTATCTCCTTTTCTTGGATGGATGTCTTGATCTTTATGTAATGTCCTTTCTTGTCTCTTGTAAGATCTTTTATTTTAAAGTCTATTTTATCTGATACGACTATAGATACTCCAGCTTTCTTTTGATTTCCACTTGCATGGAATATATTTTTCCACCCCCTCACTTTCCATTTTTATGTGTCCCTAGGTCTGAAGTGGATCCCTTATAGAGAGCATATATGTGGGTCTTGTTTTTGTACCCATTCAGCGAATCTGTGCCTTTTGTTGGTGCACTGAGTCCATTTACATTCAAGGTCATTATTGATATGTATGTTCCTATTACCATTTTCTTATTTGTTTTGTTTTTGGTTTTGCAGGTCCTTTTCTTCTCTTAGGTTTCCCACTTAGAGAAGTTCCTTTAGCATTTGCTATAGGGCTGGTTTGGTGGTGCTGAATTCTCTTAGCTGTTGCTTGTCTGTAAAGCTTTTGATTTCTCTGTCAAATCTGAATGAGATCCTTGCTGGGTAGAGTATTCTTGGTTGTAGGTTCTTCCCTTTCATCACTTGAAATATATCATGCCACTCCCTTCTGGCTTGCAGAGTTTCTATGGAGAAATCAGCTGTTACCCTTATTGGGAGTTCTTTTGTTTGTTATTTGTCATTTTTCCCTTGTTGCATTTCTCTGTCTTTCATTTTTGTCAGTGTGAGTACTATATGTCTTGGCGTGTTTCTCCCTGGGTTTATCCTGCCTGGGACTCTCTGCACTTCCTGGACTTGGGTAGCTGTTTCCTTTCCCATGTTAGGGAAGTTTTCAACTATAATCTCTTCCAATGTTTTCTGGGGGCCTTTCTCTCTCTCTTCTCCTTCTGGGACCCCTAGAATGAGAATGTTGGTGTGTTTAACATTGTCTCAGAGGTCTTTTATGCTGTCTTCAGTTCTTTTCATTCTTTTCTCATTATTCTTTTCCACATCAGTGATTTTCACCATTCTGTCTTCCAGGTCACTTATTCGGCCTTCTGCCTCAGTTAATCTGCTATTGGTTCCTTCTAGTGTATTTTTCATTTCAATTATTATGTTGCATATCTCTGTTTGTTTGCTCTTTAATTCTTCTAGGTCTTTGTTAAACTTTTCGATCTTTGCATCCAGTCTTTTTGCAAAGTCCTGGATTATCTTCACCATCATTTTTCTGAATTCTTTTTCTGTAAGGGTGCTGATCTCCTCTTCATTTAGTTGTGTTTCTGGGGTTTTATGCTGTCCTTTCATCTGGTACAAAGTCCTCTGCTTTTTCATTTTCTCTGTCTTTCTGTGGCTGTGGTTTTCAGTTCCACAAGATGAAAGACTGCTGATACTGCTTGATACTGCTGTCTGCTCTCTTGTGGAGGAAGCTGTCTAGGAGGCTCATGCGTGCTTCCTGGTGGGAGGGACTACTTTGCTTTTTTAAAAAAAAATAAGATGTCTTTTTAAGGGTTAATTCTCAGTAAGAGATGGTAAAACTGTGGGTATGTGAATAAATCTGTATTTTAGCTAACTAATAGATGACATTGAAGACTGTGTCAAAATTTAAATTCAATGTGTTGGATGCCTACCATGAAATATTTACAGCAGTTAGAAACAAAGATTAGAGACCTGCATAGATCCGAGGCAGATCTTACAAACCTGATTTTCAGTTTAAAAAAAATGGTAAAGAAAAAAAAAGATATATAGTACAATACAATTTAAATAAATTGATGCACATAAAACATTATCTCTTTTACAAGAAAGCATATAAAAAGATGTTCATTAAAATATTAGAATCATTGCTTATTGCAGGTGGAGATGCAGAGGCAGTTAAAATGGAACCCACCCATCAATCAATCAAGAAATAATACAAAAGCAGGAACTTGCATAGACCAGTGATGAAAATTAACTGAGGGGTCTAATTAACTTACCTTTCTTCACTTGCATTTCAGTTGGATGAAAGTAACTGAGAGCAATTTGCTTGGCTTGAAATAAAGGGACAATAAGAAAATATGTGATGAGAACAAGGAATGAGCATAAAATACTTAGGAATATATGTATTCCTTCCATACAATTGTTATGAACTGAATTGTGTCCACCAAATTTCTTATGTTGAAACTCTAATCCCCAATGTGACTATATTTGGAAATAAGATATTATGAAAGGTAATTTCACTTATATGAAGTCATAAGAGTGAGACCCTGATGTAATAGCACTGGTGTCCTCATCAAAGGAGGAACACAACCAGGGGCACACAAACAGGGACAACCATGCGAGGACTCAGCAGAAACGGGGTGGCCATCTGCAAACCAAGAAGAGAGGCCTCAGCAAAAACCAATCTCCACTCTACATGTTCAATCAAGCTTGGACTCCCAGACCCCAGAGCGGTGAGGAATAAATTTCTGTTGTTTCTGTCACCCAGTCTCTAAGACACCAATTAATTTCAAATTAATCCTGTCTCTTTTTCCTGAACTCACAAACTTTCTATTTGATTAGAATAAAACAGGGGTGATAGTTCCTGAAAATGATTAGCTGGATTTTCTCATTTGCTTTTCCTCATATGACCTATTCTTCCTCGTCAGCCAAGGTATCTATCTTTCTTAATGCTAGGTGAGGAGGGAATATTGATGAAAGATGTGGAATTGGGAGTGTGGCTGATTAGTTATGATATAATTGGAATGCTAAGAGCAATAAGAGTCAGTGTTCAGTGTTTGTTTACTACAAGAGAGTATTTGTATAGAAAGAACAATGTCTTTGAAAGTGAAGCCAAGCTGACATAAAGGGATCTTCTAAATTACTCTAGTTTCAATTTAGCTCATGCTAAGCTAGGTCTACCTAGTTAGATATTATTAACACAAGGGCAAATTAGGACATTACCTAGGAGAAATACCCACCCCGCACTCAGAGTTCTGGGGGACAGGGGAAAGAAGATGAAAATCAGAAATGAGGCAGTGAGCCTGTGGGACATGCACACCTGCACAACCAGAGAAGATTTCCTGAGAAGCAAGTGAGGACAATAGGGGAAAACAGATGAGTTTTTGCCTGGATTCTCATTAGACTATCTGATGGGGAGGGGACTTTATTGAAGGCTGTCCTTTCCTTGCTTCAGTTTGGGCCAACTAGATCCAAATACAATATCCTGTGTGTGTGTGTGTGTGTGTGTGTGTGTGTGTGTGTGTGTGTGTGTGTGAGAGCTTGAGATTTATTTTTCTTCACTCATCAAATAGAATAAAATATGCTCAAAGTTTCTACATGCTCAGAGGGACCAGGTAGAGAAGGTTTCAGTAGAATGGGTGGTCATGGTGAGTGGTTAGTAATCCTGCAGCCTAAGCCTCTTGAGTTGACCACTTAAGCCAAAAAAAAAAAGGAAAAAAAAAGCTAATAAAAGATATAATCCATATTATATCAGAATCAGTAAGAGCTGAAGAAGGTCCAACATGTGTGAGAAGATCATCAATGGATCACAGAAGGGCTGAGAAGGACAAGGCAAATATCAGAACTCGCATTTACAGAATTCAGTATCAGGCACAAGAGGAATCCATTGATATAATTCAGTATCAGACCCCAGAAGAAGGCCCACAGATGGAATGCAAGCAAACCACACAAGACTCAACCAACCCAATAACCAGAATACTAAGAACCATGGATCCACTGACTAGTCCCTCTATTGGGCCAGTACACATCAAGCATTTTAAATAAAAATACTGAGTTATCCAAGAGACCACTTATATTTCTCACAGGGGAGTTTGCAGAGATAGACTAAAATTGTTTTGTTGTTTGTTCCCTTGTTTGTTTTTGCTTTGTTATTCTCCAGTGGGACAGAAGGTCTATAAAAACTTTACATTCAGTTATTGGAAATAAGAAGCTAAATTTACTTCATTAAACTGTCTAGAATATATATAATTTTCTGACTTCAGTATAAAAATTTTCTAAGTTATTAAATGGAAAGGTATTAAAAAAAACCTTCCCATAATAGGGAGGAAGCTATGAACTATGTAGGGAAAATATTTATTTGCCTAGACTTGACTTATTATTATTATGATTATCATTTCATTATTAAAATTATTTGGTTCTTTGGCTGAATATGAATACACAGATCTCTTCGAAAAGCTTCTTTTATAAAGGTACAAATTTCCAGTTATAATATAAATTAGTACTGGTGATGTAATATACAACATGATGACCATAGTTAATACTGCACTATGATATATAGGAAAGTCGTTAAGAGAGTAAATCCTAACAGTTCTCATCAAAAGGAGAATTTTTTTTCTTCTTTTCTTTTTATTTTATCTATATGAAATAATGAATATTAGCTGAACATTTTGTGATAATTACTTTATAAAATATGCAAATCAAACCATCGTGCTGTATGTCAAACTTATACAATAATGCATGTCAATTATTTATCAATAAAACTGGAAATATGTTTCTGATAAGTGTGTAAATCACAGACAAAATCACTCAATTCCAAATTAGCAAAATGAACTTTAAAATAGAAAAACATAATTGAATGTTTCATTAAAAATACCTCAAAAGTGTGTTATTACTGGTGAAAGAGATTTTCTTAGGTGAGTGTAAATTGGACCCTAAGTAATTAGACATAGCCTCAGTTTTTCTGAGCTGTAAAGTTTTAAAAATCCATTTTATCTAAACAAAAGAAAGCAAAACAAAAATGATTGGAACTAACACTGAAGAGAATTTTCAACTCTTTTTCAAATTGCCTCCCAATTATTCATCAAATAAAGGCAAATGGATGTTTACTTATTCATTTCTTACTAAATGGTTATTTTTAAAGATTCTTAATTCAAAGGCAGAAGCACATAACATACTACAAAGGATGCCACTTAAGTGAGTACTCCCTGGGGAAGATAGAGAGCATGCTTATTCTAACAAGCTATTAATCAGACCAGAACCAACTGTTATTTCATTTTAAATGCCACATATGTCAATTATTTATTAGTAAATTGAAGGAACTTTGGAGGATATACTTATTTTTAAGTATTTCTTGATATAAATGATAATAGATCATGGTACTTTGAATCCTAAAAGGAGATAGAGGACATTTGGTTTAAAGACTATATCTATGATTATTCCTTCTTCAGCACTCCTGAAAGTCATAGAGTTCCCTGCAAACAATTCCCTGTGGGATCACACGCCTTGTTCATTCATTTATCCTCCCTCTCTCCTTTCCTTGTCCTTTCCTTTCTTCCTTTCTCCCTTCCTTTCCCCTTTCCTTCCTTCCTTCCTTCCTTCCTTCCTTCCTTCCTTCCTTCCTTCCTTCCCCCCTTCCTTCCTTCCCTCCTCTCTTTCTTTCCTCTTACTTCTTTTCTTTGTATTTTATCTTTTTGTCCCCAGTTAAAGCAAAAGAAAGGGAACATCTACTCATTATTTAAAAAAAAATCTAATTTACTTTTAAAAGCCAGATTATAATTTTCATGACATTTATCGCTGGAAACTTTTACTTCTCATTTTTTTATTGTGGGAAAATTCAGAATGAGTATGATAATACTATTTCAAATATTCAATGGCTTTATCAAATCTCATCTGTATTAATTGGCCAGCTTGCCAGGGATGCCATGACAAATACCGAAGACTGTGTTGCAGAAAAAAGAGAAAGTTACTTTCCCATAGCTCTTGAGGCCAGAAGTCCAAGATCGAGATGGCAGCAGAGCTGGTTTCCTCCGAGGCCTCTCTCCTTGGTTTGCAGATAGCTGCCCTTCTATTGCTTTGTCCTCACGTGGTCTTCCCCTGTGCAGGACCCTTCGCTGGTGTCTCTTTCTGTTTCCAACTTTCCTCTTATAAAGATACAAGTCATCCTTGATTAGGGCTTCAATCTAAGGTCTTCATGTCTTCATATTAACTTAATTACTTCTTTAAACACCTTATCTCCAAATGCGGTTGCATTCTGATGAACTGAGGACTGGGATTTCAACAATTATAATTTTAAAATGACACAATTTAGCCCCAAACAACCCTTCTTAATTTTTTATCTTGCAGATTATATCTCCTCAGTTCTTTCAACCATTCATGGTAGTTTTAAGGCTTTCCTCCCCCCCACCCCAGTTAAGCTACTTCTTCTAGACAGATTAGCATGGCTAATGTCTCTCATATAGAAAAAACTATACACAGAAATCTAAATAACACAGGTGAATGATGAGGGAACAGGAAGACTGTGACTCTTTTATGAGAGTCTGTGACCCTATGTCTTACAGAGATATGCACACAGATGTGATTTTGTCAGAGTTAATTCTGAATCCTTTCCCAGCAATGAAAGACATAAAGGATCTGCAAGTTGTTTGGCTTCCTCTAGAAAACAGAAAGTGTACCAACCAACTTCATATGGAGGGTGTAATCATCATACCTATCTTTGCTTGACACATCATGAATATGCAAAACATAGCTACTTCCTCCATTCCTTTCTCCTCCTCTAGTATTGCTTCAGGTGTACCATGTTTCCCTTAATAAATGTGACCAACTCCTCCCATCCCCCATCTTATTTACATAATTTTAGTTAAGTAAGCCTTTCCAATCACAAAATTATTGTTTTATTTTTTAAACTTAAAGGTAAAAATTTCATTTTCTTCTATGTTTTTACTGGTGTCAAATGTTATGATTTATGTATCTATATCACTTCATTGATATTTGTATACAGTATGTGTATACAATCCATGTATGCAAATATAACTATATATAGGGCAAATATGAAATTGTAGTCTATGTTTATATTTTGTTGTTGTTGTTGAGCAAATTCCCTTGCATTTCTAGTTTTCTGTGAGTTTTTAGGACATATGGGTATTGAATTTTGTCAAATGTTTTTTTATATGTTGAACCAGCCATGTATACATAGAATAAAACCCTTTTGGTCATGATATATAATTCCTTTTGTACTTTGTTAAATATGATTTTCTAATAGCATGTTAATAAATTTAAGAATATTAAAATAATTCTATGTATTTTTTCTAACCACACTAGAATAAAAATAGAAATCATTATAAATCAAAAATGGGAAACCCACCAATAAATGGGAATTAAACAACACACTCTTAAACAATCATTGGACCAAAGAAGAAATCAAAAAGTAAATAAAATCTCAAGACAAACAAAAATGAAGACACAACATACCAAAACGTATAGGATAGCAAAATCATTATTGAGGGAAGTTTATATCAATAAACACCTACATTAAAAGTAGGATCTTAAGTGAACAACCTCAAGAAAGTAGAAAAAGAAGATTAAATTAAGCCCAAAGTTATCAGAAGGAAGGGAATGATATAGATTAGAGCAGAAATGAATGAAATAAGGACTAGATAGACAATAGAAAAGATCAATAAAACTGAGTTTTTTTTTGAATCATGAGCAACCCTTAGCAAGAATAACCAAGAAAAAAGAAGAGATTCAAATAAATGAAATCAAAAGTGAAAGAGGATACATTACAACTGACACCACAAAACAATAAAAGATATAAGAGCTATTATGAATTATTATACACCAGCAAATTAGACAATCTCAAAGAAATAGATAAACTCCTAGAAATATGCAACCTACCAAGACTTAATCAAGAAGAAATAGAAAGCCTGGACAAAGTGATAAGGAATAAGGAGAGTTAATCATTAAACACAATCTCCCAACAATGCAAAGCCCAGGACTGGATGACTTCACAGGTGAATTTTACCAAATATTTCAAGAAGAATTAAGACCAATCCTTGTTAAACTCTATTTAAAAATAGACAAAGAAGAACACTTCCAAACTTGTTTTATAAGGACAGCATCACCCATAAACCAAAGCCTGAGGCAGACATCACAGAAGAGAAAACTGCTATCCAATATCCCTGATAAACTTGAGAGAAAAAATGCACAATAAAATTTTACAAAACTGAATTTAAAAGGACATTAAAAGGATCATTCAATATGACCACTTGGAATTTACTCCTGGGACACAAGGATGGGAAAAATCGGTCGAGGTCTAAATCAATCAGTGTGAGACACCACATTAACAGAATGAAGGATAAAAATTGCACAGTCACCTTGATGTAGAAGAAACTTTTGACAAAATTCAACACATTTTCATGATAAAAAAAGTCTCAACAAATTAGGTATAGAAGTAACTTACCTAAACACACTAAAGACTATATATGAAAACCTACAAGGACTTCCCTGGTAGCGCAGTGGTTAAGAATCCACCTGCTAATGTAGGGGACACAGTTTTGATCCCTGGTCTGGGAAGATCCCACATTCCACAAAGCAACTAAGCCCATGAGCCACAACTATTGAAGCCTGCTCACCTAGAGCCCGTGACTCTGCAACAAGAAAAGCCACCACAATGAGAAATTTGCACACTGCAATGAAGAGTAGCTCCTGCTCACCACAACTAGAGAAAGCTCCCATGCAGCAAAAAAGACACAATGCAGCCAAAAGTCAATAAATCAATCAAGCAATCAATTTATTAAAGAAAATAAAGAAAACCTACAGTTAGCATCATACTTAATGGTGAAAAAATTGAAAGTCTTTTCTCTAAGATGTGTAGGAAGACAAAGATGTCATCTCCTACCTCTTCTACTCAACATAGTGATGGAAATTCTAGCCAGAGATATTAGCAAGAAAAGGAAAGAAAATGTATCCAAATATGAAAGCAAGTAGTGAAATTATGTTTGTTTGCAGACGACATGATCCTATGCATAGAAAACCCTAAAGACTCCTCCAAAAACTGTTAGGACTCACCAACAAATTGAGTAAAGTTGCAGGATACAAATCAATTTAATAAAATCACTTGGTTTTCCACACAACAACAATCAGCAAATAAAATAAAGAAAATAATCCCATTTACCATACATCAAAATGTAGAAAACATTAAGGAATCAACTTAATGAAAGCCTTATACTCTGAAAACTATAAAACACTGTTGAAAGAAATTAAAGCATACACAAATAAATGGAAAGACAGCACAAATTCATGGATAGGAATAATTAAAATGTTAATAATTAAATTGTTAACATGTCCATACTACACAAATAAATCTAAAGATTCAATTCCATCCCTATCAAAATCCCAATGACATTCCACATAAATAGAAAAAAACACTTCTAAATTTCATATGGAATCACAAAAGACCCAGAATAAACAAAGCAATTTTGAGCAGGAAAAACAAACTTGGTGGCATTACATGTCCTTATTTCAAACTACATTACAAAGTTATGGTAATCAAAACAATATGGGTACTAGTATAAAAATAGATATGTAGACTAATGGAATAGAATAGAGAGCCTTGAAATGAACTCATGTATATACAGTCAAATGATCTTCAACAAGACTGCCCAGAATAAACAATGGACAAAGGATAGTCTCTTCAATAAATTGTAATGGAAAAATTGGATATGCACAGGCAAAATAATAAAACTGGACCCTTATCTTACACAATAAACACAATGAACTCAAAATGGATTAAAGATTTAAAGTTTAAAACTCCCCAAAGCTATAAAACTTCCAAAGACATAGGGAAAAAGAGTCTTGACATTGGTTTTGGCAATGATTTATGGGATATGACACCAAAATCACAGGAAAAAGCAAAAATAGAAAGTGAGGTTATATTGAGCTAAGAAGTTTCCGCTCAGCAAAGAAAACAATCAACCAATTGAATGACAATCTATTGAATGGGAGGAGATCTGCAATCCATTCATATGGTAAAGGGTTAATATCCAAAGTATATAAGGAATTCTGGCAAATCAATAGTAAATAACCAAATAGCCCAGTTAAACTGGGAAAAGTATCTGAAGAGATGTTTCTGTAAAGAAAACATACAAATGGCCAACAAGTACATGAAAAGTTTCTCGTCATTAATAGTAAAGGAAATGCAAATCAAACCAGAAAGAGACATCATGTCACATCTGTCATTATGGCTATTATCAAAAACAAAACAAAACACAAAGGTTAATGTATTGGTGCAGATATGGAGAAATTGGAACCCTTATACACTACTGATGGGAATGTGTATTGATGCAACCATTATGGAAAACAGCGTGGAAGTTTATCAAAAAGTTACATTGGAACTTCTGATTAGTCCATAATTTCCACATCTGGATATACAGAAAAACCTTGGCTTGCAAGCATAATTCATTCTGGAAACATGCTTGTAATCCAAAGCACTTGTATATCAAATGAATTTCCCCATAAGAAATAATGGAAACTCAGATGATTTGTTCTGCAACACAAAAATATTCACGTAAAAATGATTATAATACAGTAATATAATACAAAATAATAAAGCCATTACAAAATATAAAGAAAAATAAGTTAGCCTGAACTTACCTTTTAAAACCTTCATGGCTGGTGTGAGGGAGACAAGAGAGAGGAGGGTTATTGTGTAGGACAACTACAGAATCACTGATATCTATTGGCTCAATGGAATCCTTTTCTTTTCGTGCAGCTCTAGCAAGGAACCTATCCAATGACACTTACTTTTGCCTCCTTCTGAGGATTTTGCGGAAATGTGACACTGCATTGTCGTTAAACAGATTCATCGCTTGCACTGCTACAGCCTTATTTGGGTGGTGCTTTTCTCAAAATTTTGCACTGTTTCCCACATTTTACAGGTCTCCCTAATCTCATTTGAAGTGAGGGATTCCTATGCCTTTTTCTCCTCCTCCTCTGCAGACGAGATCTCCTCCATAACCCCTTGCTGTTTCTTGAAATGCAGATCCATAATTGCGTCGGTGGTCAGCTCCATTAACTCAGTTGTGATCATGTGATGTTTGGCATCACGTACTACTTGTATTGCAAGACATCACTGGTTTATCAAGTTAAAATTTATTAGAAATGTTTGCTCATCTTGCAGAACACTCAGAACAAGTTACTCACAATCCAAGGTTTTACTGTATATTCAAAGAAGTTGAAATCAAGATTTGAAGAGGTGTCAAAAAGAAGACACCCCACATCCAGAGACAAAGGAGAAGCCTCAATGAGATGGTAGGAGGGGCACAATCATGCTAAAATCAAATCCTGTAAATGCTGGGTGGGTGACTCACAGACTAGAGAACAGTTATACTGCAGAAGTCCACCCACTAAAGTGAGGGTTCTGAGCCCCATGTCAGGCTTCCCAACCTGGGAGTCCAGCAATGGGAGGAAGAATCCCCCAAGAATCAGACTTTGAAAGCAAGTGGGATTTGATTGCAGGACCTCCACAGGACTGGGGGAAACAGAGACCCCACTGTTGGAGGGTACACAAAACAGTGTGCTCGCCAGGACCTAGGGGGAAGGAGCAGTGACTCCATAGGAGACTGAACCAGACCTATCTGCTGGTGTTGGAGGGTTGCCTACAGAGGTGGGGGGCAGCTGTGGCTCACTGAGTAGACAGGGGCACTGGCAGCAGGGGTTCTGGGAAGTGCTTATTGGTGTGAATCCTCCCAGAGTCCACCATTAGCCCCACCAAAGAGCTTGTAGGCTCCAGTGCTAAGTAGCCTCAGGCCAAACAACCAACAAGGTGTAAACACAGCCCCACCCATTAGCAGACAAGAAGATTAAAGGTTTACTGAGCTCTGCCCACCAAACTGGATTAAAGTCTTACTGAACTCTGCCCACCCAGCCCTACCCACCATCAGTCCCTCCCATCAGGAAGCACACAGGAGCCTCCAAGATAGCTTCCTTCACAAGAGGGCAGACAACAGTATCAAGCAGTATCAGCGGTCTTTCATCTTGTGGAACTGAAAACCACAGCCACAGAAAGATAGAGAAAATGAGATTTGTACCAGATGAAGGGATGGGATAAAATCCCAGAAAAACAACTAAATGAAGAGGAGATCAGCACCCTTACAGAAAAAGAATTCAGAAAAATGATGGTGAAGATAATCCAGGACTTTGCAAAAAGACTGGATGCAAAGATCGAAAAGTTTAACAAAGACCTAGAAGAATTAAAGGGCAAACAAACAGAGATAGGCAACATGATAACTGAAATGAAAAATACACTAGAAGGAACCAATAGCAGATTAACTGAGGCAGAAGGCCGAATAAGTGACCTGGAAGACAGAATGGTGAAAATCACTGATGTGGAAAAGAATAATGAGAAAAGAATGAAAAGAACTGAAGACAGCATAAAAGACCTCTGAGACAATGTTAAACACACCAACATTCTCATTCTAGGGGTCCCAGAAGGAGAAGAGAGAGAGAAAGGCCCCCAGAAAACATTGGAAGAGATTATAGTTGAAAACTTCCCTAACATGGGAAAGGAAACAGCTACCCAAGTCCAGGAAGTGCAGAGAGTCCCAGGCAGGATAAACCCAGGGAGAAACACGCCAAGACATATAGTACTCACACTGACAAAAATGAAAGACAGAGAAATGCAACAAGGGAAAAATGACAAATAACAAACAAAAGAACTCCCAATAAGGGTAACAGCTGATTTCTCCATAGAAACTCTGCAAGCCAGAAGGGAGTGGCATGATATATTTCAAGTGATGAAAGGGAAGAACCTACAACCAAGAATACTCTACCCAGCAAGGATCTCATTCAGATTTGACAGAGAAATCAAAAGCTTTACAGACAAGCAACAGCTAAGAGAATTCAGCACCACCAAACCAGCCCTATAGCAAATGCTAAAGGAACTTCTCTAAGTGGGAAACCTAAGAGAAGAAAAGGACCTGCAAAACCAAAAACAAAACAAATAAGAAAATGGTAATAGGAACATACATATCAATAATGACCTTGAATGTAAATGGACTCAATGCAACAACCAAAAGTCACAGACTGGCTGAATGGATACAAAATCAAGACCCATATATATGCTGCCTACAAGAGACCCACTTCAGACCTAGGGATACATACAGATGGAAAGTGAAGGGATGGAAAAAGATATTCCATGCAAATGAAAATCAAAAGAGACCTGGAGTAGCAATAGTCACATCAGATAAAATAGACTTTAAAATAAAAGATCTTACAAGAGACAAGAAAGGACATTATATAAAGACCAAGAGATCAATCCAAGAAGAGGAGATAACAATTATAAATGTATATGCACCCAACATAGGAGCACCTCAGTACACAAGGCAAATGCTAGCAACTATGAAAGAGGAAATGCAAGGCAGAAATAGAGACACAGATGTAGAGAACAAACACATGGACACCAAGGGGGAAAGTGGGGAGGGTTGGGGTGATGAATTGGGAGATTGGGATACCAAATTGTACACTCTAAATGTATGCTGTTTTTTGTCTGTTAACTGTATCTCAATAAAAGTTCTTAAAAAAAAAAAAAAAAAAGATTTGAAGATGTGTCTGTACTCCCATATCCACTGCAGCATTATTCACAGTAGGCAGGATATGGAAACAACATAAATGTCTGTCAAAATTTGAATGGATAAAGAAAAGATGGTATACACTTACAGAAGAATATTATTCCATCATAAAAAAAGAAAATCCTGCCATATGATGCAATATAGGTAAATTTGGAAGACATTATGCAACGTGAAATAAGCCTGATGCAGCATTATGCACATCTTATGTTGTGTTCTCATCATGAGTAATAATAATGATAATAGTAATAATAATAAAGAGGATGAATGGAAACTTTTGGAGGTGATAGATACATTTTAGCAGACTGTGCTGATGGTTTCACAGATGTATACTTTTCTATAAACTAATTAAATTGTATACATTAATTATGTACACCTTTTTGTGTGTCAACCTTACCTCAATAAAGTTGAAAAAGAAAAAATGAGACTAAACCTGAGAAACTGTCACAGACGAGCCTCATTGTAACATCATATCTTGTATGAGATCCTGGAATACAAAATGAGCATTAGATAAAAACTAAGTAAATCTGAATGAAGTATAAACTTTAGTTAATAATAATGTATCAATATTGGTTCATTAACTGTAACAAATGTATTAAACTAATGTAAGTTAAAATAATACTAGAAACTAGCTATGGGTATATGGGAACACTACTATCTGTGCAAATTTTCTATAAATCTAAAATTAAAATACATATGTATATACTATACACATAATATAATACACACTGTAAATATACACTCTCTCTCTCTCTCTCTCTATATATATATATATATATATATATGTGTATATATATATATACATATCTATCTGTCTATATACACTAGACAGAGAGAGAGTACAATTTGCAGGCTTCATTGTGGAACTTTCAGTTAATAGCCTTCGATGGCATGCCAAAAAGTTTTTGAGTAGTTATGAAAGTCAGAGATATTCTAATCAAATAAATAAGTCTAAACCTAAAGACAAAATTTGCAGAAATATGATTTCTGAAGCATTTTGTCATTTGCTTCTCTCAGAATTAGGAATAAACTTAATTATTTTTGAAAATCCAACACAAACATTGACTTTGCCTGCCATGGAAACCCCTTTTAAAATAGATATACCTATCACTCACAAAACTTCACATAGCCATGAGGCTGACTGAGCAAGGAAGAATGGGGGTGATTTGAATGTAGCCTACTTGGCTCCCTCTGGCTTGATTCCTAGGAGGATGCACTTCCTCAGGCTGAAAATTATTGACTTACATCAAGCTAAGTCCAAATTTAATAAAAACAATTTAGTGCAATGTGTATGAGCCTGGACTCCAGAACTGTGTGAATTTGGGAAATGTATTCAAACTGTATGTGCCTCAGTTTAGAATAATGCTTAGTACATAGTGAGAAGCTGAGTGTTCACAGTTATCTTGATGACCTCAATATTATCCTTCCTTCCTGCTGCTACTTCTACTATTTTATTATTTGTTTAACTCTTATTTGTTAAATGCTTGTAACATGTTAAGTCTGACAATGTGCTAACCACTTTAAATACACTAGGTTATTTAGCTTTTAGGAACTTGCGAGGGTATGTACTATTGTCTATGTTAAGAAACAGGCAAACAAAAATTTGTGAGCTTGTAAACCTGCTATGTTATACTTACATATGTATTTGACAGGGACACCAATGAATGAAATATTCTTTTCTCTTTAAGGAATCTATAATGGAATATAAGCATCTGGGATGTGGTATCTAGAATCAGAAATCTGGTTTAAAAACATGTGCTGCTATAATTAATTAGTAAACTCGTGGTCTGGGGCAAGTCAGTTACATCTCTGTGCTTCATATTTCTTATCTGAGAGTAAAGCAAGATAGGGCTGTAGACATTTGGATCAACTGATCGATATCCACAAGACAATAAGAAGAGGGCCTGGCGCAGAGTAAGTTGGCTATCATGATTCTTATAATTCTTCATTACAATTATTTCAAGATAAACTTAAGTGAAGAATCAATACACCTATTAGAAAATTGCTGAGAGAAAAATACTTTCTATAGACTGTCCCACACTTTAAATATATTTGTCATTTTCCACTTGTATAGATTGCCTGCCTGATACTCCCACTAACTCTCTCTATTGTTTCCCACTCAACTTGAAAGGAAGCCACCTGAAATAAGAATTCTGTTCCTTCATTGGTACAAAATTTCAGTATTTTGTGTGTGCAAATAGACTGGCTATAAATTGATGATTAAAGTCTTGAACTCAAATGGCTTAGATTTTCATAGGTAGTCTAACTTACTGTAGCATTTATTATTTATATGCCTATGAAATAATACTATACTGAATGGAGAAGAAAGATTTTGTATATGACAGTAATGATAGAAATTGTTGCAGAATAACTTTCTTGATGGCCCATGTGGAAAGTTTTTAGAAACTCTTTTACTCTTCTCATCAACATATAAGAAAATAAAGGCTCTGCAGTGGCCTACCATAGTCGTTCTTATGCCATCAATACCAAGCTCAGTGCCAGGTATATTATAGACATTTAGAGCAATAAATTGTTTAATTGAGAATTATTAACGACATATATATGTGTATATATGTGTATATATACACATGCATTAATTATATATGTGTATATAATTATATATGTGTGTATATGTTTCATTTCAGGGTAAATATAAAATGTGTGCATATATGTAGGTTTACTTTAGAATAGTAATTATAAAAATGAAATATATTCAAAATACAGAAAGAAAAAATGTGCAACAGAATGGATGAATAAAAACAGAAAATGTTAGATTAAAAATCATGCTTTTCTATGGCTATGAGTTTACACTAATCAATGAGTAAATACTTAGGCCTTTTAAATTCACCAAATTATTTTCCTATGAACATTCCCCTGTCTATGTGTATAATATATATTGTTTATGAGATCTCTGAAAAGTGGTCATCTGTTTCTCTTAAGAAAATTCTAACACATTCTGTCAAATCAGTATGTTTATTAATTTTATGAACTCATTTCTTACATTTGGTGGTAATCTTGTCTATATCATTGATAAGATAAAATTTTGAATGCTTTGGTTAAGAAACTTTAACATGCTATAAATAAGTCCTATAAAAACTGTATCTTCATTTGAAATTTTCAACTCAATTAGATAATATCTTCTTATTGTGAAAATTGCTTGTGATTCAAATAAAATGATCCATCATCACTCTGGTTTTTCTTTTTGCTGTGACCCACATCCCTGTCCACCTAGCATGGGAATCTGCCCTGTATCACATCCTACTAAATAAAACCTTTCAGAAACATCCCCACATATTGACTTGCTTTTTGTTTTTGTGTTTTCAATAAATTTATTTATTTATTGGCTTCATTGGGTCTTTACTGCAGTGTGTGGGCTTCTCATTGCAGTGACTTCTCGTTGCAGAGCATGGGCTCTAGCACAAGGCTTTCAGTAGTTGCAGCACGTGGCTCAGTAGTTGTGGCTCATGGGCTCTAGGGCACAGAATCAGTAGTTGTGGTGCACAGGCTTAGTTGCTTTGCAGCATGTGGGATCTCCCAGACCAGGGATCAAACCTGTGTTCCCTGCATTGGCAAGGCTGATTTTTAATGACTGTGACACAAGGGAAGGCCCAGAACTTGTTTTGGATATCAAACTATAGAAAACAAAAATAAAAACAAACTACATTCGGTAATTGTCTCTAATGTGTACAATGCAGTATCAACTTGATTGGGTTTGTCCTAATAACCTATTATAAAACCTGAAGCATAATTGAGGATAGCTCTGTCCTCAAACTATTTGGAAGATGATACCAAAATTGGAGTAACAATTGGAATGTTCACTCAATTTGTCAAACATCTTAGATTGCTGAATTTGACATGAAAATATACAGAACCTCTGACAAATATATCAATCTAAAATCTATATTTACATATTTAAAAACAACAATCGTTATTTTTAAGTATATACTTCAAAGTTTGTCAAGGACACTTTTTTCTTGCTGGTTTATATCAATTGTTAAGGCATCAATGTGAAATACAACATAGCATGTCTTTTGAGAGCATGTAGCCTCAGATAGAATGACTTATGTTTCACATTCAAATGGCTATATTATACACAGTGAGATTTGTCACTAAAGTGTGCAAATCTTAAGCATATTCATGGAATCCTCATCAGTTTTATCCTTAAAATATTAGGGTGCCCCCTAAAGACTACGACTTTTAAGAAAGCCAAGAATGGTGAGCTCAGTCACAGTGGAAAGGAAACAAACTAAGGAAGCATAGTTTCACACTGTGTTGTGCTTGATGAAATGTAAAATGAGTGATAAAGGCACTTAATGTTCACACATTTTCTGCCTTCACTGTGTCTCTTACATCAATGCTGCATAGTTGAACTATTGTCTTCACCCTCATCTCTACTGAAAACTTTGGTGTTGCTATATTTTAGTTTGGAGTTCAGTAGATTTCAGTAACCTGAAGTGGGGATAACTTGTAATTATAGCAGCTGTCACGGTTGAAGCTGAGTTAAAACATACCTTTTCCAGCAAGATCTATTATTTTTATATGTATAGACTAATGGTCTACATGCTGGTGTCTTCATCAAGGTATTACAAGGTCAAGGTAAGTTTTAACAGATGTCAAATGCTCAATTTAACAGAGCAGTTTACAAAGTATTAAAACCTCTTTTGGTGCAGGCTGATCAACTTGAATAGACAAAATTTCTCAAGCACATCCTAGAAAATCTGTATCACACAACACATTTAGAAGGAACTTAGTTTTTAAATTTAAAATAGTGCAAAATTAAAATATGTAGCAAATCTGTGCATTCAGATCATTAGTTCCACCTCTTTTTCTGTCCTGGTTCATAGGCATAAACAGGAAAAGACAGCTCAGATTAGTAACAAAGGATGCTTTCTTGCATGAAAGCTTATAAGCAACACCCTAGACTCAGGAACAGAGCAGGCTCACATTCCTAGTGGCTCTTGTTCCCATGGAGGCAGCAATTATATTCTGGGCTCAAGCTGTAGCCTCAGAGTTGCCCCCAGACACTGGCTGAAGAACCCAGAGTCGGCTGGAGGACCAGACTTGCCTGTCTTTACAGCCTCCCCTGAGCTTGCTGCAAAACCTCTTTCCAATGGCTGGGCTTCAAACCCAGATGCTGCACCACCCTATGGATATAATTAGGCAACCTTTATATACATTTACATATTCAATTCAACTATAATTCTAGCTAATTGGCCTTAGCTATCTAAAAGATTCATGAAGCAAGGCATTTCCCAAAAGAGATTTCAGTTAATTCTCAAACTATGAACTCTCTTCTTTACACAACTCATAATTTTATGCTCTAGATGTGAACAAAGGGGTGAAAGTTAAGCCTCTGGGGGTATTGGTTAGACGGGCCCTTCTAAGCACTTAGATGAATAATGCAAATCACCTGTAGTGAAACAGCTACCTGGTATTTCCTGGCTCCAATGGTGTTGAACTATGATAATTGATTGAGGCTAGGTTGTTGCTATAACAAAGTTAAATCACACATTAAAAGCAATATTTGATTAACTCTGATATAAATCTCCTAAGGAAATATCTAGAAAAGTAAACAGGCAATGCTTTCTATCTCTTCAGTACAAAAAAGAATCATGAAGTAAGATATAATATATCCAGATACCAATGTACTTCTAATTCTAGCTGCAGCGTTATTTCTATTACTTTGTATTGCCTCCAGGTGCCAACAACCTAAAAGTATACACTAAAATAAATGCAAGCTTTGCCTTAAACATTGATAATAAAGTTATTTGAATTTGTATTGTGCTATATATAAATTGATTATATTATTTGTTATATAGTATAGAGCATGTAATTATCTCTCTCTATATTTATATATAAATAGTTACTATGGGTGAGACTCTGGGAATGATCCATATTGGGGCAAAATTTTTCTCCATCTATGGACCTGTCATAACATGAAAATGGTTATCTGTTTCCTCAGTGGGATGGGCATTGTATAGACATTCCCATTCCAAAAGGAAAAGTTGGAAGGAAAAGAGTGATCATAGTTCCCAAGCAAGTCCAAAAACCAGCAGGGCAAATTCATTAGTTGTTAAAGCCTGAGGATACTCCTCTGTGACTTGATGGTCCATCCTCTGGGCCCACTGGGGCAGTGGCCACCCTCTCAGCCCAAAGAGGAACATTCAGCTCAGCACTCTGCCTCTGTAGCTCTGCCTCTACAGCCAGTCTTCCTTTATTTCATCCCATCTCTGTCCCTTTCTGTCCAAGCTACCAATGCCTAACCCTGTCAGTCTCTCATTCAATTCCTAGGAGTCCATGCCATTAGACAAGAGGGTCCTCTGCAGATCATTCCTGGGTTACTGCTTCTCTATCCCTGGCTTCTGCTCAGATGCTTGATCTTCTCCATGAGTCACTCATCTAATAACTTTAACAAAAGATTTTCCAGCCACACTCTTAGCCCTATTTCCAGACTATGCTCTCTGGATAGGCCAATGATTTTCCAAATCATCAGGTGCTGCTTCCTTTTTGCTTAATCTTTCATTCCTTAATTTATCACTCATCTTTCACTTTAAGCAGCAAAGAGGAATCAGATTGCACCTTCTACATTTTGCTTGGAAATTTCCTCATTCAGACATTCTATTCATAATGATATATATATTCTTTAAAACAATGAGAACATTTTCTGCTACTCATCCTTGTTCTTTCTGAGTCCTCACTAGGATTACTTTTAACAATTTTATATCTACCAATAGTCTTTTAAAGAAATTTTTATTGTTTTAACAATTGTTAGGTCCTGATAATAGCTGGCATAACAAGATGACCCTGGATAGAGGAAAGGCATTATTCTTTATTACTTACAGTTCCAGTTGAGAAGGCTGTCACCTAGGACTACATGGCGGGGGCGGGGGGTGAGGGGGATGTTGCATCAGTGAAAGCATAACAACAAGGTGCAACTGTATCCTGTGTAGAATGACCAGCGGGATGTGGTTAGCTAGGTTCCACAAGCTTCTTTTGGACAAGGTATTCCAAATGATTCCATAGGCCTGAAGAAGAAGGATCCTTCTTTAGATGTTTGCATCAGGGCCTCTGGCAATTGAATTGTATTTTTGCAATTGTGAGGCCAGAGTCTGATAAGGCAAATGGTTGAGGTGTGAATTCAACAAACTGCCCGTGAAGGGAACTGAGCATTGTTGAACCATGATCTTAAAGCAGAGCCCAGACAGCATTCATGAAATATTACAGTGCAATCTAGACTTTTTCTATCAAGGGCCTAAGAATTCTTCTAGCCTCTATCCATCACCCAATTCCAAAGCCACTTTCACATTTTTAGTATTTGTTACAATAGCACTCCATTTCCCAGTATCACAATCTTTACTAGTTCCTGAGGGCTGCCATTATAATGCATCACAAACTGGGTAGGGTAGCTTAAACACCAGAACATTTTACTCTTAGTTCTGGAGACTAGACACCCAAATCAAGTTGTCTGCAGGAAATGTTCTCTCTGAAGAGCAAAAGAAGACTCTATTACCTGTGTTCTCTTAGCTACTGGCAGTGATCCCTGGCTTGTATGGTTATTCTCTGACTACATCTTCACATGGAATTCTTTATGTGTCTTTGTCTCTGTGTCTATTGTCTTTTTATATCAACAGCAGTCATTTACTTAGGACCTACTGTAATGACCTCATCTTAACTTCATTGATATAAAGATATATGTCCAAGTAAGGTCTCATTCTGAAGTTTAGGGAAGGGCATGAATTTTGGAGACATCATCCAATCCAGTATTTCTATAAATAGATATTTCTCCATGAAAATACTTTTCTTTGTTATTAGATATTGTCAAGAATGTAATTTGATTGGACAGTCTTAAAGTATATATGTATATATGTATATATAGAATACCTGATGCCTACCAACATGCAGTTTTCTTTCATCAAAAAGTAGAGAAACTCTCACTTTTACTGATGTAATAAAAAATACTCTCTCATGTAATAAGGAATATATTACATCTTAGATAGAAATGAAATACTTGGGCAATTTTAAAGGATATATTATAGTTTAGAGGTAAAAATTCAAGTTGGAATCTCCAGGACCTGGATTTAAGTACTATGTCTTTCACCTACTAATGATATGATCTTAGGTAGTTCAACTATATCTTAGTTCCAACCCAATTTCATTATTGTTGAAAGGAAAAATGATATATTTTCTAATAAATGCATGTTTGATGTCTAATACAGAATATTCACTCAATTTGTTTTAGCTGTTACTTCTCACCCATTGAAGAATTTTAGATAGTGTTCAGAAAGAAATATTTATGATTACTCTTAATTTGAAATTTTATTTCTTACATATGTGCCTATCTTAGACAATATTTATATGTTTCTTTACTGCAGTAGACTCATGGGTTAATCCTTAAATTTTAGTATTATTTAAAACACTAAGGAAAGATTTATTGGCCTCTCTAATGCACAAAGACATATACTCAAGCTTGAGAGTATATAAAAATAAATAAAATTAACTACTTGAGGGCTTATGTTGCTGGATAGGATGTGGAAGAAAGGAAGAAAGGAAGATAGATAACCCCATCATAGCTCCTCCCAATACTGGGCAACACAATACAAAGAGACACTGTCCCAGAAGAGAATGAAGTAAGTGAAATAACACAAATATCAAGGTTGATCAGTCCTGGCACCTAGCTGACTCCTAGGAATTTATGTGGCTCTCAGCAGGTTCCATTAACCAGGTCTCTAGCTCAAGCCATCCCAGCTGGCTACCCTGGCTTTGGGCTGCTCCCAGTCAGCATTTCTATATATTAACAGTGAAGTATCAGAAGAAATAAAGAAAATAATTATATTTATAATAGCATCAAAAATAGTAAAATATTTAGGAATAAATTTAACTAAGGAGATGAAAGATCTGTATATTGAAAATTACAACATATTGGTGAAAGAAGTTGAAGACACAGATAAATAAAAATATATCCCATGTGCATGGATTAGAAGAATGCATATGGTTAAGATGTCCATACTACTCAAAGTAATCTACAGATTCAATGCAATCCTATCAGAATTCTAATGGCATTTTTCAAGGAAATAGAAAAAAAAAATCCTACAATTCATATAGAGCCACAAAATACCTCAAATAACCAAAACAATCCTGAAAAAAGAAGAGCAAAACCAGAGGCATCATACTTCCTGATTTCAAACTTTATCACAAAGCTATAGTAAATAATCAGTATAGTTGTGACATAAAATCAGACACAGCAACCAATGGAAGAGAATCAAGGGCCCATAAATAAACCAAGTTTTATACAGTCAGCTAATATTGGATGAAAGACAAGAATAGTCAATGGAGAGAGGACAGTCTCAATGGCATTAGGAAAACTGGATAATCATAAACAGAAGAATGAAATTAGACCCCCATCTTATATCACTCACACACACACACAAAATAGCTCAAAATAGATTAAAGATGTAAATGTAAGACTTGAAACTGCAAAACTACTAGAAGAGGAAAAATTGTCCTTGATGTTGGTTTTGGCAACAAATATTTGGATATGACATCAAAAATTCAAGTAACAAAAGGAAAAATAAATGAGTGGGACTGCATCAAAAGTAAACTCACAGAAATAGAGAGTAGAATGGTGGTTGCCAAGGGCTGGAAGCTGGGAGAAATGGGGAAATGTTGGTCAAAGGGTAAAACTTTCATTTGTAAGATAATTCAGCTCTGGATATCTAATGAATACTGTGGCCACTATAAATAACAATACTGTACTATATACAATAAAACCTTGGTTTGCAAGCATAATTCATTCCAGAAACATGCTTGTAATCCAAAGCACTTGTATATCAAAGTGAATTTCCCTATAAGAAATAATGGAAACTCAGATAATTCATTCCACAGCCTAAAAATATTCGTATAAAAATGATTATGATACAGTAATATAATACAAAATAATAAAGAAAATACAAAATATAAAGAAAAATAAACAAATTAACCTGCACTTACCTTTTAAAACCTTCATGGCTGGTGTGAGGGAGAGAAGAGGAGGAGGGTTTTTGTGTAGGACAACTTTCATTATCACTAACGGAAACACTGCTATCTATTGGCTCAATGGAATCCTTTTCTTTTCGTGCAGCTTTAATAAGGAACCTGTCCAATGACACTTGCTTTTGCTTCCTTTTGAGGATTTTGTGGAAATATGACATTGCATTGTCATTAAACAGATTCATTGCTCTCACTGCTACAGCCTTATCTTGGTGGTGCTTTTCTACAAAATTTTGCACTGTTTCCCACATTTTACACATCTCCCTAATCTCATTTGAAGTGAGGGATTCCTCTGCCTTTTTCTCCTCCTCCTCTGCAGACGAGATCTCCTCCATAACCCTTTGCTGTTGCTTGTGATGCAGATCCATGATTTCATTTGTCATCAGCTCCATTGGCTCAGTTGTGATCATGTGACATTCAACATCATGTTATACTTGTACTGCAACACATCACTCATTTATCAAGTTAAAATTTATTAGAAATGTTTGTTGGTCTTGTGGAACACTCGCAATCCAAGGTTTTACTGTACTTGAAAGTTTTTAAGAGAGTAGATCATAAATGTTACCACCACACACACAAAAAAATGATAATTATGTGAGGGGATGGAGGTGCTAACTTACTTTGTTGTGGTAATATTTCTCAATATATACATGTATCAAATCATCATCTGTATGCCATAAACTTACATATGTTGTATGTCAGTAATATCTCAATAAACCTGAAAAAATAAACACACTGATGTAATATACTTACTTGTATGCATATTATAGTTCAATGATAAGGTAAATACTAACTGCTTATTGCTTGCCAGTTGATACATTTACAGTATTGTAGTAACCATAGCCTTTTCTTTAATTGACTAGAACCTTCCCACAAAGATTTAATTATGCACTGTGAAAGCTCTCCTGTCTGCTTCAATGTGCTGACATGTGTCCTGTTGCTTTTATTTCTTCTTATAAACTACTGACTTAGTATTATTTTCAGTACTGTAAAATGTATCATTGTTTCATTCTTTCAATTTTGCTTTTTCCTTCTTACCCTTTTTGGAAGGAAAGTGCGGGTACCCAGAAACAGATTCTTTGATAAAGAATTGATGTTATCAAAGTATAACTATAGTGCTTTGGAGCTGCTGGAGGAGAGAGCAACAACAGGCATGAGGAGGGCAGAATGGAAAGATTCCCACATGGAGGATCCATGCCAAGCAGCACTCCCCAGCCTGAGACACTTGTGTGCTCACCCGCAGGTTGGGCACTGAGGCTTGTGCTTCAGAGAATAGACACCAGGGAGATAACTGGGGCTGGCTGCATGAAAACAGCCTGGGGTGCTAGTGCACCACTGGTAGCTTAGAGGGAGTCTGGGGAAAAGCCTGGGCCTGACAGAGAGGCAGGAGACCTTTGTTTTGGGGTGCTCAGGAGGAACTTCCTGCTCCACGAGCTCACAGGCTGAAGAGCAGTACCTGTAAGAGCACCACCAAGAACCATGGCTGCTAAATCAGAACACAGAGGCTGCCATCATGGCAACCAAGGGTCCTGTGTGCAAGGCAGGTCATTGTCCATACCCTCCCAGAAGCAGCTGCAGCCCACCACCACCAAAGTTCCTGGGTTCAGGACCAACTCCCCTGGGAGAACGCATGGCACACCTCAAAATCACACTGACCAACACTGCTGCAAGCACTCCTGCATATTTCAATTAGACTGCCATATCCCTCCCTCTCCCTGGCTTGAATTTGCAAGTGAGCCACAATCACCCTCTTTTGACCCCTCTTGCCTGGGTGGGGAACTGACTGCTGAGAGCAGCCCACATGCAGAGGTGGGACCAAAACCAAACAGATCCCCAGGGACTGTAGGACCAAAGAGAAGAAAGGGAAACAGCCACAGGAGGAAGAGATTTAATAGCCACAAAAGGCTTCATAGATCCTGCCTCTGCAGATCACCTGAATAGATGAGTATTTCTACAATAGAGGCTGTAGACTTAGGGGGCAATTGTGTACCATGAGGACAAATACACACAGAACTAAGACCAGATCACAGTCTGAGCGCTCCACAGTCCTCCCCACAGCAGGTGCAGAACCCTACCTAGAAGTATTGGAGGACTTCCTGGTATGTTTGACTTGTTCCTTGTTTTATGTATGTTAGTTTAATCTTTACTGTATATATTTGTATGTGGGTGTGTTTATTTGTTTGATTATTCTCTTCTTTGTTTTCTCTCTTTTTCTTTTTTTTTTTCTCTTCTCTTTTTGCAAGTGGAAGTGTGTACATAACTTTGTATGATTTTGACTGCGTTGTGTTGTTATTACCACCAGTCTTGTGGTTCTGTTTGTTCTTTTCCTTTCTTCCTTTTCTTTTTCCCTTCTTCTTCCTCCTTTTTGTCCATAATGTGCAGCTACCAGGGTCTTGGTGCCCTAGCCAGGGCTCAGACCTGGACCTCTGAGGAAAGCTGAGTCTAGGACTTTGGACCACCAGAGAACTCCCAACCCCATGGAGTAATAATTAGCAAGTGCTCTCCCAGAGGCCTCATTCTCTACACTAAATCCAAATCTACCCATAGGCAAGCAAGCTCCAGTGCTGGATACCTGAAGCCAAACAACTAGCAGACAGGAACCTAACCCCAACCATTAGCGGACAGACTGCACATAGTCTTACTAAGCTCACAGACACACCAAAACACACCAACAGATGTGGCCCTGCACATCAGAAGAATGAGATCCAGCTCCACATACAAGAACACAGGCACCAGTACCCCACCACCACCAGGAAGCCTACACAAGCCACTGGATAAACCTCCCCACTGGGAACAGACAATAGAGTTAAGAACTATGACCCTGCAGCCTGAAGAAAGAAGACCCAAACACAGTAAGTTAAACAAAGTAAGAAAACAGAGAAATATGCAGCAGATGAAGGAACAAAGTAACAACCCACAAGACCAAACAAATGAAGAAGAGATAGGCAGTCTACCTGAAAAAGAATTCAGGATAAAGATAGTAAAGATGAAACAAGATCTCAGAAATAGTATGGAGGCACAGATGGAGCAAATGAAAGAAATGTTTAACAAGGAGCTAGAAGAACTAAAGAGGAAACAAACAGTGATGAACAACAAAATAACCAAAATTAAAAATACTCTAGAAGGAATGAAGAGCAGAATAACTGAAACAGAAGGATGGATAAGTGGCCTGAAAGATAGAATGATGCAGATAACTGACACAGAGAAGAATAAAGGAAAAAGAATGAAAAGAATTGAGGACAGACTCAGAGACCTCTGGGACAACATTAAATGCACCAACACTCGAATTAGAGGGGGCCCAGAAGAAGAAGAGAAAAAGAAAGAGTATGAGAAATTATTTGAAGTGATTATAGGGGAAAACCTCCCTATCATGGGATAAGAAATAGTCAATCAAGTCCACGAAGCACAGAGACTACCATATAGCATAAAAGCAAGGCAAAACACACCCAGACACATATTAATTAAACTATTAGAAATTAAATACAAAAAAATATTAAAAGCAGCAAGGGAAAAGCAACAAATAGCATACAAGGGAACCCCCATAAGGCTAACAGCTGATGTTTCAGCAGAAACTCTACAGGCCAGAAGGAAGTGGCAGGATATATTTAAAGTGATGAGAGGCAAAAACCTACAACCAAGATTATTATATCCAGCAAGGATCTCATTCAGATTTGAAGGAGAAATTAAAAGCTTTACAGACAAGCAAAAACTAAGAGAATTCAGCACCACCAAACCACCTTTATAACAAATGCTAAAGGAACTTCTCTAGGCAGGAAACACAAAAGAAGGAAAAGACTTACAAAAACAAACCCAAAACAATTAAGAAAATGGTAATAGGAACATGCATATCATAATTACCTTAAGTGTGAATGAATTAAATACTCCAACAAAGTCACAGACTGGCTGAATGGATGAAAAAGCAAGACCCATATATATGCTGTCTGCAAGAAGCACACTTCAGAACTAGGGACATATAGAAACTGAGAATGAGGGAATGGAAAAATGATATTCCATGCAAATGGAAATCAAAAGAAAGGTGGTGTAGCAATACACATCAGACAAAAGAGACTTTAAAATAAAGACTATTACTGGAGACAAGGAAAGACACTACATAATAATAAAGGGCTAAATCCAAGAAGAAGATATAACAATTGTAAATATCTATGCACCCCACATAGGAACAGCCCAATACATAAGGCAAATGCTAATAACCATAAAAGTGGAAAATCAATACTAACACAATAATAGTAGGGGACTTTAACACCCCACTTACACCAATGGACAGATCATCCAAACAGAAATTAAATAGGAAACACAAGCTCTAAATCAGATATTTGACCAGATTGAATTAATTGACATTTATAGGACTTTCCATCCCAAAACAACAGAATACACTTTCTTCACAAATGCACATGTAACATTCTCCAGGATAGATCACATCTTGTGTCACAAAACAAGCCTCACTAAATTTAAGAAAATTGAAATCATATCAAGCATATTTTCTGACCACAATGCTATGAGACTAGATATCAATTACAGGAAAAAAAAAAAACTGTAAAAATACAAACACATGGAGGCTAAACAACATGCTACTGAATAACCAAGAGATAACTAAAGAAATCAAAGAAGAAATGAAAAAAAATCTAGAAACAAATGACAATGAAAACACAATGAACCCAAACCTATGGGATGCAACAAAAGCAGTTCTAAAAGGGAAGTTCAATAAAATCCTACCTCAAGAAACAAGAAAAATCTCAAATAAACAACCAAACCCTACATCTAAAGCAATTAGAGAAAGAACAACAACAACAACAACAACAATACCAAAGAAGCAAAAGGAAATAAATTAAAAAGATCAGATCAGAAACAAATGAAGGGACTTCCTAGGTGGCACAGTCATTGGGAATCAGCCTGTCAATGCAGTGGACATGGGTTCAATCACTGCCCCAGGAAAATCCCACATGCCTTGGAGCAGTTAAGCCCAAGTGCCACAACTATTGAACTTGTTCTCTAGAACCCATGAGCTATAGCTACTAAGCCCATGTGCCTCAACTACTGAAGCCCATGTGCCTAGAGCCCATACTCTGAAGCAAGAGAAGACACCGCAATTAGGAGCCTGTGCACTGCAATGAAGAGTAGCCTCCATTCACTGCAACTAGAGAAGGCCCATTTGCAGCAAAGAAGACACAACATAGCCAATAAATAAATAAATAAATATTAAATAAATAAATAAATTCATTTATTAAAAAAAGAAATAAATGAGAAAGAAATTAAGGAAACAATAGTAAAGATCAATAAAAGTAAAAGCTGGTTCTTTGAGAAGATAAACAAAACTGATAAACCATTATCCAGACTCATCAGGAGAAAAAGGGAGAAGACACAAATCAACAGAATTAGAAATGAAAAAGGAGAAGTAACAAATGACTCCGCAGTAATAGAAAAGATCGTGAGAGACTACTACAAACAACTATATGCCAATAAAATGGACAACCTGGAAGAAATGGACAAATTCTTAGAAAAATGCAAATTTCCAAAACTGAATCAGGAAGAAATAGAAAACATGAATAGACCAATCACAAGCACTGAAAATGAAACTGTGATTAAAAATCTTCCAACAAACAGAAGCCCAGGGCCAGATGGCTTCACAGGCTAATTCTATCAAACATTTAAGGAAGAGCTAGCACCTATCTTTCTCAAACTATTCCAAAATATAGCAGAGAGAGGAACACTCCCAAATTCACTCTACAAGGCCACCATCACCTGTTACCAAAACCAGTCAAAGATGTCACAGAAAAAGAAAATTACAGGCCAATATCACTGATGAACATCAATGCAAAAATCCTCAACAAAATACTAGCAAACAGAATCCAACAGCACATTAAAAGGATCATACAAATACAGTATGCTATTTCATATATATGGAACCTAAAAAATGGTACTGATGAACCTAGTGACAGGGCAAGAATAAAGATGCAGATGTAGAGAACAGACTTGAGGACATGGGGGCTGGGGTGTGGTGGGGAAGGTGGGACATAGTGAGAGAGTAGCATTGGCACATATACACTACCAATGTAAAATATATAGCTAGTGGGAAGCTATTATAGAGTACAGGGAGATCAGCTTAATGCTTTTTGAAGACCTAAATGGATGGGATAGGGAGGTTGGGACAGAGACTCAAGAGGGAGGGGATATGGATTTTATGTATACATATAGCTGATTCATTCTGTTGTACAGCAGAAACTAGTACAATACTGTAAACCAATTATACTCCAATAAATATTTAAAAAATATGATAAGATCAATAGATGCAGAAAAAGCTTTGAACAGAATTCAACACCCATGTATGATAAAAACTCCCCAGAAAGTTGGTATAGAGGGAACCTACTTTAACATAATAAAGACCATATATGACAAACCCACAGGTAACATCATCCACAATGATGAAAAACTGAAAGCATTTCCTCTAATATCGGGAATAAGACAAAGGTGCCCACTCTCTCTGCTATTATTCAACATAGTTTTGGAAATTTTAGCCACAGCAATAAGAGAAGATAATGAAATAAAAGAAATTCAAATTGGAAAAGAAGTAAAACTGTCGCTTTGCAGATGACACGATACTATATATAGAAAACCCTAAAGATGTTATCAGAAAAATACTAGAGTTAATCACAGAATTTGGTAAAGTTGCAGGATACAAAGTTAATGCACAGAAATCTCTTGCTTTTCTATATAACAACACTGAAAAATCAGAAAGAGAAATTAAAGAAACACTCACATTTACCACTACAACAAAAAGAATAAAATACCTATGTATAAACCTACCTAAGGAGGCAAAAGACCTGTATGCAGAAAATTGTGACACCGATGAAAGAATTCAAAGACAACACAAAAAGGTGGAGAGTTACACCATGTTCTTGGATTGGAAGAATCAACATTGTGAAAATGATTCTACTACCAAAAACAATCTACCCTATCAAATTACAAATGACATTTTTCACAGAAATAGAAGAAAAATTATACAATTTATAGGGAAACACAAAAGACCCCAAACAGCCAAAGCAACACTGAGAAGAAAAAACTGAGCTGGATGAATCAGATTCCCTGACTTCAGACTATACTACAAAGCTACACTAATCAAGACAGTATGATACTGGCACAAAAACAGAAGCATAGATCAGTGGAATAGGATAAAAAGCCCAGAGATAAACTCACATTATATGGTCACCTTATCTTCAACAAAGGAGGCAAGAATACACATTAGAGAAAGACAGCCTTTTCAATAAGCGGTGCTGGGAAAACTGGACAGCCACTTAAAGAAATGAAATTAAAACATTTCCTAACACCATAAATAAAAATAAACTCAAAATAGATCAAAGACCTAAATGTAAGGCCTGACACTATAAAACTTTTAGAGGAAAATATAGGCAGAACACACAATATGACATAAATAATAGCAAGATCTTTTTTGACCCACCTCATGGAGTAAATGAAATTAAAACAAAAATATACAAATGGGACCTAATGAAACTTAAAAGTTTTTGCACAGCAAAGGAAACCATAAATATGAGGAAAATACAACACTTGGAATGGGAGAAAATATTTGCCAAAGAAGCAACTGACAAAAGATTAATCTTCAAAATATATAAGCAGCTCATGCAGCTCAATATCAAAACAACAACAACAACAACAACAACAAAAACCAACCCCATCCAAAAATGAACAGAAGACCTAAACAGACATTTCTCCAAAGAAGACATAAACATGACCAACAAACACATGAAGAGATATTTGATATCACTAATCATTAGAGAAATGCAAATCAAAATCACAATGATGTATCACCTCACACAAGTTTGATTGGCCATCATTAAAAGAATCTAGAAATAGTAAATGCTGGAGAGGGTGTGGAGAAAATGGAACCCTCCTCACTCCTGGTGAGACTGTAAAGTGATACAGCACTATGGAAAACAGTGTGGAGTTTCCTCAAAACACTAAAAATAGAACTACCCACATGACCCAGCAATCCCACCACTGGGCATATATCTGAAGAAAATCATAATTCAAAAAGATGCATGTACCACAAGGTTCATTGCAGCACTATTTACAATAGCCAGAACATGGGCACAACCTAAATGCCCATCAACAGATGAATAGATAAAGAAGATGTGGCACATATATACAATGGAATAGTACTCAGCCATAAAAAGGAATGAAATTGGGTTATTTGTAGTGAGGTGGATGGACCTACAGTCTGTCATACAGAGTGAAGTAAGTCAGAAAGAGAAAAACAAATATCACATGCTAACACACATATATGGAATCTAAAAATATAGTATTGATGAACTCAGTGGCAGAGGAAGAATAAAGATGTACATGTAGAGAATAGATGAGTACACAGGGAGGTGGGGAAGGAGAAGATGGGACAAAGTGAAAAAGAGTAGTATTAACATTTATATACTACCAAATGTAAAATAGATGGCTAGTGGGAAGCAACTGTGTAACACAGGGAAATAAACTTGATGATTGGTGATGACCTAGAAGGGTGAGATATGGAAGGTTGGAAGGAGGCTGAAAAGGGAGGGGGTATGTGGATATATGTATAAATACAGCTGATTTACTTTGTTTTACAGCAGACTCTGGCACATCAGTGTGAAGCTATTATATTCCAATAAAGATCAAAAAAGAAAACAAAATATAAAAGTATGATATAAATTAAAGAACAATCAGGTATACTTTTGACTAATACAATTACTTGTAGTGTATACAATTTTATACATTTTAAACATAAAATTTGTTTAATGCAAAATTATTTTTACAGAAATTGGAAAATAGAGAAGAAAATAGGTGCATTTGAGAAAGACATCGTCTTTCATTTGATGTGCTATCTTATGGGCAATATTTTTTTACAAAACTTTTATTTTTTTAAATAAATTTTTAAATAACTTACTGAACGCAAGTGCTATTTGATAAAAATAAAGGCAAAATAATAAGATTGATTAAAATGAATACATGCAATGGTACATAGCACAAAGATTATATGATTTATATTTTGGATAAGACAAGTATTCTTAAATTATGGATTTGCTGTAGCTAAATATAGACAATTGTAATGAATAGTAAGTGGGATTATCTATGCTATGAACCTATCAACCCAGTACCAATCCTCATGTGTCAAGATTGTTTAATAACCCAGAAATCCAAGTTTATTTTGTCTGTGAGGAAAAAGATATCAGAAAGTGAGATGGTTTCATTGATGGTGATGATTCTTATTAGACATTTGAAAATGAGATCAAGAGTACACCAGCAATAAGTAAAAATATGAAGATATACTTTGTTCCAAACAGTGTCAAAGTTTTAGGTACATGCAAATGGTCACCAACCTGAATCACTGTTTTGTTGTTTTGTATTTTTATAGTTGATGTCTATGTTTATTATCTTGATTTTGGTGATGGTTTCACGAATGTTTTCAGATGTACAAAGTCACCAAATTATACATATTTAGTATCTTCAGTATTTTGTATATCAATTATAGCTCAATAAAATTTTTAAAATAAAAATAAATATTTAAAACAGGATTGGGTTATATAATTTTCAAGATTAATTCTGTTTCCAAAATTAATATGTGATTGTGTGATTCTATTTCTGTGCCAATACCTATAGGCTAGATTTTCCCCAGACTCCACAAAACCTATCTACCTCTCTGCTGTGATGGTTATTAAAGGTTTTTAGGTGTTTTTAGAACTGATTAATCCCCCAGAAAGTGTACAGATGCCCTTGAACACTTTCCAGTTCTCCCATCATATTATATCAGTCCCTTCCCCTAATTTCCATCACTAATCACAACTCCCTCTAATCACTTTTAGGAAATCTTTCCAGAGGCCAGTTTGAGCCACACAGACAGATGGAATTTATTTATTTGTGCACTTGTTTGTTTATTTATTTATCTTTCAATTTTACTGAGACATAACTGAGATATAGTACCTTATATATTTAATGTGTACAGCATATTGATGACATACATACATCACAAAATATCATTATTACATAAGATTAGTGAACATCCATCATCTCACATAGACACAAAATTAAAGAAATAAAAAAAACTTTCTCTGTGACAAAACCTCTTAGGAATTACTCTCTTTAGAAGTTTCACTTATAACATACATCACTATTAATTTTATTTATTGTGCTGTAAGTTACACCTCTAATAATTTTTTATCTTATAACTAGAAGTTTGTACCTTTTGACTATCTTCCTCCACCCCCTGCCTCGGGTAACCACAAATCTGATCTCTTTTCCTATGAGTTTGTTGTTTTTGAAGTATAATTGACCTACAGCACTAAGTTAGTTCCTTGTACACAGCATAATGACTAGATATTTCTGTACATTTCAAAATGATCACCATGAAAAGTCTAGTAATCATCTGTCACTGTACAAAGATATTACATAGTTATTGAATATATTCTCCACACTGTAAACTTTATATCTGTGACCCACTTGTTGAGTCTGTATATCTTAATCTCCCTCACCTACTTTTCTCCTCCCCTGCCCCCCTCCCCTCTGGCAACCCTGGAATCTAAAATTACATATCTGTTTTTTTATGTTGTATCCTTTTTTATACAATAATAAATCATTACCCTATCTTGTATTGTAACATAAAGGAAACGGGAGTGCACTTTTAGGATCAATATTTTCTATTTTTCTTCTTTTGGTGCCAATCAATACACTGAATAATTCATTTTGTTAGTCTGATTGACAATGTTTTTGAAAAAATGCTGGCTCAAGCAACATATATCATCTGTGCATAAAAACATTTTGCTTGAAAGACTATCTGATGGACAAATCGACTCTTTAAACTTCACTCTTTAAATTACCTTTCCAATCCATTGTCCTGTTTATAAAACTAGAGAATGAATGTTGAAACATAAGTACTTAGTTAAATAGTGTTTTGCTTCCTTAAAGTAAAAGCCTTGGGTTTTTTTGCAAGGCTATGTCTTACAAATAAAAATCATATTCTATCACATTAATTCTCTTGAGAATGATTTTGAGTCTAGAATAACAGTTATATTGTTGGAAAGAGTGAAAAGAAGAGATAATCCTTTACAAGTCATAAAATAGATACTGAAACTACAAGATGAAAGATACTAGCTGGTCCACTGAGCATGTCTTTAAGGCCACCTGGAAACAGAAGTATTCCCTCTTCTGCTTTCCATGGGAAGTGGCTATATGAACTGAGGAGACCAGATATTTTTGTAGAAAGTCAGATAAAGTATATGAAAGTTTGGGATTTTTGTGGAGGATGTGTCTTCAGTTTCAGCCTCTGCTTATCAAAGAAAAAGACATTTTATTGTTTTGCTTATGACTTCTGTGCTTTACTTTGTCAAGCTCTGCTGCCAGGAAACAGAACAAGAAAGAGAAGGACTCAGGATGGTACTTTGTCAGCTGGTTATATATGTTACCACATAAAATTTTCTGTGATTCACAAAAGACCCAATGATTCTAGAGTGAGGAGTCTCAACATTTCAAAAATGTTGAGATAAAATACTGAATGGCACAGATTGTCTCAACTAAATTAAGATATATGTCTATATTTTATATTAGAAGGTTTCTACTAAATTTTTGCTCTTCATACTATTATACCATTCATAGCCATCATCCTGAGATTATCAGAAATGAATGACCATGGAAAGAAATGGAAAAAAAGAAAAACTAGAAAATATCACATTTCTGTTTAGTGTTTACAAATGAAATACTGCCTGAGGATTCTGGGAGAATTTTGTTATTTGTTTCATAGGCAGCTTCCTCCCCTGACACCTTGGGAGCTATGTGATGTGTAGTATGTGTTTGTCTGTACATGTGTGTACATGTACAACTGGCACCTGCCCAGTTCTGATACAAAGATAGTAGACAAGTGTTTTCTAATCAATGTTATCATGAAAAGATAGGTTTCCCTGGGACAGAGATGGTAGGCATAGATGGAGAAACTCACATCGCAAAATATTTTCTTAAGTCAGATGAAAATTTGGTTACAACTTGTGTTTTCTTTGTTGTTCAAGAAACAGGAAAGCTGCTATGCTAGTGACTATAATTATGACATATTTCTAAATCAGTTTTCCACAACTGAGCGATACATATGAGCATTGAGCATATGATGAAGGATAAAAATGTAAATATATCTGTGTTTTCATACATATACCCGTATAGCTATAATATACATACTTGCTAATGTATATGCACAGGTTTATTATCTTGATTTAAACTATGGGTGACAGTCCTTAATAACTATATAAAATACAAATTCTGCTCAATTGTGGGAGTCCTGATTGAGTCCCTAGGGAAGAATGCTGATCTTTGCTATTTTTCTGCTGCTTTATGGGAGAAAAAATAATAAAGTGGTTAAATTCTGTAGGCTACTCCCTGACATCACCAAATGGTAAGGAATATCATTAAACATAAAAAGTTTTCGAGGACTTTGAAATCCAAACTGGATTCACTTTTGCTATAACATCTTCCTGTGTATGTGCTTGCTAGTTGGTCTTTCACAATTTCATGACTATCCAAATATCTTGAAATGTCATACATTGATTTCAACATTTATAGTGAATAATCTTTTGTCATTTAATAATACCTTATCTAGAAACACTTTCCTTTAAATACTTTTAAAATTAACTGATTACATTTTAAATAAGTTTTTAGAGGAGTTGAAGGCCCACAGCAAAATTCAGAGGAATGGAGAGAGAGACCCCATCTTCTCCCTGTCCTGTACTTGAGTAGCCTCTGTCTTATCAACATGCCCCACCAGAGTGACACATTGGCTGGAACTGATAAACCTCCAGTGGCAAAACATCATCACCCAAACCCCATAGTTTACATTTGGGCTCACTCTTGCTGTTGTGTGTTCTGATGGGTTTGGACACATGTATTCAGACATAAATCCACCAATAGTTTCATACATAGTATTTTCACTGCGCTATAATCTTAAGGACTCACCTTATTCATCCCTCCCTCCCACCTAAACCCTGGCAACCACTGATCTTTTTACCATCTCCATAGTTTTATCTTTTTCAGAATTTCATATAGTTGGAATCATACAGTATGTAGCATTTCAGATTGGTTTCCTCAGTGTCCTTTCATTTCTTTTCAGTACTGAATAATACTCTATTGTATGGATGTATCACAGTTTATTATACATTCACTTACTGAAGAGAAACATGATTGCTTCTAAGTTTGTGCAATTTTGAATAAAGCCGTTACATAAATATCATGTGCAGGTTTTCAAGTGGACTTAACATTTTCAACTTTTTTGGATAAATATTGTGAAAAATCAACAAACAAAAACCTCCATTAGAAAGACTTAAATTAGTTCCTCCCATCAGGAAGCATGCAGGAGCCTCCTAGATAGCTTTCTCTATGAGATGGCAGAGAGCAGTATCAAGCAGTATCAGCAGTCTTTCATCTTGTGGAACTGAAAACCACAGCCACAGAAAGACAGAGAAAATGAAAAAGCAGAGGACTTTGTACCAGATGAAGGAACAGGATAAAACCCCAGAAAAACAACTAAATGAAGAGGGGATAGGCACCCTTACAGAAAAATAATTCAGAATAATGATGGTGAAGATGATTCAGGACTTTGCAAAAAGACTGGATGCAAAGATCAAAAAGTTTACCAAAGACCTAGAAGAATCAAAGGGCAAACAAACAGAGATATGCAACATAATAACTGATATGAAAAATACACTAGAAGGAACCAATAACAGATTAACTGAGCCAGAAGGGCGAATAAGTGACCTGGAAGACAGAATGGTGATAATCACTGATGCACAAAAAAATAAGGAAAAAAGAATGAAAAGGACTGAAGACAGCCTAAGAGACCTCTGTGACAATGTTAAACACACCAACATTCACATTCTAGGGGTCCCAGAAGGAGAAGAGAGAGAGAAAGGCCCCGAGAAAACATTGGAAGAGATTATAGTTGAAAACTTCCCTAATATGGGAAAGGAAACAGCTACCCAAGTCCAGGAAGCTCAGAGAGTCCCAGGCAGGATAAACCCAAGGAGAAATACACCAAGACATATAGTAGTCAAATTGACAAAAATGAAAGACAGAAAAATGTTATTAAAAGCAACAAGGGAAAAACAACAAATAGCATACAAGGGAATTCCCATAAGGTTAACAGCTGATTTCTCCATAGAAACTCTGCAAGCCAGAAGGGAGTGGCATGATATATTTCAAGTGATGAAAGGGAAGAAGATACAACCAAAAATACTCTACCCAGCAAGGATCTCATTCAGATTTGATGGAGAAATCAAAAGCTTTACAGACAAGCAACAGCTAAGAGAATTCAGCACCACCAAACAGCCCTATAACAAATGCTAAAGGAACTTCTCTAAGCAGGAAACAGAAGAAAAATAAAAGGACCTGCAAAACCAAAAACAAAACAAATAAGAAAATGGTAATAGGAACATACATCTCGATAATGACCTTGAATGTAAATGGACTCAATGCACCAACCAAAAAACACAGACTGGCTGAATGGATACAAAAACAAGACCCATATATATGCTTACAAGAGACCCACTTCAGACCTAGAGACACATACAGACTGAAAGTGAGGGGATGGGAAAAGATATTCCATGCAAATGGAAATCAAAAGAAAGCTGAAGTAGCAATAGTCATATTGGATAAAATAGACTTTAAAATAAAAAGTGTTACAAGAGACAAGAAAGGACATCACATAAAGATCAAGGGATCAATCCAAGTAGAGGAGATAACAATTATAAATATATATGCACCCAATATAGGAGCACCTCAATACATAAGGCAAATGCTAACAACTATGAAAGAGGAAATGCAAGGTAGGAATAGAGACATAGATGTAGAGAACAAAGGTATGGACACCAAGTGGGGAAAGCGGGGAGGGTTGGGGGGGGGATGAATTGGGAGATTGGGATACCAAATTCTACACTCTAAATATATGCTGTTTATTGTCTGTTAGCTGTATCTCAATAAAAGTTCTTAAAAAAAAAAAAAGACTTAGAAGATTGGAAGTGGGAGCTCTTACTCCCTATGATGATAGCAGAGCCGAATGGAAAGAAAGAAGACTTCCTCTTCTCTTATAGCAAGAATGCAACCAATGAGAGACTGTCATAGCCAGTGAAAAGCCGGGAACTCTCTGGTAACTGTGGTGCTCCCACTTCCTTTCCCCTCTATGAAAGTGTCCTCCTTTGCTGGGGGTTTGCATGTGGCTCACAGCAATGGCAGACCTCAAATTGCAAATATTTGCTGATCCCAAATAAGCCACTATTGCTGGGGAGTAACTCGCAGTCTTATTTGATTTAGGTCAACATTTTGGTGCCCAGTACAGGAATCCAGAGAAGACTCCCAGTGACTCTGAGGCTGGTGAGCAAATTGGTAGCGTACCCACACAAAGTCCATTGTTATTCATTCCTTTTCTCACTGACCATGGAGTTCAAGGCTTAATTTTTCTCTTGAAACAAAATTCCACCCTCTTTGCATTAGGAAGCTCTGCAAGCTTTATTGTATTTGGGATCTATTTTAAAGTTTTGTGATTTCTAGTTAAGTCTTGTTCTGTATGTGAGTACTCATTTGGCACTTTGCCCTGCTTTTGAAATCAGACTTTTCCATTTGGAACTGACTAGCCATTCCCTTTGGAAGAGGGGCTGTTTCTTTAGAACTGTGCTGAACACAAGTCTTCCATCAAGACTGTTCCCTTAGAACTGGTTGGTATACGTCCTGCAGGCTGTTTGGACTGTTTAAGCTGCTTGAGCTGTTTAGACTTTTTGAAAATAATTCTCTTACTCTGGGAAAAAGAAAAAGAAAAGAAGAAAACAAACAAAACAAAAAACAAAACAAAACAGAAAAAACTCTGAGAATTGGGATCCTAGTCATCTAAATATTTTGAGGATGCCCCCTTTACAGGGACTCCAGCTGATTTTAGGATTGAAAACCATGGCCATTGTTAACTAAATGCACAAAACTAATCAAATGCAATTTAGAAAATAAATGGCCATTATGGGGAACTTTTGAAATCCTCACACTTACTTGTGTTACAATCTAATTGGACAATCATAGCTCTAAAATTTCCAAAACTGAATAGAACATGTATTTCAAGCTGTATTTTGAGGCTTTGGAATGTTATCAGGAGACAAAATTGCCTGTCTGCAAAATAAGATTTTAAAATTAACTGAGGCAAAGAAAGAAAGGAAGATAAAAATGTCTTCTGAAACCCCTGGCTCTTCTCCCTTTTTATCCCAGGTTCTGCCTTCGGGGCCACCTACCTCCTTCCCTTCTAAACCACCTAAACCTCTGCTAGGCCCTCAGCTACAACATACTAATTCTTTCACTGAACTTCCCATTTTCTCTGAAACTCTCCCCACTCTCTTTTCCTCTGAACTTATCAGATGAGTCTTTAAAAATTAAGTCTTCTGAGGATTCAGAAGCTAAATCCTTAAATATTCCCTGGACTAAAACTAAACCATAAGCCATTGTCAAAAATTCTCCTTAAGTAACCAAAGATCCTCACAGATTTGCTGAGGAATTTAATGTAGTCATTCAAACATATCAACCTGATTTCTCTGACTTCTATCAGCTAATTCATATGCTTGTCCGTGAGGGCCAGACCCAGCATTGGATAAAAACTTCTAAATGGGAAAATCCTGAAAGCACTCTAAAATTACAACATGGAGATCAGCCTGGTAATTTATTACATGGTCATGTTCAGACAATTGCTAGGCAACTTCATAGAGACATTTCTGGGGCTTTTCCAAAGCTTGTTGATTGGAACAAAATTTAGGTTTACACACTGTTGACTGTGTTCATGACAATTACAATACACTTCAGATTGTTTTTAAGGCAAATTTTGGTCTTTCTTCAGATTCTGATTCCACAAGGGCAGCCTTTTACTGTATGTTTAATGAATAAGGTGAACCAGGACCTTCCCTTTTAGTAAAAAAAGGCAGGGACACACTGGGAAGCTCTGTCAACTCCAAAGTTAGTTAAAATGGCAAAGCAGCTCTCTCATACTCTAGATGAGTCACATCAAAGGAAGATCACCAAAATTCTTTATCTTCAACTCCAGCAAATGGAGGCCCCTTAATGGGAGCAAAATCTTCCTAGTTTTTGCTACTATTGCTACTAGGACATAGGAAAAGAGATGGTTACAAATTTAAGTTCTTCAGATGCCTTCAGCCCTCTAACCAGCCTTTCCTATGTTCTCCCAATTCTCTGTGACAAGGCTCTGAGGAAATACAGGGGCTCTTCCCAAAGCTTCTTCTTAATTAGTTCGGAGAAACATTTATCCAGATTGGGGTTGAATCTTTTACAGTTCCACTTGACACCAGATCCACACTCTCAGTGCTCAATCTCATTATTAAAAGCAGTCACAACCTCAGAGTACTAAAATAGTTCATATAGTGGGGAACCCTGATGAACCTCAAGAGGCTCCCATCTCTGAACATATTCCTTTTTGTTTAGACCCTTTTAGAAATGCACATCCTTTTCTCCTTAGTTTGTCTATCTGATCCATTTATTAGACTGAGACTTCTTAGAGAAGTATCATCTTGGAATTTCTAGAACTTGACAGTAGTCATTAAAGTAACAAGTAAGGTGAATTAAAACACCCTTAACAGTTTATTTCCTCTGTCTCCTGATGGTACTAGAGCTGATTCTGGAAGCACTGATCATTTATCCCTATTGAATCAGCTATCACCTTACTTATGGGCAAAATCTCTGACTGATATTGGTGAAATTTACAGCACACCTCCCATCAAGATTTAGGTAGATTCCTCAAAATCTCTTCCCAGAATTATCAATATTCTATAGATAAAGAAGCCCTTTAAGGCATAAAACCCATAATAGAAGAGTATAAGGCTCAAGACCTCTTTATCCCTTGTATTAGTCTGTGTAATACTCCTATTTTGCCACTGAAAAAACTTAAGGGCCAAGGGTGGAAGTTTTGTCCAGGACCTCTGAGCAATCAACTTTGTTATCCTGGACACCCTGCTGTTCCAAATTCTCAATCATCACTAACATCTATTTCCATCCAAAGGATATTCTCTACTGTAATTGATTTATTCAGTGCATTCTTTACTACCCCAGGTGATGAAGCTAGCCAATACAATTTTGCCTTTAGCTAGGAAAAAAAAAATCACCTAGGCATTAATGCTTCAGAGTTTTACTAAGAGTCCTTTGTGTTTCTTACAAATCCTGAAGGTTCATTCACCTAGATCATATAATGTTCCCTAGTGTTTCCATTTAGTTGCAATATCTGGAAGAGTCACTTCTTTGCTTTCCTTCTCAAGCCTCTAGGTGAGAAGACAGCATCCACTTGCTAAATCTTTTGTTCTTAAAGGGACATAGGGTTACCAAAGAAAAATTACAGTTTACCAGAAGCCAGGTTTTATATTTAGGCCATCTGATACTAGAACAAGTGATCCAGATAGGCTTCATAATGTCCTAAGTTTCCCAAAACATCAAACTAAGCACCAAATGTAAGGATTTTCTGAATTATAGGTGGTTGCCAAAATTGGATTCCGAATTTCTCTCTCATGCCCAAACCTCTGTATTTACTAAACAATAACAATCTTTTTTTTAAATTGATTTATTTATTTACTTAATTTTTTTTTTTTATTGGCTGTGTTGGGTCTTCATTGCTGCACATGAGCTTTCTCTAGTTACTGAGAGCGGGGGCTATTCTTCATTGTGGTGCATGGGCTCCTCATTGTAGTGGCTTCTCTTGCTGCAGAGCACAGGCTCTAGGCATGTGGGCTTCAATAGCTGTGGCACAAGGGCTCAATAGTTGTGGCAAATGGACTCAGTTGCTCCGTGGCATGCGTAATCTTCCCAGAGCAGGGCTCAAACCTGTGTCCCCTGCATTGCCAAGCAGATTCTTAACCACTGTGCAATCTAGGAAGTCCAAAACAATAACAACCTTCATGCGACTTTATGGAAAAAAACAGGTGACATAGAATGCAAGGGTCTTACAGGAGAGTTTGATGAACCTACTTTGTCTTGGGCTTCCCAATGATCAGATTCCCTTTTTTCCTTTTTGTTTATGGAAAGGAAGGGAATGGATTTGGGATGCTCATCCCAAAACACAGGGACCATTATAGACACATAGAGTATTATAGTCAGCAACTGGACCCTGTGGCCCAGTAATACCCCTCTTACCTTAGAGCCATTATAGCCACTGCCCTTTTGGTTAAGGCCACCAAGGAAATCCTTGTGGGATTCCCTTTAACTCACTTTGTACCTCATAAAATTAAAGCTTTCCTGAATTTTCAATCACACTTAACATTGCTCAGCCAGCTCCCTCACCTCATATGAAGTCTTTCTATTGACTGTTCCTCACATAACTCTTTTGCATTATAGTGGCCTAAAAGCAAATACTCATCTCTCCTCCATCACTGAAGAAGTCCCTTACAACTGCATAATGCTGATGGATCACATCCTGAGTTTTTGTCAAGATCTGCAGGAAATTCCTTTGTGTAATGCTGACTTTTCATGGTTCACTAATAGTTCTTATTTAAAAGGTGGAAATGACAAATATTGTGCTGGGTATGCTGCTGCAACTACTTTTGATATTGTTGAGGCAGCATCTTTACCTGTGCTTATTGCAGCCCATTAGTCTGAAATATAGACTCTTACACATGCTTGTATTTTAGCCAGTGGCAAAATTGCCAATATTTTTACTTATAGTAGGTATGCTTTCAAAGTACCTCATGATTTTGGAATGTTGTGGAAAAAAACATGATCTCTTACTTCCAACAAGATAAAGTAAATCAAAAAACTATATTCAGAATTGTTCAGAATTCTTATATACAATGCTGCTGCCTGCTGCTTTAGCTATTAATAGGATTCTGAGGCATTTTAAACTTGACTCTCTGTTAACTAGGGGAAATCACATTGCAGGTATTTCCACAAGGAATGCTGCCCTTAAAGGATCCAGCCACAATCAAAGCCCTATTTTCATCCAAAGGGATATTTCTCCAAGTGATAACTTAGAAAAACTGGCTAAAAGGCCCAATGTTTGGCCTCAGGAGATGAAAAACAAGATTGGAAATTTAATAGTTGTTGGTATGATAAAAAAATAAAGCCCTGGTTTGGATCAAATAACAACCCAGTTCTGCTGATGACTCTGAAATCCCCATTCATCACCACTGCACATGCATTAAACCATTGGTCTACTGACAAAATGATGGTCTTCATGCATCAATATTGGTGGGAAAATATTAACAAGTCCATAAAAAGTGCCCTACCTCGCTTGTCACACCTTTCTGAAATACAACCAAGGAAAGCCTGTTCATACTGGTCCCAGCCATTTTAAATTGTTTAGTGGGCCATTTGAGGTCTGGCAAATGGATTTCATGTATCTTCCTCTATCCCATAGATATGAATGTCTTTTAGTCATGGTCTATATATTTTCAAAATGGACTGAAGCCTACTCTTGAAGACAAGCTACTTCATCTTTGCTACTAAAGTCCCTTTGGAAGAGTTCATTCCTATCTGGGGAATTCATTCTTCAGCCTCACAGTGTTTGAGGGGCCATTTTACAGGCCAGGTGCTTTAACAAGTCTGTGCTGCTTCACTGGTTTTACAATACTTTCACTGTATTTACCATTCTCAATCCTCTAGTTTAGTTGAACACACCAATAAAATTATTGACTCAGTTGGAAGAATTTGTAGAGGTCCTCTAAATACCTTGACCAAAATTATTGACATTGGTCCTTCTATATTTCAGATTTACCCCTTTGGATTTCATAAACTGACACCTTTTGAGATAGTCACAGAATGTCCAATGTACCTTCCTCCTGCCTCATTTGACCCACAACTAATAAAAGGAGAGATACTCCAATATTGCAAAAACCTATTGCTTCTGTAAAATATAACCATGTGTTGATAGAGTAATCTTTTCACAGTATTCTTCCTGGAGAGAAAGATCTTTAGCATCACACTTGCAACCTGGAAATTTGGTCTATTGAAAAAGACTCCTCCAGAAAAACTTTTTAACCTTTCTGGAAAGGTATCTATCAGGTACTGCTAACCAACCCTTGTGCTGTCAAATTCTAACTTATTTTACATAGTACACATAAAGAAGTCATTAAATGTTGATTGAACCGGCACATCATCCAGTGACCTGAAAGCAAAAATTTCCTGGAATTGAAGCAGATGGTATCTGAAGGGACAGCTTTCCAAAGATTTATTTCAGATGATCTCCAATGTTCAAGATCTTGATAACATATGGACTTTAAATAAAAAGTGCCTGAGTATTATCTCTACTCCTCCTCCTTGTTACTTGAAAGTGACCTCAATAGACTTCCAATCTCTGCATTTTCGCTCCAACATGTGTCACTAGATCCAGGAAAGGTCCTTCCTGGCACTGAGGGGCAAAATACTGTGGAAATCAGAAAACCTGACTCTTGAACAGTTATCTTCTTAAAGAAAGATTTTGAAATGTGAAAAAAAATAATAATAAATAGATACTTCAAATAAATAGATCCTGGGGACCAGAGATGGGAATTCTCCCACTCTATCATGACAGCAGAGCCCAACAGGAAGAAGGGAGAATCCCTCTTCTTCTGGCAAAAGCTCCATGAGAGACTGTCATAACTCTGCCAATGAAAAGTTGCAAACCCTTTTTTTTTTTTTTTTTTTTTCTGGGTACTTGCACATGACTGGGCTTGTTGGCAGTCAACAAATTGCAGACTCCTGGATCTGTGGTTTCATGCTTGTTATTAACTTGGCAATATTCTTAGTCATTAGTGTTTTAAATTTTTGTTTTGTTTTGTTTTCTTCCTCTCTTCCTTCTCCTTCTAGTATTCTCATTACATGTATGTTATACCACTTTTAGTTGTCCTACAATTCCTTGATATTCTATCCTCTCTCTCTCCTGCCTTTATTCTCTTTGCTTTTTGGTTTTTGAAGAGTCTCTAAGATATCCTCTAGCTCAGATATCCTTTCCTCAGTCTACTATTAAGCCCAAAAAAGACATTCAGGCATTCTACATTTCAGTGTTTTCTTTAGCATCTCTTTTTGGATCTTTCTTAAGATTTAAATCTCTTGTTTATATCGCTTATTGTTCTTGCATGTTGTTTACTTTATCAATTAAAATATTTAGCATATTAATCACATTTGTTTAATTTTCCAGTATGCTAACACCAATATCTTGGCATATTTGGTTCTGATGCTTGCTCTGTCCTTTCTGTGTTCTTGTTGTTGTTGTTGTTGTTGTTTGTTTTGTTTTGTTTTTGCCTTTGATATACCTTATAATTTTTTCTTGATAGTTGGATATGATGTAAAAGAAACTGCTGTATATAAGCCTTTAGGAATATGGTAGCATACTGTGTGGGAAAGGGAAATATTCCAGAGTCCTACTATTAGAGCTCAGTCTTTTATGTTCCATGCCTCTGGCTGTGAACTTCACAACTGCTTTCCTACCCTCAAGTCAGTTAGGCTCTGAAAATACTGTAGTAAGTTAGACTCCGGTTAAGTATTTTCCCTGGAGGGCAGGCCTAATTAAGAACAGAGTGCTCTGGCACATGTCAAAATGGTTCTTTTTCTCTTCTCCTTGCATTAGTTGAATTTACATTGATATTTACTCTTGGAATCTGGTTGAGCCCCTGAAGGTAAATATCACTATATTACAGGGGCCCCTAATGACTGAGTAACTCTGGAGTTTTTAACTCTCAGACTTGTTGACATCTAGCCTGCAGCCATCTGTCAATTCCAACTCAGATTTTCCTACCCCACCACTGGTATCCATGGTGGTTTTTCCTCTAGTACTTTGTTTTCTTATAATGCCCATCTGTCTTTCCAATTCAGGGGGCAGTGGTCTGTCCTGTGACCTCACTTCTGTTATGGATCTTAAAAGAGTTGTTTGTTTTTCAGCTTGTTCAGGTTTTTCCTTGTTAGGATGGAATGACAACTTCTAAGTTCTTTACGTGTGAAAGCAAAAATCACCTTTAAATCTTTTTAATTAAGATTTAACCTTCAGGAGAGAAAAGATGGCAGTGAAGTAGAGAGACGTAGAGTGCATCCCTCTCCACAGATGCATTGGGAATGCACAGAAGGACACAGAAATTCCCACAGAGAACCAGCGGAACACCAGCAGACGGCCTCGGACACCAGAAAGGATTACAGGGAGCCCGACATAGCCGGTAGGGAGGCATCTATGATGTCTCAAAGAGGGTGAAGCGGCGGAGCTGTGGCAGACGGGAGGGAGTGAGAAACATACGGAGGGTCCGCAGCGCAGCTCAGCGTTCCTGGACCGAGACATCGATCCACGGCTGAATGGAGGGTCCAGGAGCAGGAGCATGGGAACCGGAGAGCTGGTTCAGGGTTAGAAACATTGTTGCCGGTAGGGTGACGGACCAAGAGGACAGGAGGGAGGAGGTCCGTGGAGAGGAGTGCCCGTCCCTGAGAGCTGCCCGGCCATGATGGCGGCTGGAGGCTGCAGGCTCACAGGCGGCAGGGAGGAGCCTTGTGCATAGCCTCTCTCTCTCTTTCAGCGCCTCTGCAACGGGCAGTGGAGAGACGCCCTGCGGGCCACCTAAGGTGCTCAGGGATAACAAGCACCCACAGGCACTCGGGCAGGGCTAGATTAAAACCCCTTGCAATGCCAGCAGCAGGGAGGCTGCCAAGAGAAAAAAAAAAAAAAAAAAAACAACAGCAACAACAAAAAAAAAACCCCTGAGAGAGGCCCAACTCTAAGACTTTCTGTTTACGCCTGAGCCACCAGCGTCCCTCTGCAACAGGCACCTCCAAGACCGACTGAAATAACAGTGCACCAATGCTCACTCACTCCCAGGAGAAGGAGCCACTATTGTACCCTCTCCCTCCCCACACACCAACGCTTACAGACGAACAATAAAGGAACCTCTGCTGGTCACAGAATAATGCAAAAAAACCCAAGGCGAGGGGAAGGACACTTATAGCTGAAACACTAAGGAAACAGAAAGATTAGTATCAATACCTATTGAACTGGTCCATTCTGGGATCAGTTCTGGATTTTTTTTTTCTTTTTCTTTTTCTCTCTCTCTTTTTTCTTTTTTCTTTTTTTCTTTATTAAATACGATCTTAGCCCTAAGGGATCTACAAGTTTTATAACATAATTTTTTAATGATATTTTTTATTCTATTTTTCTTCCTTTTTATATACTTCTATATCTAGCTAAGTTTTTGGTAGTATGGACAATATATCTCTCATACTTTCCTTTCATCCTTATCTTTTATACATTTCTATTCCTTTCTTTTTATTTGCATATTTCCAACCGCATTACACTCTTCTGTTCCCCTTTCTTCCAGCCATTTTAAATTTATTTTATCTTAACATACTTATAAGCAACACTATCGGTCTGCTCAGACTCCTCGCTCTATTCTCCAGATGAGGCACCACCTTGGTATTTAATATTAGGCTTTTGTCTTTATCTTAGTTCTTAGTACAGTTGTCTAATTACATTCTGAGAATCTCCATTCTCTCTGGTGGTACCCTGGCTCTTTTCTATATTGGATCCTAGCTTACAAAATCTCCCTGGATTAATATTTGTATGTGTAAGGTGTTATTTGTTTGTTTGTTTGCTTTTGCTTTTGTCTCTGATTTGTTCTGTTTCAGTTGTCAATTTCTGTTGGGTTTCTCTTTGAATATCTGATAGCACACTGGGGTTCTGTCAGGTCTTTCTAGAGCCTTATGTCCTAATGGATTCAGTAATTGTGTGTCTTATACATGTATGTGTTTCCTAGACTTAATATTCATTTAATCCAAAACGTGGACATTAGTCTGAGGCTTGGACAGTCTTCTATAAACACCTCTATCGCCAGGACAAGCAACCCCAAAAGTTTGGACAGCCATGAGGAAACAAAGAAACACCATGCAGGCAAAGGAGCAGGAAAAAAAACCCACAAGACCAAATAAGTGAGGAGGAAATAGGAATAATACCTGAAAAAGAATTCAGAGGAATGATAGTAAAAATGATACAAAATCTCGATAACAAAATAGAGAAAGTACAAGAAACAGTTCATAAGAGCTCAGAAAAACAAACAGCAATGGATAACAAAATAACTGAAATGAAAAATACTCTAGATGCTATAACCAGCAGAATGACTGAGGCAGAAGAACAAATAAGTGAATTGGAAGACAGAATGGGGGAAATAATTCCCACAGAGCAGATAAAAGAAAAAAAGAATAAAAAGAATAGAAGACAGTCTCAGAGACCTCAGTGATAACATTAAGCATACCAACATTCAAATTATAGGCATGCCAGAAGAAGAAGAAAACAAGAAAGGGTCTGAGAAAATATTTGAAGAGGTTCTAGTGGAAAACTTCCCCAACATGGGAAAGGAAATAATTCACCAAGTCCAAGAAGCACAGAGAGTCCCATACAGAATAAACCCAAGGAGAAATACACCAAGACACATACTAATCAAACTAACGACAAGTAAACACAAAGAAAAAATATTAAAAGCAGCAAGAGAAAAGCAACAAACAACATATAAGGGAAAACCCATAAGGATAACAGCTGACCTTTCTACAGAAACTCTGCAGGCCAGAAGGGAATGGCAGGATATACTGAAAGTCCTGAAAGAGAGAAACCTACAGCCAAGGATACTCTAGCCAGCAAGAATCTCATTCAGATTTGAGGGAGACATCAAAAGCTTTGCAGACAAGCAAAAGTGAAGAGAATTCAGCACCACCAAACCAGCCTTACAACAAGTGCTAAAGGAACTTCTCTAAGAAGGAAACACAAGAAAAGGAAAACACCTACAAATACAAACCCAAAACAATTAAGAAAATGGTAAGTGGAACACACATGTCCATAATCACTTTAAATGTAAATGGATTAAATGCTCCAACCAAAAGACACAGACTGGCTGAATGGATACAAAAACAAGACCCTTCTATATGCTGCCTACAAGAAACCCACTTCACACCAAGGGATACATATAGACTGAAAGGAAAGGGATGGGAAAAGATATTCCATGCAAATGGAAGTCAAAAGAAAGCTGGAGTAGCAATACTCATATCAGACACATTAGACTTTAAAGTAAAGACAATTGAAAGAGACAAGGAAGGACACTACATAATGATCAAGGGATCCATTCAAGAACATATCACAATGGTATATATCTATGCCCCCAATATAGAGCACCTCAATACATAAGGCAAGTGCTAACAGCTATAAAAGGGGACATCGACAGCAACACAATAATAGTGGGAGACTTGAACACCCCACTTACATCAATGGACAGCTCATCCACACAGAAAATAAATAAAGACACACAAGCTTTAAATGACACATTAGACCATCTCAACTTAATTGATATTTATAGGACATTCCATCCAAAAACGACAGACTACACTTTCTTCTCAAGTGCACACGGAACATTTTCCAGGATAGATCACATCTTGGGGCACAAATCAAACCTCGCAAATTCAAGAAAATTGAAATCATATCAAACATCTTCTCAGACCACAATGCCATGAGACTAGATATCAATTACAGGAAAAAAACTGCAAAAAATACAAACACATGGAGGCTAAACAATTCACTCCTAAACAACCAAGGAATCAATAAAGAAATCAAAGAGGAAATAAAAAAATATCTAGAAACAAATGACAATGAAAACACAACAATCCAAAACCTATGGGACACAGCAAAAGCAGTTCTAAGAGGGAAGTTTATAGCAATACAGTCCTACCTTAAGAAACAAGAAAATTTTTGAATAAACAACCTAACCTTACACCTAAAACAACTAGAGAAAGAAGAACAAAGAAACCCCAAAGTGAGCAGAAGGAAAGAAATCATAAAGATCAGAGCAGAAATAAATGAAAAAGAAAGGAAAGAAACCATAGCAAAAATAAATAAAACTAAAAGCTGGTTCTTTGAGAAGATTCACAAAATTGATAAACCATTAGCCAGACTCATCAAGAAAAAAAGGGAGAAGATGCAAATCCACAGAATTAGAAATGAAAAAGGAGAAGTAACAACGGACACCTCAGAAATACAAAACATCATGAGAGACTACTACAAGCAACTATATGCCAATCAATTGGATAACCTGCAAGAAATGGATACATTCTTAGAAAAATACAATCTTCCAAGACTGAACCAGGAAGAAACAGAAACCATCAACAGACCAATCACAAGTATGGAAATTGAGGCAGTGATTAAACATCTCCCAACACACAAAAGCCCAGGACCAGATGGGTTCACGGGCGAATTCTATCAAACATTTCGAGAAGAGTTAACACCTATCCTTCTCAAACGCTTCCAAAATATTGCAGAAGGCAGAACACTCCCAAACTCATTCTACGAGGGTACCATCACCCTGATACCAAAACCAGGCAAAGATGTCACAAAAAAAGAAAACTACAGACCAATATCACTGATGAATATAGATGCAAAAATCCTCAACAAAATACTAGCTAACAGACGCCAACAGCACATTAAAAAAATCATACACCATGATCAAGTGGGGTTTATCCCTGGGATGCAAGGATTCTTCAATATACACAAATCAATCAACATGATACATCATATCAACAACTTGAAGGATAAACACCATATGATCATTTCAATAGATGCAGGAAAAGCTTTTGACAAAGTTCAACATCCATTTATGATAAAAGCTCTCCAGAAAATGGGCATAGAAGGAAATTACCTCAACATAATAAAAGCCATATATGAAAAACCAAAAGCCAACATCGTTCTCAATGGGGAAAAACTGGAAGAATTCCCTCTAAGAACAGGAACAAGACAAGGGTGTCCACTCTCACCACTATTATTCAACATAGTTTTGGAAGTTTTAGCCATAGCAATCAGAGAAGAAAAAGAAATCAAAGGAATCCAAATTGGAAAAAAATCAAATTGTCCCTCTTTGCAGATGACATGATATTATATATAGAAAACCCGGAAGACTCTACCAGAAAACTGCTTGCACTAATTGATGACTTTAGTAAAGTATCAGGATACACAATTAATGCACAGAAATCTCTTGCATTCCTATACACTAACAACGGAAGAGCAGAAAGGGAAATTAAGGAAACTCTCCCATTCACCATTGCAACAAAAAGAATAAAATACCTAGGAATAAACCTGCCTAAGGAGCCAAAGATCTGTATGCAGAAAACTTTAAGACATTGATGAAAGAAATCAAAGGACACAAACAGATGGAGGGACATATCATGTTCCCGGATTGGAAGAATCAACATCGTGAAAATGTCTGTACTACCCAAAGCAATTTACAGATTCAATGCAATGCCCATCAAATTACCAATGGCATTTTTCACAGAACTAGAGCAAGGAATCTTACGATTTGTATGGAAACGCAAAAGACCCTGAATAGCCAAAGCAATCTTGAGAAGGAAAAGTGGATTTGGTGGAATCAGGCTTCCTGACTTCAAACTATACTACAAGGCCATAGTGATCAAGACAGTATGGTACTGGCACAAAAATAGAAAGGAAGATCAATGGAATAGAATAGAGAACTCAGAAATAAGCCCAAACACATTTGGGCACCTTATCTTTGACAAAGGAGGCACGAATATACAATGGAAAAAAGACAGCCTCTTCAATAAGTGGTGCTGGGAAAATTGGACAGCAACATGTAAAAGAATGAAATTAGAACACTTCCTAACACCATACACAAAAATAAACTCAGAATGGATTAAAGACCTACATGGAAGGCCAGACACTATAAAACTCCTAGAGGAAAACATAGGCAGATCACTCTATGACATCCATCAAAGCAAGATCCTTTTTGACCCACCTCCTAGAATCATGGAAATAAAACCAAGAATAAACAAATGGGACCTCATGAAACTTAAAAGCTTTTGCACAGTGAAAGAAACCATAAACAAGACTAAAAGGCAACCCTCAGAATGGGAAAAAATAATTGCCTATGAAACAACGGACAAAGGATTAACCTCCAAAATATACAAGCAGCTCATGCAGCTTCATACCAAAAAAGCAAATAACCCAATCCACAAATGGGCAGAAGACCTAAATAGACATTTCTCCAAAGAAGACATCCAGATGGCCAACAAACACATGAAAAGATGCTCAACATCACTCATCATCAGAAAAATGCAAGTCAAAGCCACAATGAGGTATCACCTCACACCGATCAGAATGGCCATCATCACAAAATCTGGAAACAACAAATGTTGGAGAGGGTGTGGGGAAAAGGGAACCCTCCTGCACTGTTGGTGGGACTGTAAGTTGGTATAGCCACCATGGAAAACAATTTGGAGCTTCCTTAAAAAACTACAAATAGAGCTACCATATGATCCAGTAATCCTACTCCTGGGCATATACCCAAAGAAAACCATAATCCCAAAAGAAACTTGTACCATAATATTGATTGCAGCACTATTTACAATAGCCAGGACATGGAAGCAACCTAAATGCCCATCAACAAATGAATGGATACAGAAGATGTGGCATATATACACAATGGAATATTACTCAGCTATAAAAAGGGATGAGATGGAGCTATATGTAATGAGGTGGATAGAACTACAATCTGTCTTACAGAGTGAAGTGAGTCAGAAAAAGAAGGACAAATGTTGTATGCTAACTCACATATACGGAATCTAAAAATGGTACTGATGAACTCCGTGACAAGAACAAGGATGCAGATGAAGAGAATGGACTGGAGAACTCGAGGTATAGGAGGGAGCGGGGGGGTGAAGGAGAAACTGAGATGAAGTGAGAGAGTAGCACAGACATATATATATACTACCAAGTGTAAAATAGTCATTGGGAAGTTGTTGTATAACAAAGGGAGTCCAACTCGAGGATGGAATATGCCTTAGAGGACTGGGGTGGGGAGGGTGGGGGGGACTCAAAGGTGGGGGAGTCAGGGTAGGGAGTGAATACCGGGATATGTGTATAAAAACAGATGATTGAACCTGGTGTACCCCCCACAAAAAAAAATAAAAAAATAAAAAAGTAAATTAAAAAAAAATGGTTGAACATTGGCAAGACATAAAAAAAAAAAAAAGATTTAACCTTCATAACAGGCTTGCAAAATACATTGAATATAGAAAAGTTTTGTGTTTATAATTTTAATATTTATCATCTCTATTTATTGTAACTATCTAAATAAAATAATTCATTAGGAAACTATATGTATTTAATACACACACACACAAGTGTGAGTCAAGAATTATCCACTTTCTGGCTGTAGAATTTATTTTAATTACCTTTTAGAAAAGACAACCACATCATTTTTAGACATAATCTCCTTGTTTTTCAATATACTTTGTCCATCTGTCAACAAGCTTTAATATTCCATCATTAAAAAATGTTTTAGGCTGAGCTGCAAGCCACAAATGTACCACTGTCTTCACTTCTTCATCAGAAATGAATCTTTATCCTCAAAGGGCTGCTTTCAGGTGACTAAACAGGTGAAAGTGGGAAAGCAAGATCAGGACTATAGGGAGGTTGCTTTAACACCTTAAAGTTTTTGCAGAGTGTCAACAGTGTGGGCAGAAGTGCACACGTGTGCACATCCTCAGACCACACATGTGCACATCCTCAGACCACAAAAAACAAATTGCTGCATGCTGCTCTTCTTTCATGAAAATCACAAGTGGGGCATTCATTTTTGCTCACACCACAGTTACAAATCAACTGATGTAACACAGTCACACCTGCACAGCAGTGACTGGGGAGACAGTAGCCTTGAATGGAAAGTGCTGACAAGATAGTGCAGCCAACACAAGTTTTAATGTAACTGGAGTGTGCATAATTTTTGACTCACCTTCGTGTGTGTGTGTGTGTGTGTGTGTGTGCACTCGCCAGTTCTCCACAATAAAGAACTTAACTGCAATAACGTATCAAATGGGATGGTATATTAGTTTTTTACTGCTTCCATAACAAATTATCATAAATTTAACAGCTTAAAACATCCTTTTATTATGTCACAGTCCTATAAGGAAAAACATCAGGTTTTGGCTCATGTGTAACTCTGCTCTATTTTTCCCAAGGTGAAAATCAGGTGTCAGTAGGGTTGTGCTTCTCTCTAGAGGTGCTGGCAATGCATCTACTGCCAGGTTCATTCAGGGCATTAGCACTACTTAGTTCTATTGAAGCTCTAGGATGGGAATTATTTTTGCTTACTGATCACTGGCTGGGGTCATTCTCAGCTGCCAGGGGCAGCTGCATTTCATAATGCATGGCCCCTTTACTCCAGCTTCACTGACAGCAGTGACTAGCCAACTGCTTTCTAGGCTTTGAATATCTCTAATCTCCTCTTCTGAATATCTCTGATCTCCTCCTCTTACATCTCTTCTGCCTTCCTCTTTCTTTTTATCTCTATGATGGTTGTGCATATCTCTTCCATTTTTTGTGCTCCTGTACTTACACTGATCATACCTGGATGATCCAGCATAATCTCTTTTTTTTTAAGATCAGCTAACTAGTAAATATAATTGCATCTGCCCTTCAGAGCAGAACGTAGATTAGTCTTGATTGAATAATAGAGATAGAAACTTGGTGAGAGGAAAAAGCATCTTAAGAGTCCTGCCTACCACAAATGACAAGTTTTTTTTAATTTTATTCTTTACATTAAACTATCAGTGAACAATGTAGTAAGCCATTCTGACTATGAATACAAAGAAAACTGACAGGTTGATTATGTCAAATTTCATACATTTGTGCAAGTGATCTCAATAAATAGTGGTGGTTGCAATTGGACATATATTGACTTTGTAATTACAACATGTGGCATTAATTAACTAATTGCATTTTTCAGAGTGCAGCTTTATTTACTTCCTTGAAGTGACTGGGAAATTTACAGTTTAAATTAGCATTTAATTATTTAAATGAAAATTTTCATTTTTTTGTTTTACAAATATGATTTCACTTATTCTGACTATATTTCTATAAAAAATTTTTATCTTGACATTAATCTCATAAAATATAAAGCTAGTATTAAGCTTGTTATAAAGCCTTTAATGTTTAATTAGCATTATTAACATAGTATGAAATCCACTCACCATCTTATTTTTCAAAAGAAATCTGATCACCTGAAGAATCAGTTGATGTCTCCAAACTCATGCAATCAATGAAGAAAGGGAGAGGATTTTTTAAATTGATATCCCCTTCTTTTCATGCCATCTTGTAGTCTACATTGACAGTTACATTTTTACATACTTTCATTAACTGAGCCCTCAAGTACTATACAGACTTTTATAGGAGAGCAGACAATTTTCAGAGAGATGAAGTAAGTAAATAAATAAATAAACAAATAAATAAAAAGCTACTTGTTCTCATTATCCTCTGCTTGGAATAGGAAGTTGTGATGTCCAAATGACTTTAAAGTCCTCACAGAACTTTACAGATATAAAGGCATTTTCTACATCACAGCATCAAAATTACAATACAAAGCAGTAAATAATAAAAATAATTTCTCATGAAGTCTTCTTGATTTTGGAAATGAACAAAATGTTCTGGAAAACATTCTTAAATAGTCATTTAAAATAATTCAACATATCAATAAGCTAAAAAATGCTGAGAATTTACATTTTTCCTACAAAATATTTTTAAATAATCCAATAATCACCATCATTAGTAGGAATAACAATTATTTTTCTTACTTCTCTAATTTTTGAATGGCACTTTCTGTAGCCCTAATGATAAGAGATAGTTACAATGTTGGCCCTGAAATCAACAACACTGAAAATTTAGGTAGAGATATATAACACATACATGAAAATATTTTTTTTAAATGTGTTAAAGTATCTTAGGGCCAAAAGAGTGTTAAACATGGAAATTTAGAGGAGAAAGTGGTTGTAACTCAGTTGGTTTAGAGCAGTGGTTCTCAAAATGGGGTCCCCAGAACAACAGTATTATCTGGGAACCTGATAGAAATATAAATTATTAGGACTTGACCTAGACTTACTGCATCAGAAGCTCTGGAAGCGATCTCAACAACTTGTGTTTCACAAGCCCTCCAGATAATTCTGAGATAGCTCAAGTTTGAGAGAATCACTGGTCTGATGGATAGGGAGAAAATAAAAATTTTGGAAATCCATGATTGTTATTGGATAGAATTTGGACTTGATTCTTAAGATATAGAGAATTTTAGCTTATGGGATATGAAATGAGGATTTTCAGAGATGAATTTGTAAAATGGATTTTGGGGGGAAGAAAATAGGAACAAATAAAGGACATAAAACTTAGGCTGATTTTCTTTTTTAGTTCTAAAAAGAGAAAACAAATAATGCATATTATTTGTACAAAAGAAAGACTTCATTTCCAGAATACTCTGAGATAAAGGATTTACTCCATGTATGTAATGTTGACTGAAGGGCAGAGACTGGCTAATGGAGTTACAATGAAATAGCAAGCACAACGTTAGCTGTGAATTTCATCTTAATGTGCATGAGCTTATTATCCACATAACCTTCTGCTATTTTATGCCACAATAGATAAGAGAAGATAATTATGAATTTATATAGGATTATTCCACTATGCAGAACATACAGAGTAAACTGTCTTTCCCTTTTTATTATAATAAAAGATGTTCTTCCTTGCTTTCTTTAGAGGACTGACAACAATTTATATAGATATTTACAGAAAACATCTCATTAAAAAATGTGTAGGTTATGATACCTTATTAAGTAATTGTTATATTTCTATAAGAAATTTGCAGGATTTCCTAGGTGGCACAGTGGTTAAGAATCCACCTGCCAATGCAGGGGACACAGGTTTGATCCCTGCCCTAGGAAGATACCACATGCCACAGAGCAACTAAGCCTGTGCACCACAACTATTGAGCCTGTACTCTAGAGTTTGTGAGCCACAACTATTGAGCCTGTGTGCCACAACTGCTGAAGCCCATGCACCTAGAACCCATGCTCTAGAGAGGCCACCATAATGAGGAGCCCACACACCACAATGAAGCATAGCTCCCCCACTTGCCGCAACTAGAGAAAAACCGTGTGTAGCATGAAGACCTAACACAACTAATAAATAAATAAATAAATAAATAAATAAATAAATAAATAAAGTTTATTTAAAAAAGGAAGTTTGTAAATGATAATTTTTTTTTATTTTTCACCTTATTTTCTTATAAATAGTTTTCTCTTTTATTATTGCTATAATATTTTAAAGAGTTAAATCCTGTACTATGTATGAGACAAAAATGAAAGGTCTAAATCACTTCAATAATTATAAAAATTATGAAAATTCTTTCTGGAATATTTTCAGAATAATAAGAGAATATTCAATGATATTTTCCTTTAATATTGTGTTTTATTTGTAAACAAACCTAAAATACATAAATATAGATTCTACGGTTAGCAAACATTTTAGAATGTTATTATCACAAGTTTTCAGTGCCAGTATTTGCTTTTGTAATTACAATAAAGCTGGCATAAGCAAGCAACATAAAAAATGAATTGTGGTGGATTTAACATGTAAATGATAAGAGCTGTGCCAAGTAAAGCAGAATGAACTCAAAGGACACTGCTCAAAAAGTGTCTTCCACTTTGTTCAAATACAAGCATCATTAAAATATGGAATATAAAAACATGCAAAAAGGCACTAATATCAATCATCAAATGCTAAGTAGTAATTTAGTCTAAGCATAAATAAATGGCCTATTCCATAAGGACCTAATAATAGCTAATATCTATTGAGTGATTTCTACATGATAGGTGCCAGGAATTGTTCTAAGTACTTTCCATTGATTAGTTCATTTAACTTTTACAATAACCCTATGAGGCAAGCCCATTTAATATCCCAATTTTACTTATAAGGAATCAAGGATACAGAGAGGCCAGGCAATTTGTTTAGGGTCACACAGCTAAACAGTCAAGCCAGAATTTGAAGCTGAATAATGTTTTGCCAGCTCTAATAATCTTAATCACTAAGCTATGAAAGGAAATATATATTGGATTGTATCTAATATTTAAGTAAACATTACCATAATCATTGATACTCAAGGATAATTTATAAGAAGGTTATATCAACTGTAGGAACAGTTGAAATTAAAAATGTTCTCATTTATTTTCAAAAAAAAACTGTAGGGAGATCAATCAAGATCAATCAAGTAGGAGATGTGGAAGTCACTCTCCCTCACACACATCGAAAATACCTCTACCTGGTAAAATAATCCTCACTGAAAACTAGCTAGAAACTGACCAGAAGACTCCTGCACAACCAAGGCTACAAGAAATATCCACATGCAATCACATAGGAAGGAAAGATAAGTGATGCAGTTGGGATCTGTGCCCCTGGGAAGGGCCTCAGAGGAAAGGGGATATTATGTGCCCCAGCCCTGGGGTCCCAAACAGGGAAGACAAGCCCCCTTGGCTAGTTGGAGGCTGCTGGACCAAGCAAAATGGCTGTGGGAGGCCTGGGCCCCACTCCTGAGGAGTACCTGTGTACTGGTTGCTCCCAAGGGAGGGCAGAGGACAGATCGAGGATTGCTTGAGTGGCTGCCTGGGTTTCCACAATGACTCTGGTGCATACCCCAGCTTGAGTCAAGCAAACACTCCAGTCCCATGTACTTCATGTTGAAGCTCCATATTGGAGGGAAGGCTTCCTTGACCAGGGAGGGAATTCAGTTGTGGGATGCAGAAGCAACCTGAACCAGGATGCTGTCTGAGCAAGGCAGGGAGAGCCATTGCTCGGACTTACACAAGCAGCTCATCAAGCAGTTTTGATCTCTGATGGAGGCTGGACTGCAACAGCCCATGTACCCCATACACACTGAGAGCCCATGTGAGCCCCAGGTGCCATGTGGATCCATTACACAACAGGTTGAGAGGGGTAATCAACTATGAGGAAAAAAGGAGACTCAGATACATGGATGCTATTGAAGAGGTCAGGGGAAACCCAGACTTCTATCTGCAGCCAGCCCCCCACAGCCTGCACCCCAACAGAAGCCGAAAGCACACATCAGCACCTCTTGCTCCAATACTGCTCTCCCTGGGGCAAGGTGCCAGTGACGAAAGAGGGGAAAGCTTACACTTATAGGTAACAGAGACAGCACAGGTCCAACCCTCAGGGCTTTTACTCCAGCAACTTGGGATCTAATTCCACTCCCAATAGGGCAAGAATGACCAGTAAGCAAAGGGAACACCTCACCTTACCCCTGGTGCCAATTCTAGCCCCTCTATCTCCAGCCCCACCACCTACTAAGGTGATAACTATCAGTACACCCTGAGGAAATGAATGACTTTTATTTGCATCAAATCCAGTTCCACCATCAAAGTCACTGGGCACATGTAGATGGTGCAAGGAAGCTCCCACATAAGGACATCCCTTCAAGACTATCATAGATAAGTATTTCATCTGAATTCATAGAGACAGAGAAAGTTAAGCAAAATGAGAAGACAGAGGAACTAATCTCAATTGAAAGAGCAACAGAAAAATCCCTGACAGAATAAATAATGAAACAGAAATAATTTACCAGACAAAGACTTCAAAGCATTGGTAATAAGAATGCTAACTGAATTAGAATAAAGAATAGATGAACACAGTGAGAATTTTAATAAGAAACTAGAAAATATTAAAAAGTTACCAGTCAGGACCAACCAGCCCCACCCACCATCAGTCCCTCCCAACAGGAAGCACCCACAAGCCTCCAAGATAGCTTCCTCCACAAGAGAACAGACAGCAGTATCAAGCAGTATCAGCAGTATTTCATCTTGGGGAACTGAAAACCACAGCCATAGAAAGACAGAGAAAATGAAAAAGCAGAGAACTTTGTACCAGATGAAGGGACAGCATAAAACCCCAGAAACACAACTAAATGAAGAGGAGATAGGCACCCTTACAGAAAAATAATTCAGAATAATGATGGTGAAGATTATCCAGGACTTTGCAAAAAGACTGGATGCAAAGATCAAAAAGTTTATCAAAGACCTAGAAGAATTAAAGGGCAAACAAACAGTGATATGCAACATAATAACTGAAATGAAAAATACACTAGAAGGAACCAATAGCAGATTAACTGAGGCAGAAGGGTGAATAAGTGACCTGGAAGACAGAATGGTGAAAATCACTGATACAGAAAAGAATAAGGAAAAAAGAATGAAAAGAACTGAAGACAGCCTAAGAGACCTCTGGGACAATGTTAAATGCACCAACATCTGCATATAGGGGTCCCAGAAGGAGAAGAGAGAGAGGAAGGACCTGAGAAAATATTGGAAGAGGTTATAGTTGAAAACTTCCCTAACATGGGAAAGGAAACAGCTACCCAAGTCCAGGAAGCACAGAGAGTCCCAGGCAGGATAAACCCAAGGAGAAACACACCAAGGCATATAGTAGTCAAATTGACAAAAATGAAAGACAGAGAAAAGTTATTAAAAGCAGCAAGGAAAAAACGGCAAATAACATACAAGGGAACTCCCATCAGGTTAACAGCTGATTTCTCAGGAGAAACTCTGCAAGCCAGAAGGGAGTGGCATGATATATTTCAAGTGATGAAAGGGAAGAAGATACAACCAAGAATCCTCTACCCAGCAAGGATCTCATTCAGATTCGAGGGAGAAATCAAAAGCTTTACAGACAAGCAACAGCTAAGAGAATTCAGCACCACCAAACCAGCCCTACAACAAATGCTAAAGGGGCTTCTCTAAGTAGGAAACATAAGAGAAGAAAAGGACCTACAAAAACATAAACAAAACAGTTAAGAAAATGGTAATAGAAACACACATATCAATAATGACCTTGAATGTAAATGGACTCAATGCACTAACCAAAAGACACAGACTGGCTGAATGGATGCAAAAACCAGACCCATATATATGCTGTCTTCAAGGGTATCACTTCAGACCTAGGGACACATACAGATTGAAAGTGAGGGTATGGGAAAAGATATTCAATACAAATGGAAATCAAAAGAAAGCTGGAGTAGCAATACTCATATCAGATAAAATAGACTTTAAAATATAAAAATGTTAAAAGAGACAAGAAAGGACACTACATAAAGATTGGGGGATCCATCTAAGAAGAAGAGATAACAATTATAAATGTATAAGCACCCAATATAGGAGCACCTCGATGCATAAGGCAAATGTTAACCACTATGAAAGAGGAAATCGGCAGTAACACAATAGTAGTGGGGGACTTTAATATGCCACTTATAAGTTAGAAAAAAAAAAACTTACTAGTCAGAATTGAAGAATAAAATAACAGAAATAAAAACCACACTAGAAGGAATTGATAGCAGACTGGGTGATATAGAAGAATGAATAAGTGATCTGGAAGACAAAATAATAGAAATCTCCCAGTCATAACAGTAAAAAGAAAAACAAATTAAAAATTAGAACAGTTTGAGAGAGCTCTGCGATAACATCAATTGTATCAGCATTCACATTATCGGGGTCCCAGAGGAGAAGATAGAGAGAAAAGAGAGTTAAAAATGTATTTGATAAAATTATAGATATAAACTTCCCAAACCTGAAGAAAAAAACAGATATCCAGGTACAGGAAGCAAAGAACTTCCCAAACAAGATAAACTAAAATAGACTCACATGAAGAAATATAATTAAAATGGCAAAAGTTAAATATAAAGAGAGAATTCTAAAGAGAGCAAGTGAAAAACAACATTATATACAAAAGAACTTCCATAAGGCTATCATCTGATTTTTCTTAAGAAATTTTGCAGGCCATAAAAAAAAATGACATGATATATTCAAAGTGCTAAAAGGGAAAAACATGCAACATAGGACATGCTACTGAGCAAGATTATTGTTTAGAATTGAAAGAGAGATGAAGAACTTCTAAGAGAATAAAAAACTAAGAGAGTTCATCGATACTAAACCTACCTTAGAGGAAATGTTAGGGGTCTTTTTTAAGGGGAAATAAAAAGGCTATAAGAAGAAGTAAAAATCTACAGGAAAGAAAAAATTCCAATAGTAGGGACTGCCCGATTAAGCTAGTATGAAGTATGAAGATTAAAAGACAAAACAAAATTGTACAAGCAACTTTAAAATAAATGGTGAAAAGAAACACACAAAATGTAAAATATGACATCAAAACACAAAAAGAGGGAGAAGGGAGTAAAAAATATGTACCTTTCAGAATGGGTTTGACTTTAAATGACTACCAGTTTAAAACAAGTAGAAATAGTAATAGGTCAACATATATGATCTCCATGGTATCCACATATCAAAAACCTACATTAGGTACACAAAAACTAGAGAGAAAGGAACACTAGCATACTACCAAGATAATCATCAAACCACGAGGGAAGAAACAAAAAGAAGAAGAAATGAAGAGATGAACTAAAAAAACAACAGGAAAACAAGTAATAAAATGGTAACAAGTACATACCTATCAAACTTTTAGGTACAGTCTGCCAAGACTGAATCAGGAAGCAACAGATAAGCTGAATAGACAAGACACTAGTAGTGAAATTGAGTTTGTAACAACATCAACAAAAATTACCCAGCAAACAAAAGTCCAGGACTTGACAGCTTCTCATGGAAATTCTACCAAACATGTAGTGTATTCTAAACTGCTCCAAAAAATTGAAGTGCACAGAACATTCCCATATTCATTTTATGAGGCAATCTGATACAAAATACAGGCAAAGACAATACAGAAGAAGAAAATTATAGGCCAATATCTTTGATGAATATAGATGCAAAAATCCTCTACAAAATATTAGCTAGCTAAATTCAATAATATATAAAAAGGATTATGCACCATGATCAAGTGGATGAAAGGATGATTCAATATTCATAAAGCAATCAATGTGGTACACCACATTAATGAAAGGAAGTATAAAAATTATATATAATCATCTCAATATATACAGAAAAAGAATTTTACAAGATTCAACATATATTCATAAAAAAACAACTCATCAAAATTGGTATAGAGGGAACATATACCAAGATAATAAAGACCGTTTATGACAAACCCACAGCTAACATCATACTCAATGGTGAGAGGTGGAAAACTTTTCTTCTAAAATCAGGAACAAGAAAAGGATGCCCAATCTTCCCACTTCTATTTAATATAGTATTTGAAGTCCTTTCCATAGCAATCAAATAAGAAAAAGAAATAAAAGACATTGAAAATGTAAGAGAAGTAAAACTGTTACTACTTGCAGATGACATGATACCACATATAGAAAACCCTAAAGACTCTACAAAAAAAAAAAAAAAGTAAATAAATTCAGTACTGTTGCAGGATACAAAATTAATATGCATAAATCTGTTGCTTTTCTATACACTAACAAATGAGCTATCAGAAAAACAAAACCCCCAAAAAATTACATTTAAAATTACATCAAAAAGAATAAAATACTTAGCAAATAAATTTAACCAAGGACATAAAAGACCTATACTCTGAAAACTACAAAACATTGATAAAGGAAATTAAAGATGATACAAATAAATTGAAATATGTCCCACGTCCTTGACTTGAAATAACTGATATTGTTAAAATGTCCATACTACCTAAAACAATGTACAGATTAAATACAATCCCTATCAAAATAACCATGACATTTTTCACAGAATTTGAACAAATAATCCTAAAATTTATACAGAACCAAAAAAGATGCAGAATTGTCAAGGCAATCATAAGAAAAAGAGAACACAGCTAGAGGTATCATACTCCCTGAATTCAGACTATGCTATAAAACTACAGTAATCAAATCAGTATGGCACTGGCCACAACACACACACACACACACACACACACACACACACACACACACACAGATCAATGAAACAGAATAGAGACCTGAGATAAAATCCCATGCACCTATAGTCAATCTCCAACAAAGGAGGCAAGAATATACAATGGAGAAAAGTGCTGCTGGGAAAATTCCAGATAAACACATATAGAAAAATGAGATTACAACATTTCCTCACATCTTACATTAAAATATACTCAAAATGGACTAAAGACCTAAATATAAGATCTGTAAACTCCTAGGAGAGACCATAAGCAGAACACTCTGACATAAATCATAGCAATATTATTTGGATCTGTCTACTAAGGCAAAATAAATAAAAGCAAAAAAAAATGACCTAATTAAAGCTAAAAGCTTTTGCAAAGCAAAGGAAATCATTGACAAAATGAAAAGGTAAAGTACTGAATAGTAGAAAATATTTGTAAAAGATAAGACTGACAAGGTGTTAATATCCAAAATATATAAACAGCTAATACAATTCAGTATCAAAAACAAAAAACAAAAACAAAAACAAAAAACAAAAACAAAAACAAAACCCACAATTTTCAAAATAGGCAGAAGCCCTTAGTATACATTTTTCCAAAGAAAACATACAGATGGGTAACTGGCAAATGAGAAGATGCTAAACATCATTAATTACTGGAGAAACAAATCAGATTTACAGTGGCAAGGATGTAAAGAAAATGCAATCCCTTGTACCCTTTTGGTGGGAATATATATAGAATAGCTAAGCAAAAATTACTGGGGTGAGTCAAAATTTATCCGCACTCCAGATATAGCAATTCTACAGCCAGAGTGTAGGTAATTTTTGACTCCGTTCATATATATTGTACAGCACAGAAAAATATAGCCATTATTTTGTAAAAAACTTTAATGAAGTATAGTCTATAAAAATATTGAATCACTATGCTGCATGCCTGCAACTTCTATAATGTTTTCAATCAACTGTGCTTCATTAAAAAGATGCTAAGTTTTATGTCAGAATAAAATGGGATGATCACAAATGAGGACAGAAGTATTTTTCACATTCACTCCTTTTGCCAATAGACAACAGGTCACTAAATGGTATTGAAAACTCCAGTGACTATTTAATCTTTTGTGTTGAAAAAGCTGGAAATAATGAAAGTCAAAAATCAAAGGGGATATTTTCTTTGCAACTGTAGAGAAATATAGGATCTTAACTTGCCTTGTTTTTTTTTTTTTGACTTGGTATGTAAACATCAAGTTTTCATTTCTTTAAGTGACTTGTCACAAATATACACAGAAAAGATCACTGAGCAATTTCAGGGTTAGTGGCCCAGACCCTTCATCCCCAACCAAAAATCTGCATAGAAGTTAAAGTCAATCCCCCACATACACGGTTTCTCCCTGTACACAGTTCTGCATCCTCAGATTCAACCAGGTTTAGACTGTGAAATATTGCATCCTTTCCCATTAAAGAATATCTATGCATAAGTGGACCCAAGCAGTTCAAACTCATGTTGTTCTAGAGCCAACTGTATTTCACTTTACAGCTTTAAACATTCAAAACAATGACATCAGTAAATCTGTGTGTAAACATATACAAATATGTATATGCTCTGAGTATACCTAAATCCATATAAATCCATAATAATGGATTTATAATCCATATAAATCCATTCAGAATTATATTGGTGAAATAGGCACAAATTCTTGTAATCACAAAAGAAATTATTGAAAACTTTATAATGAAACATATCCTTTAGAAAAACATTTGCAGCAGAAAACTGTTCAGATATTCTCAACTTAAATTATATTGTCAGATGAATACTTACTGAATATAATTCAGAATATTACTATCTACAAAAAGGGTAATGAAAATATTCTCCAATAATTTATGAAAAATTAAACAATACTTTTTTTTGTAGAAAATAGTAAATGACATATTGACATTCACTAGAAGAAAAACAAAAGTAACAAAAGATTTTTAAAATCATAGTATAATCAAATTATAATGTTATTTTGTTTAAAACAAACCTTTTCTAATTCTCAAGATTAACAATAAATAGGCAGCCAAAGAAACATAGACCATAAACATGTAAAAATGAACTACTAATATTCAGCGTTAAGTTTGGGATGCATGATGTTCTGTCCTGTTTTTCTCCCAAAAATGTACCTGTTTTAGATATCATAATTGTCCCAAATACATGATGATAAAATTTGAACAAAAGGTGCTTAAAACATATTTATTAAACGAATTATTTTCTGTAGTTTTTCTCAAGCTGCTTAAACACCCTGGGCAAGATAGTCGAGAGTTACCATGGCTACTTTGTTTATTATACATTTCAGGTAATATGAGGCCAAATTCCTTTAAATACTGACTACTATGTAAAAATATTGTATATTTAGAGAAAATAGAGATCGAATGTCAGTTATTCCAATCTAAAGGATAGTCTAAGAAAGGTAATAGCTTTATCTTACTTAGGTGTGTTTTATTGCTTAAATTTTATACTACACTTAAATCATTTATAGGCAAGTATATATTCTATTAAAAACTGTCAGTCTGAGTAAGAAGGATATGGAACATGTGATTTTGAGAAGTATTTCTGAACAAGTGATCCATGTCAGCCAATTGGAATATTTGATTCAATCTCTCTTGAAGCTATTGTTTCTTTGGAAGGGTAACTTGCTGTTAAAATGGAGAATTTTACTGCTACTGCAGTTAAAATGGTCTGCCCCTCAAGCACTTAGGGAAAATAGCTGAAGGATATGGAGAGTTTAAACTGATTCTTGTTGTTTCCACTGGAGTTTTAACATTTATATGCTTTTATTGATCTGAGGCTTATTTAATAAATCTAATAAACTAGGATTGTACAGTCTCGTGATTTATGCTTGTAATCTTTAGATAGTGTGAGTCCGTGGAGAATGTTTCTAGAGTATATTAATATTATTCTTAATAATTTGTTTTGTTTTAACATTTCATGCATTCTAATTTCAAAAAGTAAATAAATAATTCAAAACCTATAGCTTTTTGCTGAAATGCATGATTAAGCAAATAAATATTTATTTCCCCAAAATATTACAGAAAATGATGTAAATAATTTTTTTGTGTGTGTGGCACATACTCTCATCTGTGTATCATATATACATATATAGTATATATATACATTTCCTTTTTTTCATTGATAGCCCTTATTTTGAGGGAGGAGCTATGTGCCACCTTCCTAATATACTTGTATCCATGGTAGTTATTTACCATTACATAATTAAAAATTTGATTTCCTGATAGAAGAAAAATGATTTGTATCTTCCTCATCCTCTTTTCTTTCAAAATTAAAGGTAGACCTAATGGTTGGAGCTTAAGCAGCTTCCAGGCTTCCAGGAGTCAGAAAACATGAGGAAAAGAATCACAGATATGTTGGCCTCAATATTGTTAAGTTACTCAATCTTTTCTGCTTCCCTGGGATAACACTTTCCAATAAAGTCATAGCATGTAAATTTTGCTTCTGGATCCATTTTTTCCCAGCTTTATTGAGGTATAATTGACACATAAATCATTATATTTAAAGTGCACATCAGGATGATTTTATATACATATACATCGTGAAAGTTTTCCTCCCATCTAATTAATACATTCATCATCTCACGTTTATCATTTTTATTTGTGTGAGAACATTTTAAGTTCTACTTTCTTAATATATTCAACTATAGTTGCCATGTTATACATTAAATCCTCAATCTTCTTTAACTTATAGTTGAAAGTTTCTACACTTTGACCACCTTCCCAATTGTCCTACCACCCAGCTGTTGGCAACAATTTTTCTACTTTCCCTTTCTATGAGTTTCACTTTATTTTAGCTTCCACATGTAAGTGACACCATGCAGTATTTGTCTTTCTCTGTATACTTATTTCACTTAGTATAATGACCTCAAGTCCATCCAAGTTGTATCAAGTGGCAGGATTTCCTTTGTTCTCATGATCAAATAATATCAAAATGTATATATTATTATATATCAGTATTCAATGTATATATTGAACATTATTATTCAACTGAATATATATGGAGAATATTATTACTATGTTCAATTGATATTTTTTAGTAGTCCTTATTCATTCATCTGTTGATGGCCATTCAGGTTTATTTCCATTTGTTGGCAATTGTGGATAATGCTGCAATAAACATGGGAAGAGAAGATATCTCTTTGATATCCTGATTTCATTTCCCTTGGATATATACCCAAGGTAGGATTAGAGGCTTCTGTGGTGATTCTATTTAAAATTTTTTTCTAGAACCTCCATAATGTTTCAAGTAATGGCTTCCCCAATTTACATTCCCACCAACAGTGTGCAAGATTTACCTTATTTCTAAAACCTTGCCAAAGCTTGTTATCTGTTGTCATTTTCATGATAACCACTCTCACAGGTGGGAGATGATATCTCATTTTGGTTTTGATTTGCATTTCCCTGATAATTAGTGACACTGAGTGCCCTTTTATGTACCTATTGGCCATTTGTATATCTCCTTTGAAAAAAAAAAGTTGATTCAGATCTTCTGCCCATTTTTAAACCAGATTGTGTTCCTTATATATTTTGGATATTGGCCACCTATCACATATATAATTTGCAAATATTTTCTCCAAATCTGTAGGTTGTCTTTTCATTTTGATGATGGTTTCCTTGCTGTACAGAAGTGTTTTTTTTAGTTTGATGTGGTCCCACTTGTTTTTGCTTTTATTGCATTTGCCTCTGGTGTCAAATCCAAAAATTTGTCAAGATTGATGTCAAAGAGCTTACTTACCATGTTTTCTTCTAGGAGTTTTGTAGTTGAGGTCTAACACTGAAGTCTTTGATTCATTTTGAGATGATTTTTGTAAGAGGTGTAAGATAGTGGCCCAGTTTCACTCTTGTCTGTGACTGTCCAGTTTTCCAAATAACACTTATTAAAGAAACTGTCCTTTCCTCATTGTATAGTCTTATTTTCTTTCTTGAAATTAATTGATGATACATGCATAGATTTATTTCTGTGCTTTCACTCTGTTCCATTTATCTATGTGTCTGTTTTTATGCCAAATACCATGCTGTTTTGATTATGATAGTTTTGTATTATAGTTTGAGGTCAGGAAGTGTGATGCCTCAGCTTTGTTCTTCTTTCTCTGGATTGCTTCAGTTATTCAGTGTCTTTTGTTGTTCCATACAATTCCAGTATTGTGTGTTCTATTTCTGCCCTTGGTATTTAATAGGGGTTTCATTGAATCTGTAGATTGCTTTGGGTAATATGGACATTTTAATGATATTTATTCTTCCAGTTCATGATCATGCATAATCTTTCTATTTATTTGTGTCTTCTTCCACTTCTTTTATCAGTGTCTTATACTATTCAATTTAGAGATCATTCACCTCCTTGGTTATACTTATTCCTGAGTATAAATTAATCCATTCCTAACATAAATTCTTTTGATGCTTATTTTAAATGGGATTGTTTTATTAATTTATCTTTCAAATAGCTTGTCATTAGCTTATAAAATGCAACTGGTATTTGTGTATTGATTTTGTATACTGCAACTTTGCTGAATTTGTTGATTCTAAAAATGTTTGGTGGTGTCTTTAGGATTTTCTATATATACTATCATGTTATCTGTAAATAGAGATAATTTCAGTTCTTTCTTTCCAATTTGGATTTTTACTTTATTTTTCTTGCATAATTGTTCTGATTAGAACTTTCAGTACTATGTGGAATGAAAGTGGTAAGAATGGGCATCCTTGTCTTATTTCTGATCATAAAGGAAAAGCTTTCATATTTTCATTATTGAATATGATTAACTGTGAGTTTGTTGTGTACAGCCTTTATTATGTCCAGAAAAATTCCAAGTATACCTACTTTGTTGAGATTTTATCATAAATGAATGTTGAATTTTGTCAAATGTTTTTTCTACTTATACTGAAGTGATCATATGAATTTTATCATTTATTTTGTTAATGTGGCATATCACATTGAATATCATGAATGTTAAATAACCCTTGCATCCCTGGAACAAATCCCACTTGATCATGGTGTGTAATATTTTCAATATACTGTTGATATCTGTTTGCCAATTTTTTTTACACTTATGTTTATATAAGATATTAACATAGAATTTCTTTTTCTTGTAGTTTCCTTGTGTTGTTTTGGTATAAGAGTAATGTTGGCTTCATACAATGAGGTTAGAAGTATTCTCTCCTCTTCTACTTTTTGATCAAGTCTGAGCATGATCATAATTAATTCTTCTTTAAATATTTGGTAGAATTCAGCAGTCATATCATCTGGTCCTGGACAGCTCATTGTTGGGAGGTTTTTGATATGTGATTTAATCTCCTTACTAGTATTAGCAGTCATTCAGATTTTCAATTTCTTCATGGTTTAGTCTTGATACATTGTATGTTCTAGAAATTTGTAGATTTCTTCCAGGTTGTCCAAATTTTTGACATATAACTATTCATAGTAGTCTATTATGATCTTTTGTATTTTGTGGCATCAGTTGCAATATTCCTCCTTTCTTTTATTATTTATTTTAGTCCTTTCTTTTTTTGCTTTTGTTAAGTCTAACTGAAGATTTGTCTATCTTTTCCAAAAAAACAGATATTAATTTCATTAATATTTTATGTTGTCTTTTTTGTCTCTATTTTATTTATTTCCCCTCTGATCTTTGTTATTTCCTTCCTTCTACTAATTTGGGCTTAGTTTGTTCTTTTCTACTTTCTTGAGGTATTTATTTAGGTGGTTTATTTGAAATCTTTCTTTTTTCTAATGTAGGGATTTGTCACTACAATTTATCTCTTAGGACAGACAAGTCTTTAGCAAAGTAAAAAGAGATTGTTGTTTCTTCAACAAATGGTGCTGAAACAATGACATCCATATGCAAAAAAATGAATCTAGACCCAGACCTTACAAACTTCACCCAAATTAACTCAAAACAAATCAGAGATCTAAGTGTAAAATGCAAAACTATAAAACTTCTAGAAGATAACATAGTAGAAATCCTAGCTGACCTAGAATACAGTGATGACATTTTTAGATAAAATAACAAATATATAGCCCATGAAAAAATAACTGATAAGCTAGACTTCATTAAAATTAAAAACTCCTCATCTGCAAGAGATAAAATCAAGAAAATTAAAAGACAAGCAGCAGACTAAAAAAAATATATATTTGCAAAGGACACACTGAATAAAGTACTGTTATCCAATATCTATAGAAAGAACCTTAAAACTCAACAATAAGAGAACAAACAACCTAGTTTAAAAATGAACCAAAAACCTGAACAGAAATCTTATCAGGTGGCAAATAAGCATATGGAACATGTTCCACATCATATGTTGTCAGAGAAATGCAAATTAAAACAATGAGACACTACTACACACCTACTTGAATGGCCAAAATCCAGAACACTGACAACACCAAATGTTGGCAAGTGTGTGAAGCATCAGGGAATCTAATACATTTCTGATAGAAATTTAAACTGGTATAGCCACTTTGGAAGACAGTTTGGCAATATCTTACAAGCTAAACATATTCTTACCATAAGATCCAGCCACAGGCCTTCTTGATACCTACTTTAAAAAGTTGAAAACATGTGTATACACAAAAACCTAAACACAGATGTTTACAGCAGCTTTACTTTTAATTGTCAAAACTTGGAAGTAATTAAGATGTCCTTCAGGTGATGAATATATAAACAAACTGTGGTATATTTAGACTATGGAATATTATTCATTATTAGAAGAAATGAGCCATCAAGCCATGAAAAGACATGGAGGAAACAAATTCTACAGGATTGAGTCTCAGTTTGGTCAACAAAGAAAGGTTTATAGATTAAAAGAGACCTGTTTGATATATCCATCAATTTTAGAATTTGTTTGGATTCTAATTCAAACAACTTACTGTAACACAAATAAGTAGCTAGCTAGCTAGGTAAATAGACAACTAATTAATTAATTTCCCTGAGACAACCTAAGAGATATGAACAATAACTGGACATTTCATGATGTTAAGGAATAAGTTGTTTTTAACATTTTGGCTACTGGTTTTCTTCATCACTTCTGTGCACGCTTGCAAATCCTGGAGTTTTCTCTCCATATTGATGCCATCACCAGTTCCATGAAGACTTCAGAAAGGTCCTACTCACAGGATATTGTATCAGGCTTCCATTTTTAATGAACTCAGTTATGATAATGTTATTACTTTTAAAAAGGGACTAGTGAATCCCTATATTGTAGAATTCTCTGGGGTCTTTGTAGATGAAATAATAACAATGTTTAGGATTTGCTTTTACAGTGATTCAGAAAAGGCAATAAAACAGGCTGATAGAGGAGCAAATGGTGGTTCTTAGTTGGGGGTGACTCCTACACAGGGGACATTTGGCAATGAACGAAGGTATTTTTGATTGTCACAACTAAGGTCTGTGTGTGCTCTTGACATTATTGGGGTAGGAGCCAGGGATGTTCCTAATCATTCTAGGAGGCACAGGACAATCCCCAGATGCAAATATCAACAGTACCAAGGGTGAGATTCTGGTAGCATCATCAGGCAAACCAATGGCTGGTGGTAGCTAGAGTCTTCTTTAATTCTTTACAGATTTAATCATCTTCTCCACTAATTGCTCCAGTTTATTATTCAAATGAGGTATAGAAGCCCTTTGTAGTTATTAGCCCTTTGCACTGGGGAGAAAATAAAATCAATACAAGTACACTTCAGGGAAAATTTAAAAAGCAAAATATATATTTATTTTTTGTCAAGGGCAATTTTAATGTGCTTATTTTAAAAAACCACTTAATTTTAATACATTTGAGAGTAGCATAGTTTCCTTTAACTCTGTATTGTGGTGTGCTATTTAAAATGTTTGTGAAACTAACATACATGACCAAAAAAAAAAAGGACAGGAAGACTGTAAATAGACAACTTGTCCTAAGATTCCAGTATTATTAAAGAGGTAGTAAAAATTATTTTAAAAAAATTAATAACTCCACATAGATTAATCTCTAAGGTAACCAATAAAAGAAAGATAAAAGAGTTTACCACCATAACTTAAGAGAAGGGAAATGCAATGAGTATAATAAATCAACCTTGAATCCTTAGAGAGCAAACCATTTTTTTTTTTTTTGTCTATCCCTAAGTGTATAGTTGTAAATGTATAGGTGGTAGTGGGTATATGTGTGTGTGTTTGTGTGTACACATGTGCATATTATCCCAGTCTTAGGATCCAGATACTGAAAGTTCTATAAAATGAGTTAGTAGCATTCAATCATTTTCTATGATGCTTAGGCAGTAGAGTAGTAATCAGAATCTAATCAGGAATAAAAAAATTAAATTTCTTTAAGCAGGTATCAAGTGTTGGGGGAATAACTCCAGGAAAGTTAAGCCTTCTCACTCTTGTAGGAGGTTTTGAATAGAAATCTTTTCAAAAAAGCATAGTTAATTTAATTTGAATTTAAAATCTGTCTTTATTGACCCCCTTACTCTAAAACAGATTAGCTAAAGACTTAGTGGATTATTTTAAGTTAATTAGAATCTTTTAAACTGCATACTCACTCCCAGAAGGTAACCATTTACAGGTGTAAGAGATGAGTTACTATTAAATATTTTATAATATAGGATTTTCTTACATATTGTGAATATGTATAATAGGTCACGTTTCTTGCTCTTACTCCATTGGTCAAACTAAGAGATGTAAATCACTTAATCAGTTTGGCATAAAAAATCTTTAGCCAAACATCTGTAGAATATAAGGCAATACACTGGAGAATGATATCTATAAAAATAATCCAAGATTCAAAAGGAATCTTTGAATTTCTCAAGTCTAAATATCACCTGATACACAAATTTTCTATAATAAAACCTGAGAAGTCAATATTTTTATATTAATATATTGTGGCAGCAAATTATACTTGGTAGCTGTTCTAAATTGTTAAATATTAGGAATACTGTGCAGTTCTAACATGTTCTTTTGGATACCATTATTTTTCCAACTCAAACAGAACATCTCTTTCCCCTTCCTCATAACAGCACCATCACATAAGGCCTAATAATAAGTACTTACTCAATGTACTTATTGACTAATAAGTACATTGGACTTTATTTGAACCCACTCATGTATTTCTACCTTATAAAGTAGGCACAGCTTTCAGGAGAACAAAACAAACAAAAAAAAAGAGGCACTGAAAGGCTAAGTTGTTCATGGCCTTAATCACTAGTAAATTCTGGAGTCATATTTATGTCCACACTGTGGTTCCTGGGTCTGAGATTTTAAGTATTATACTAGATTCTATCCCTTCTCAATAATTCATTTCTTGTAGGGATTTATTTTCCATCTCTCTAGGAAATCCTATGTATTTGGGTTTTTTTCTAGTTTAACCATTTATTTGTTTTAGGCAAGAATATTTGACTTATTTATTAATGCCCATAAACAAGCTACACTTTGATCTCCCCCAAGTAGTCTTTTCCCCAGTTTTATTGAGATTTAAATAGCATACATTCCTATATAAGTTTAAGGTGTAGGGCATAGTTTGATTTACATATATTGTGAAATGATTACTGAAATGAATGTAATTCGTATCCCTCATCTCATATAGATGCAACTAAAAGATAAAGCAAAAAAAAAGTTTTTTTTAGAAATAAATGCAATATTATTAATAAAATGTTTATGGGACAAGAGTGTAAAGCAATTATATTACAATAAAGAAATAAAAAAATAAAATGTTTAGTTGATTCTGATCTGAAAACAACCCACATCACCACTTTATCATCTAACTCTATGTAATCTCTTAAAGCTCATCTTTTACCTTCCAAAAAAACTGTCTTGAACAAAAATTGTAGAATACACTAACATGTTGTAGGAAGGAAGCTAATTGTATCATAACTAATATTTTGAATCCCATTCAAAGTCCTACTTTGTAGTACCTTTGCACTGTGTGTCCCTTTTCTCTTTCCTCTTCCTCAAAGTACCCAACTTCCATCATTGAACTTATGTCTAGCTATACAGCAGGACACTTTCCTCCTATTAACTGAATGCTCTCATGAACCTTTGTGATGGAGAATTTGTAGCCATTATTTGCTTCAATATGATGAAATTAAAGGGTTTATTTTTTACAGCATTATTAAGATATAATTAAAATTTTGTGAAATTCACCTGTATAAAGTATATAATTCAATGATTTTTAGTATATTCACAGACTTGTGCAACTATCTTCTTGTTTTCATTACCTTTTAAAAAAACCCATAACCATTAGCTATCAGCTCCCTTCCTTCCCACTCCATTCCACAGCACTAAGCAACCACTAATCCTCTATATAAATTTCCATATTCAGGCCAGTTCATATGAATGTAATATAATATGTGGGCATATGTGTCTTTCACTTAAAGTGTTTTTAAAGTTAATCTGTGTTGTAGCATGTATTAGTACTTCATTCCTTTTCATTACTAAAAAATATGCCATTGTATTGATAGCATTTTATTATCCATTCATTAGTACATGGGCATTTAGGTTGTTTATAATTTAACTATTATAAATAATGTTGCTGTAAATATTTGTGTACATATTTTGTGTAGTCATATGTTTTAATTTCTCTTGGGTATATACCTCAAAGTGGGTTTTATGAGTCATAAGGTAACTTCTTGTTTAGTAGTTAGAGAATTATCATACTGTTTTCTAAAGTGATGGTCCTGCTATAATTCCCACCAACAGTGCAAGAGTTCCTGTTACTCCATGTCTTTGCCAACACTTGCTATTATCTGACTTTTTGATTTGACATTTTGATACATGAACATATGAGACAAACCTTTATAGACTTAGATTTGGCAAAAAATTCTTAGATATGGCACCCAAATCATAAACACCCAAAGGAAAAATAGACTAGACTTCATCAAAAGTAAAAACTTTTATTCTTTAAATGACATCATCAAGGAAGTAAAAAGACAACCCAAAGAATGGGAGAAAATATTTGCGAATCATATATCTGATAAAGAACATGTGTCTGGAATATATAAAGAGGTGTTACAACTCAAGAATGAAATAAGTCCATTTTTCCATCTGTCTGAAAGGAGGTCATTGTTGAGATGTCAAGGAGAAAAACTACCATGGCTTCCACTTCTTTGACAAAACCTCAGATGCATGGCCTTCTGGCTAAGTGTCTGTGATTTCATATTGTTGGAGCATTCATTGTCTACCTGGGAGTTGCAACTTTGTATAACTTTGCTGTGGCTGAAACAAGAAAGAAGGCATTATACAGATTTCTACAGAAATTATGATTCTATGAAAGATTTTGAGGAGATGAGGAAGGCTGGTATCTTTCAGAGTGCAAAGTGATTTCGGAATATAAAGAACTTCTTTGGGTTGAGTTCCATCGAAGTTTGTCACTTACCTGTGTTCCTGAAACTATGAACTATGAATATCTGGGCTAAAGAATAGTTTCTCTTGATAAATAAATGATTAAAAATAAAAAAAAATAAAACAAAGAATGAAATAACAACTTTTTTCTTTTTTTAATGGGCAAAGAATCCAAATAGATATTTCTCCAAGGAAGGCATACAAATCATTAGTTAGCACATGAAAAGATGTTCCACAACATTAATCATCAGGAAAATGCTTATCAAATCCACAATTAGATACTAGTTCACAACACTAGGGAGGCTAGAATTTAAAAATCTGTCTTTTGATGAGATTGCTATTTTACTTTTTGTTTTCTATGTCTCATGTCTTTCTATTCCTCTGCTCTTTTTTTACTGCTTTCTTTTGGATTAAACAGATATTTTCTAGTGTAGTATTTAAATTTCTTTAATAAATGTTTACTATATTTTTAGGTTATTTTAGTAGTTGCCCTAGTGATTACCATAAACATTCTAACTTTCCAGAATTAGCTTCAGATTTATACTAGTTTAATTCCAGTGATATATAGACTTATTACTTCTAAATAGCTCTCTATGCTTTTCTCCTTTTGTGATATTATTGCTTTACATACAACAACTACTAATGTTACAAACCAAACAATATATTGCTATTGTTATTACTTGTCCATCTGTAGTTTTTTCCTCAGCCTAAGGAAATATAGCAGAATCCATTACAGCTTTGCTCCCACCAACTCCTTTGTTCTGTAACTGGCAAATATATTACATATCTGGTACATTTCTAAATGTTGTAAACATAATAAAGCTTATTTTTTGTAGAATTTTTTCATGTTTGTACCATTGCTTTTTTAAAATAAATTTATTTATTTATTCTATTTACTTATTGGCTGTGTTGGGTCTTCATTGCTGCATAAGGGCTTTCTCTAGTTGCTGCGACCAGGGCCTACTGCTCGTTGTGGTGTGTGGGCTCCTCATTGTAGTGGCTTCTCTTGCTGTGGAGCACAGGCTGTAGGCACGTGGGCTTCAATAGTTGTGGCACATGGACTCAATAGTTGTGGCTCATGGGCTCTAGAGCACAGGCTCAATAGTTGTGACACACAGGCTTAGTTGCTCCATGGCATGTGGAATCTTCCCAGAATAGGGCTCAAGCCCATGTCCCTTGCATCGGCAGGTGGATTCTTTACCACTGCACCACCTAAGAAGTCCCCATTACTTTTTAAATTAGTTAAGAGAATAAAAATATGCATTTATACTGCCTTTTATAGTTATATATTTACATTTTTTGTGTGTGTATGTGTTTGTGTGTAGAAATAAACTACAGTCTGATTCACTTGCTCTTATCCTAAAAAATTCCTGTAGTATTCCTTCCAAGATGAGTTTGCAAGCAACAAATTCTTTCAGTTTTGTTTACTTTGAAAAGATTATTTCATCCCAATTTTTAAATATAATATTTTTGGTTTTAAGATTATTGGTTGTTTTTCTATTGTTGTTTTTCCATTGTTGTTTTTCCTTTGAGCATTTTCAATATGTTATTCCACTGCTTACAACTGCCATTATTTCTCCTGTGGAGTCTGTTGTTAATCATATTGGGGTTCTCTTTAAAGTGGAGAGTCATTTTTCTTTCACTTCTTTCACAATATTCCTTTTGTTTTGGACATTCAGAATTTTTACTATGATGTGTCTGTAGATTTTTTTGTGTGTTTATGCTACTTGGATTTTATTAAGTTACTGGATGTATAGCATATTGGATTTTTTTATATATTTGGGGAATTTTAGTCATTATTTCTCAAATATTTTTTTCTGCTCATTTCTTTCTTTTTCATACTTCTACCATGAATGTGTTTGTGTTTAATGGTATCCTACATTTCTTAAAGGCTAAGTTTATTTCCCTTTATTATTTTTTCTTTTTGTTCAGTTTGCACAATCTCTATTGCTCTCTCTTCATGTTCATTCTTTATTCTGCCAGTTAAAAACAGCTGTTAAGCCTCTTTAGTGAATTTTAAAATTTCAGTTATTGTACTTTTCCACTCCAGAATTTTCCTTTGCTTCTTTTTAATACATAGTTTATTTATTTGTTGATACATTCTTTTTGGTGTGCTAAAGTTATCATACCTTTCTTTACATTTAAAATCACCCCATCATTCTGTGAACATATTTATAACATACTTTCAAGTTTTTATTTGTTAAATTCAGACTGTTGTCTGATTTCTTTTTTGTTTTGTTTTGTTTTTGGTATGTGAATCATACTTTTCTATTTGCATGCTTTACAACTTTTTCATTGAAAAGTAGACATTTTGAATAATATATTTTATCTAATATATTATATATATCTGGGTACTCTTTCCCAGGGGGCTTGTTTTGTTATTTTCTTATTGGTTTAGTGACTGGCTGGATCATTTCAGTGAAGTCTATTTACTTCCACAGTATTAAGCCTTTGATATTGCTCTTTGTAGCATTGGATATGCTCATGACATGCCTGGAATGACATTGTTTTGGGTAGGGCTCCCTTCCTCTCCTTTCCTGACTGACACCTGCTGTTAAACTTCATCAATGGCTAAGTGATTATTCTATTCTTTTCAACATGCCCTGAGGCAAAAATTGCTGTACAAACGATTCCAATTAAAGTCTGTGTTCTTAAAAGAAATAGTTTCTGAGATCAGTTTTTAATATACTTTTTTTTAAACCCAGGAGTGTTTCTTACAAACGATGTATTCCCTGTTTCCTCTTGCAAACTAACCAGCCTTCTTTCAGTCTAAGCTGTATGTCATTGAATCTACTAATTTTCTCCCAACTACCTTTCTCCACAACCTACAAATATCTAGGGAGAACATTTAGACTTTAGTTTTCCATTCTCTGTTGAAAATGAAGTCAATTTTTTTTGAGAAGAGGTAAATAGCTACCTGTTTTAAGGCACAATTCTTCCTACAAGTAAAGCATCTGAGCTAGGGCTCTAGAGTTGGTGGTGAGGACATTGGGGAGCTTCTCTCCAAGTGAAACCCCTACTCTAATTGCTGTGCACTTCAAAGAGGTGGACAGGGTATGAGTCCACTCAGCTTGCCTCTCTATGCATAGGACTACCACTTCACAATCTGGAGCAATGAAAATAAGATCCCAGTGTTTTCACCATGTTGTACCCAAGGTAGAGCCTCCATTCCATCAGTGGGAGCTGATAGGAAGAGGAGAGCCTTATCTCTGGACCACACATGCCCAGAACTGCCTTAGCAACAGGTAGCTGGGGAATGAATGGGAAATGCTGATGTCCTATTCTTCCCCGGAAGAAAGCTCTCTGACTGGGATGTCATTGGGGAGGGAGACTTATGTTCTTAGCTACATCATTTTGGAGTGGAGTCTTTTTCTCATTGAGCTGGGAGGAGGAAAAGAGGGAATGGTCTTTGATCAAATGTCCTACACTCTTACCTTTCTTACCAAATTTGCATAGATTTTCTTAAATAGATATTTCTTCATTTATTATTTAATTTAAGGACTATTTCCAGAGTGTCTACATTTTTTAAAAATAATTTTCAACAGTTTCCCTGGAAGACATGTCAGTGGAACTTCAAATACTCTCATGTGAAAAGCAGATCTCTCTAAATTAGAGGTTTAAAGTGCCATTAAAGGACAATAATTTTTCTACTTAATCTGGAGCACATTTTCTCCATTCTGAGAATTGAAGTCAAATTCTAGTCTTTGACCCCTATGTACTTGGAAGGATTATCTTTAGGTAAATAAAATATCTACTTCTGTCTCTTGCCCACAACTGGGTGAAATGTAAGGAAAAGTTATCTTTTTTAGCTTCTTTTTCTTTTCCCTCAGAAGGCTATATGATTCATCTATTGAGTGCCTCAAATTTCCAGACTGTAACCTCTCAGTCATCAAGATAGTAATAACTTTTGAGTGCTGTTTGGCAAAGAATGTCAGTTCTCTCCATAACCAAATCCAACCAAAGAAAGAGGAGGAAGAAAATCTAACAAAAAAAAAATTAGTTGAAGACAAAATATATGCTATGTATGTCTTTGATATAGCTGTTCTGAGCATTGAAATTTTGCAAATCTGGGAACATACGCTTTGCTCTATATTTTAACACCCATTAGCCAAAAGTTGAGAGAGAAAGTTTTTTTATTAGCAGAACATTTCAGAATTTTGGCTAGAAATTTAAAATCAGATTTACTACTTTGCATGCAAAAAAGTTATAGATTATCAAAATACAATAAAATATAAAGTATTAAGAAAAGTAGTTTTGATGCCAATAATGTTATAACTTAATCAGTATCATAATCTATTTATTCTGTAAAACTTTACAGTAATTTGAAATATATTACTTAATTTGTTCTCAAGTAAAATATATGATGAGATACTGGCATATACTCTCTCTTGTTGTGAATTTTACATTCAGAAAGATGATGATAATTGCCAAGCCAAATATATATAATTTAGGTCAGTTAAAAATAGAGCCAAATTTTCCAAATTCTTCCTAAAAGAAGTAACATGTACAGGTTGTGTGATCTTGGTTAAGCTATTAAGATCTTTCTGAAGTGTTTTCCTCATCTGAAAAACCCAATTGTCTTCTTCAGTGAGTTGTTAAAAGAACTGAAAACTATGATATACATGAAAATATATGAAGGCTTTTAAAGAATTCATTGCTAGTATTTTGCTATTTATCCATTGTATAATAATAGCAGCAAATTAAGATCTTGTGCTTTAAAATAATAGAAATTCAAAATTAGTCTTATCATTATATATAGTAAGTCCCCTACATACAAACCAGTTCCATTCTGAGAGTGTGTTTATAAATCCAATTTATTCCTAACTCCAACAAAGTATATAGCAAACTAACACGATTGGCTCTGTAGTACAGCACTGTAATAGATTTATAATACTTTCCACACAAATAATACATAAAAAACAAACACAAAAACATAAACAGTTATAATCTTACAGTCCAGTATCTTGAAATGTACCATAATATGTACCAGCTACATCACTCCTGGTTTTACACGCTTGCATCTGGACAACCTGTACAAAAATAAAGATGCTGTACTCTACACAGTACTGTACAGTAAAGTACACAAAAGCACAACCACTTGTAGAGCATGCACACACGTGACAATGTATGCCAGACACATGAACTAACTTACGAGCTTGGAAATGTGAACACATGTTCACATCTTTGAAGGTTCACACCTTGAAGGTTCATATGTATGGGACTTACTGTATTATAAATAATATTATAATGCAAAATGCTAATATAAGTAATGCTATAAAGATATATTTTTTTCTTTTTTTTATTATTATTTTTGGGGGGTACACCAAGTTCAAACATCTGTTTTTATACACATATTCCCGTATTCTCTCCTTCCTTGACTCCCACATCCTCGAGTCCCCCCACCCTCCCCGCCCCAGTCCTCTAAGGCATCTTCAATCCATGAGTTCAACTCCCTTTGTTATACAACTTCCCACTGACTATCTATTTTACAGTTGGTAGTATATGTATGTCTGTGCTACTCTCTCGCTTCATCTCAGTTTCCCCTTCAACCCCCACCACCTCCCATACCTCGAGTTCACCAGTCCATTCTCTGTATCTGTGTTCTTGTTCTTGTCACTGAGTTCATCAGTACCATTTTTAGATTCCGTATATGTGAGTTAGCATACAATATTTGTCCTTCGTTTTCTGACATACTTCACTCTGTAAGACAGATTGTAGTTCTATCCACCTCATTACATATAGCTCCATCTCATCCCTTTTTATAGCTGAGTAGTATTCCATTGTGTATATATGCCACATCTTCTGTATCCATTCATTTGTTGATGGGCATTTAGGTTGCTTCCATGTCCTGGCTATTGTAAATAGTGCTGCAATCAACAATATGGTACAAGTTTCTTTTGGGATTATGGTTTTCTTTGGGTATATGCCCAGGAGTGGGATTACTGGATCATATGGTAACTCTATTTGTAGGTTTTTAAGGAACCTTCAGATTGTTTTCCATAGTGGCTGTACGAATTTGCAGTCCCAACAACAGTGCAGGAGAGTTCCCTTTTCTCCACACCCTCTCCAACATTTGTGGTTTCCAGATTTTGTGATGATGGCCATTCTGACTGGTGTGAGGTGATACCTCATTGTGGCTTTGACTTGCATTTCTCTGATGGTTAGTGATGTTGAGCATCTTTTCATGTGTGTGTTGGCAATCTGTATGTCTTCTTTGGAGAAATGTCTATTTCGGTCTTCTGCCCATTTGTGGATTGGGTTATTTGCTTTTTGGTATTAAGCTTCATGAGCTGCTTGTATATTTTGGAGGTTAATCCTTCGTCCATTGTTTCATAGGCAATTATTTTTTCCCATTCTGAAGGTTGCCTTTTAGTCTTGTTTATGGTTTCTTTCACTGTGCAAAAGTTTTTAAGTTTCATGAGATCCCGTTTGTTTATTCTTGGTTTTATTTCCATGACTCTAGGAGGTGGGTCAGAAAGGGTCTTGCTTTGATGGATGTCATATAGTGTTCTGCCTATGTTTTCCTTTAGGAGTTTTATAGTGTCTGGCCTTCCATGTAGGTCTTTAATCCATTCTGAGTTTATTTTTGTGTATGGTGTTAGGAAGTGTTCTAATTTCATTCTTTTACATGTAGCTGTCCAATTATCCCAGCACCACTTATTGAAGGGGCTGTCTTTTTTCCATTGTATATTCTTGCCTCCTTTGTCAAAGATAAGGTGCCCATACACCCAAAAAATAATAAAAAAAAAAAAAAGAAAGAGAGGGGGAAAAAAAGAAATATATTAAATGGGATTAATAGCAGATGTGACATTATAGAAGAAAAGATTAATGAATTGGAGACATAGCAATTGAAACTATGCAAAAATTTAAAGAGAAGAAGGAATTTTTTAAAAGAAAGAAAAGAATAAAGAGTTGTGAGACACTTAAAAAAAAAAAAAAAGATAAGGTGCCCATATGAGTTTGGGATTACTTCTGAGTTCTCTATTCTATTCCATTGGTCTTTCTTTCTATTTTTGTGCCAGTACCATATTGTCTTGATCACTATGGCCTTGTAGTATAGTTTGAAGTCAGGAAGCCTGATTCCACCAACTCCATTTTTCCTTCTCAAGATTGCTTTGGCTATTTGGGGTCTTCTGCATTTCCATACAAATCATTAAGGTTTCTTGCTCTAGTTCTGCGGAAAATGACATTGGTAATTTGATCAGGATTGCATTGAATCTGTAAATTGCTCTGCGTAGTACAGTCATTTTCATGATGTTGATTCTTCCAATCCAGGAACATGGTATGTCCCTCCATCTGTTTGTGTCGTCTTTGATTTCTTTCATCAATGTCTTAAAGTTTTCTGCATACAGATCTTTTGCCTCCTTAGGCAGGGTTATTCCTAGGTATTTTATTCTTTTTGTTGCAATGGTGAATGGGAGAGTTTCCTTAATTTCTCTTTGTGCTCTTCCGTTGTTAGTGTATAGGAATGCAAGAGATTTCTGTGCATTAATTTTGTATCCTGATACTTTACTAAACTCATCAATTAGTGCAAGCAGTTTTCTGGTAGAGTCTTTCGGGTTTTCTATATATAATATCATGTCATCTGTAAAGAGTGACAATTTTACTTCTTCTTTCCCAATTTGGATTCCTTTTCTTTCGTTTTCTTCTCTGATTGCTGTGGCTAAAACTTCCAAAACTATGTTGAATAATAGTGGTGAGAGTGGACACCCTTGTCTTGTTCCTGTTCTTAGAGGGAATTCTTCCAGTTTTTCCCCATTGAGAACGATGTTGGCTTTTGGTTTTTCATATATGGCCTTTATTATGTTGAGGTAATTTCCTTTTATGCCCATTTTCTGGAGAGCTTTTATCATAAATAGATGTTGAACTTTGTCAAAAGCTTTTCCTGCATCTATTGAAATGATCATGTGGTTTTTATCCTTCAAGTTGTTGATGTGATGTATCACATTGACTGATTTGCATATGTTGAAGAATCCTTGCATCCCAGGGATAAACCCCACTTGATCATGGTGTATGATTTTTTTAATGTGCTGTTGGGGTCTGTTAGCTAGTATTTTGTTGAGGATTTTTGCATCTATATTCATCAGTGATATTGGTCTGTAGTTTTCTTTTTTTGTGACATCTTTGCCTGGTTTTGGGATCAAGGTGATGGTAGCCTCATAGAATGAGTTTGGGAGTGTTCCACCTTCTGCAATATTTTGGAAGAGTTTGAGAAGGATAGGTGTTAGCTCTTCTCGAAATGTTTGATAGAATTCGCCCGTGAACCCATCTGGTCCTGGGCTTTTGTGTGTTGGGAGATTTTTAATCACTGCCTCAATTTCCATACTTGTGATTGGTCTGTTGATGGTTTCTGTTTCTTCCTGGTTCAGTCTTGGAAGACTGTATTTTTCTAAGAATGTATCCATTTCTTCCAGGTTATCCAATTGATTGGCATATAGTTGCTTGTAGTAGTCTCTCATGATGTTTTGTATTTCTGAGGTGTCCGTTGTGACTTCTCCTTTTTCATTTCTAATTCTGTTGATTTGCATCTTCTCCCTTTTTTTCTTGATGAGTCTGGCTAATGGTGTATCAATTTTGTGAATCTTCTCAAAGAACCAGCTTTTAGTTTTATTTATTTTTTCTAATGGTTTCTTTCCTTTCTTTTTCATTTATTTCTGCTCTGATCTTTATGATTTCTTTCCTTCTGCTCACTTTGGGGTTTCTTTCTTCTTCTTTCTCTAGTTGTTTTAGGTGTAAGGTTAGGTTGTTTATTCAAAAATTTTCTTGTTTCTTCAGGTAGGAGTGTATTGCTATAAACTTCCCTCTTAGAACTGCTTTTGCTACATCCCATAGGTTTTGGGTTGTTGTGTTTTTGTTGTCATTTGTTTCTAGATATTTTTTGGTTTCCTCTTTGATTTCTGTAGTGATACCTTGGTTGTTTAAGAGTGAATTGTTTAGCCTCCATGTGTTTGTATATTTTGCAGTTTTTTTTCCTGTAATTGACATCTAGTCTCATGGCGTTGTGGTCTGAGAAGATGCTCGATATGATTTCAATTTTCTTGAATTTGCTGAGGATTGATTTGTGACCCAAGATGTGATCTATCCTGGAAAATGTTCCGTGTGCACTTGAGAAGAAAGTGTAGTCTGTCGTTTTTGGATGGAATGTCTTATAAATATCAATTAAGTCGAGATGCTCTAATGTGTCATTTAAAGCTTGTGTGTCTTTATTTATTTTCTGTTTGGATGATCTGTCAATTGAGGTAAGTGGGGTCTTCAAGTCTCCCACTATTATTGTGTTACTGTCGATGTCCCCTTTTATAGCTGTTAGCATTTGCCTTATGTATTGAGGTGTTCCTATGTTGGGGGCATAGATATTTACCATTGTGATATGTTCTTCTTGAATGGATCCCTTGATCATTATGTAGTGTCCTTCCTTGTCTCTTTTAATAGTCTTTACTTTCAAGTCTAGGTTGTCTGATATGAGTATTGCGACTCCAGCTTTCTTTTGACTTCCATTTGCATGAATATCTTTTCCCATCCCTTTCCTTTCAGTCTATATGTATCCCTTGGTCTGAAGTGGGTTTCTTGCAGACAGCATGTAGAAGGGTCTTGTTTTTGTATCCATTCAGCCAGTCTGTGTCTTTTGGTTGGAGCATTTAATCCATTTACATTTAAGGTGATTATTCACATGTGTGTTCCAATTACCATTTTCTTAATTGTTTTCCATTTGTATTTGTAGGTGTTTTCCTTTTCTTGTGTATCCTACTTAGAGAAGTTCCTTTAGCACTTGTTGTAAGGCTGGTTTGGTGGTGCTGAATTCTCTTCACTTTTGCTTGTCTGCAAAGCTTTTGATGTCTCCCTCAAATCTGAATGAGATTCTTGCTGGGTAGAGTATCCTTGGCTGTAGGTTTCTCTCTTTCAGGACTTTCAGTATAGCCTGCCATTCCCTTCTGGCCTGCAGAGTTTCTGTAGAAAGGTCAGCTGTTATCCTGATGGGTTTTCCCTTATATGTTGTTTGTTGCTTTTCTCTTGCTGCTTTTAATTTTTTTTCTTTGTGTTGAATTGTCGTTAGTTTGATTAATATGTGTCTTGGTGTATTTCTCCTTGGGTTTATTCTGTATGGGACTCTCTGTGCTTCTTGGACTTGGTGAATTATTTCCTTTCCCATGTTGGGGAAGTTTTCCACTAGAACCTCTTCAAATATTTTCTCAGACCCTTTCTTGTTTTCTTCCTCTTCTGGGATGCCTATAATTCAAATGTTGGTACGCTTAATGTTATCACTGAGGTCTCTGAGACTGTCTTCTATTCTTTTTATTCTTTTTTCTTTTTCCTGCTCTGTGGCATTTATTTCCCCCATTCTATCTTCCAACTCACTTATTTGTTCTTCTGCCTCAGTCATTCTGCTGGTTAGAGCATCTAGAGTATTTTTCATTTCAGTTATTTTGTTATCCATTGCTGTTTGTTTTTCTGAGTTCTCATGAACTGTTTCTTGTACTTTATTTTGTTATTGAGATTTTGTATCATTTTTACTATCATTCCTCTGAATTCTTTTTCAGGCATTTTTCCTATTTCCTCCTCACTTATTTGGTCTTGTGGGTTTTTTTCCTGCTCCTTTGCCTGCATGGTGTTTCTTTGTTTCCTCATGGTTGTCCAAACTTTTGGGGTTGCTTGTCCTGGTGATAGCATTGTTTATAGAAGACTGTCCAAGCCTCAGACTAATGTCCAAGTATTGGATTAAGCAAATATTAAGTCTAGGAAACACATACATGTATAAGACACACCATTACTGACTCCGTTAGGACATAAGGCTCTAGAAAGACCTGACAGAACCCCAGTGTGCTATCAGATATTCAAAGAGAAACCCAACAGAAATTGACAACTGAAACAGAACAAATCAGAGACAAAAGCAAAAGCAAACAAACAAACAAATAACACCTTACACATACAAACATTAATCCAGGGAGATTTTGTAAGCTAGGATCAAATATAGAAAAGAGCCAGAGTACCACCAGAGAGAATGGAGATTCTCAGAATGTAATTAGACAACTGTACTAAGAACTAACATAAAGACAAAAGCCTAATATTAAATACCAAGGCAGTGCGTCATCTGGAGAATAGAGCAAGCAGTCTGAGCAGACCGATAGTGTTGCTTATAAGTATGTTAAGATAAAATAAACTTAAAATGGCTTTAAGAAAGGGGAACAAAAGAGCATAATGCAGTTGGAAATATGCAAATAAAAAGAAAGGAATAGAAATGTATAAAAGATAGGGATGAAAGGAAAGTATGAGAGATATATTGTCCGTACTACCAAAAACTTAGGTAGATATAGAAGTATATAAAAAGGCAAAAAAAAATAAAAGAATAAAAATATTATTAAAAAATTATGTTATAAAAGTTGTAGATCCCTTAGGGCTAAGATCGTATTTAATAAAGAAAAAAAAAAAAAAAAAAGAGAGAAAGAGAGTGAAAAAGAAAAAAAAAAAAAAATCCAGAACTGATCCCAGAATGGACCAGTTCAATAGGTATTGATTCTATTATTTCTATTTCCTTAGTGTCTCAGCTCTAAGTGTCCTTCTCCTTGCCTTAGGTATTTTTGCATTATTCTGTGACCAGCAGAGGTTCCTTTATTGTTCCTCTGTAAGCGTCGGTGTGTGGGGAGGGAGAGGGTACAATAATGGCTCCTTCTCTTGGGAGTGAGTGAGCAGTGGCACACTGTTTTAGTCGGGCTTGGAGGTGCCTGTTGCAGAGGGACGCTGGTGGCTCAGGCGAAAACAAAGTCTTAGAATTGGGCCTCTCTCAGGGGTTTTTTTTTGTTGTTGCTGTTGTTGTTTTTTTTTTTTTTTTTTTTTTTTCTCTTGGCAGCCTCCCTGCTGCTGGCATTGCAAGGGGTTTTAATCTAGCCCTGCCTGAGCACCTGAGGGTGCCTGTTTTCCCTGAGCACCTTAGGTGGCCTGCAGGGCATCTCTCCACTGCTGGTTGCAGAGGCACCAAAAGAGAGAGAGAGGCTATGCGTGTGGCTCCTCCGCACCGCCTGTGAGCCTGTAGCCTCCAGCCGCCATTATGTCCAGGCAGCTCTCAGGGACGGGCACTCCTCTCCACGGACCTCCTCCCTCCTGTCCTCTTGGTCCGTCACCCTACCGGCAACAATGTTTCTCACCCTGAACCAGCTCTCCGGTTCCCACGCTCCCGCTCCTGGACCCTCCGTTCAGCTGCGGATCGACGTCTCGGTCCGGGAATGCTGAGCTGCGCTGCAGACCCTCTGTATGTTTCTCACTCCCTCCTGTCTGCCTCAGCTCCGCTGCTTCACCCTCTTTGAGCCTTCATAGATGCCTCCCTACCGGCTATGTCAGGCTCCCCGTGGTCCTTTCTGGTGTCTGAGGCTGTCTGCTGGTGTTCAGCTAGTTCTTTGTGGGAATTATTGCATCCTTCCGTGCATTCCCAATGCATCTGTGGAGTGGGATGCACTGCACATCTCTCTACTTCGCTGCCATCTTTTCTTCTGAAGATATATTTTAAAATGTCCCAAAAAAGAAAAACCTTTCCTTAAAAAGCTTGACTCCATGCAATATGCATATATTCAATTAACTTATTACATAATAACTTTAGGTATTAGTTAATGAAGTACCATCTGGATTTCTAGTTTCTAACACTGGATCATATTAATATCAAGTATAAAATAAAGATGTATAACTGACATTAATTTTTGTTTAATTTTGAAAGGTACTTATATGTAAAAGATTGATATAATAAGGTTTTATCCTGAGGTCATAAAAATGAGGTATTTAATCATTTAAAAGGGACAAAAATACAAATCATTATTTATATACTATCATCAGTATAAATGCCAATTTCTAAAAGAATTCAGAAACTTGTAAGTTATTAACCCCAAATAAAGCATACCTCATTCTGCCTACTTCACTTACTTAGTGAAGTTGGATATAACGGATCAAAGCATTACTTAGGGAAGAGTCAGATAGTGTTATTTTTATTTTCAGAAAGTAATTTAAATGATCTTAGATCTGAGTGCATATTGCAGATCCAAAGTGACCTTTAAAGCAGATCTGCCAGTAACTTTTATCCATTCTCATTCATCATAAAGCCAACTGTCTTTATGGCAGCACAGTTGGCAGTGGCTCAAAGGTATTAGTCTCTCTGTTGGGACACTGTGTTGACAACATTCTCCTGTTGTGTGTCCATTTGCTTTGCTTGGCATATCTCCAGTTTAATTAAAAAAAAAAAAAAAAACTAACAGTATGATTGAAATGTTACAATGATTCTCATAAAATTATCTGAGGAGAAACTAACATAAGCCTGAAAAGAATGATAGAATAAGCAATTCATTATAAATACTCAAGGGTTATTATGACATGAATGATGAAAATCACCATTTTCAGATTTTGGCCTCTGATGTATCTGGAAATCATTCCTTTCAGTTTTTCCTTCTACATATAATCAAAGTCTTGCAACTCAAAACCACAGGACTACTGAACTGGGGGATGCATAGGAAATAGCAAATGGTCCCTGTTGAGGAATTACACTGTACACTTCTCTTCCAGAAGTTGAGTCTAAAATTTCAAATCATAATATTTTTCCATCTAGAGTATAGCTTTCAATAAAGCTTGAAAGTTAGCAAATCTGGTCATCCATTCATCAGTGCAGTGGGGCTTGCAAAGTGCCTGGAGCTATGAATACAAAGATGATGCTGGAGCTTATATATATCATAGCACATTAACATAAAGGTATTTGCAACAAATATACCTTTTGTGACATCACATGTCAAAATAGTGGTTTCACTTACACACAATTTTTCTCAGCTTTTATCTTCTCAAACTGTACAATGAGATGACAAACCTATGTTATTAGGCCAGGAAAAGATTACAGCTTTATTAGAACAAATACATTAAGTAGCCTTATTTAATAAATAATTTTGAACATTTAAAAAATAATAATGTCAATGAAAACATCACTTTGGGTCTGTAAAAGTGTATTTTTCTCCTATTTAGAAATTTAGATTAAAAAACTCACACAACTTAAAAGAATTTTCATACAAGAGTAATTTGTTTTCTTCTTTAGTCAGTTTTATTACATTAGTCAGTAGATGAGTTTCAAAATATTTAAAAACTTTACCAGTGTCTGATTCATAGGAAAAATATGAGAGAATGTTTCTGAAAGTACAGAAAAAGCAATAATCTATGGAAAATCCCATATGTCAAAGATTTCACCCTCCTTCTTGTGAGGAATATATCAGAGTATTGAGTGAATTATATTTTAAAAATAACCTATGAAGTCTCTATTTCCCATATATTATATAAAATAGATATTCAATATTTTTTCAGAAATTATTTTCCTTATATATTCCCACAATGTGATGATTCCATGATATTAAACAACATTATACAGTCCGGTGTATGTGATTGCTTGGCTGATTCAGTGTGTTTAATCTTTGGTTTAACATATGTAGATATGGTAGATTCAGTTGTCTGACAGCAAAGTAAGATAGTAACATTTATTAACAACATAAAATATACTAAGTATTTTAAAAGTCATTTGAAGACACTGGGTAAGTTCTATAATACCTTGTCAGTAATATACGGGGAATAACCATTCTAGTATATTAAGGGTTAAAACATTGACAATAAAATACAGACTATATTGCAGCAAAGGAAGGAAACAAAAAAATGCAGAATTAAATAATAAAATCAAAGTTAGACATCTATCTTAGATGATTAAATATATCCTAAACTTACCTATTAAATACAAGGATAGTTTAGAGTTAAAATAAGTAAATAAGTATTGGGGAGAATGGAAAGAAAAATGTAATATGATGTTTCTGACAAATATCCCAAAGAGCATGGCTTGGAAAAATTGTAGGCACAAATGTATGTTAAAATGAGTGAGTTAAAGTTATACAACTATAACGCAAAGTTTATATTTTACTTTACGTATAAAGGAAAAAATTATACAATTGTAAATTTTGCTTTGTGATTTGTTTTTACAAATTATGGATTTTTCTGATGTAACTCAACTGGATCTTAAATAAACAAACAACAAAAACAAAACAAAACTAAACCTCCCTTGTTCCCCCTCCAAGAAACCCAAAATAGAAAATGTTTTAAAAAACACTTAGTTTTAAATATATTATTTGAGTAAAAAAATATGGGAAATATACAACTGAGATCAAATAAATTAAAAAAAAATCAACTTAAACCTGGGCAAGATAAGTAAAATATGCAATGTTAAAGTTATTTTTTTCTCTAGGCAAATGCAAGCTGAGATGTGGAGCCCAAACCTTTTGCTTTCAAAAGTAAGAAAAGGGTATTGTGTACTAGAAATAATAACTGAAGAGTAAACATAAAAGTTTTTATGACTTATTGTTTGAATCTTTTTAAAAAAGTATTGACTTTTAAAGCAATAATGAAAACAAAGTCTTGTGAGTTTAAAAGATATTTAGCTTTAAAATATATGACACTCAGCATGAAAGCAGGAGGCAAGAGTATTAAGTATACTATTGTATGAATCTAAAACTATAGTTAAAGTGATATAATAGGTCTTACAACAGACATAAATTACAGAGGTGTAGGATGAGTTATAAAACAACTACTTAAATAACACAGTGTTATTTATATTAATTAGTCAACAGATGAGATGATATGAAATAGTAAAAGTATGCAATTAATCCAAAAGTACACAGTAAAAAAGGAAGAAAAAGACAAAAATAATGGAAGAGACAAATGGAAAACATATAGCAAAATGCATGATATAAGTCCAAATGAAATAAAACAAACACATAAAATTTAAATTGTTTAAGTAACTCATTGAAAAGGCAGAGAATGTCAGACATAAAGTAATATAGAGATATGGCATATTCATAACATGGTTAATGTCAGTTTTTCCAAAATCAATTCAGATTTGATGAAATAATCAAAATCCCAACAGCCTTTTTTGTAGAGACTAATAAGCTGATTTTAAAATTCATATAAAAATGCAAAGGCTTAGAATATCTAAAACAAATTTGGTAATGGAGAATAGACTTGAAGGATTTATGCTACCTTATTTGAAATGTTTTTATAAAGCTACAGTGATCAATAGAGTGTGCTATTGGAACCAAGGTAGAAAAATAAATCAATGGAAAGCTTAGAAGAGTCAAGAAATACACCCAAACATATAAAAGTAGTTGGTTTCTGATAAAGGTATGACAAACAGGAATTCAGTGGGTAAAAATAAACTCTTCAATAAATGGTTCTGGAATAAATATCTATATACTGAAAAAAAAAGAACCCTCAACCTATATGTCACAACAAAACAAAAATCATCTGAAAAGTTATCAGAGACCTAAATGTAAATTATAAGAAAAAAACAAAAACCAAACAAACAAAAACAAATCTTTGTGACCTCAACAAAGATTTAAATCCAACCCCAAAACATGACATATAAAAGTAAAAAAAAAGTAAATTATGAAAATTAAGATGGTAGGCTCTCCAAAAGGCATTGCTAAGAGAATGAAAATACAAGTCACAGACTGGGAGATTTATAGTATATCTTAAAAAGTACTTCTATCAAGAATATATAATAGATTCTTAAAAACTCAATAGTAAGAAAACAAACAAGAAACCCATGAAAATCATGGGCAGATTTCAGTGGATGTTTTTGAAAATATGTATGCAAATGGCAAATAAATGCATGAAAGATAGTAAATATCATTAGGAAAATGCAAATTAAAGCCACAATGAATTGCAATTACATGATCTATTAAAATGTTGAAAACTGGAAAAAAAATAACAGACAATTGACAAGAATGGGGAGCAACTGGAACTCTTTATTACATTCCTGGTGGGAATGCGAAATAGTGCCACCTCTCTGGAAATTGTCAGTTTCTTAAAATGTTAAACGTACACTCAGCTATTCTGTCATAGATAAGCTTTTGCCTGGTCATGGAACAACAGCTCTGTTCTTGTAGTAGGCCTCTTTCCTTTTCTGCTGATAATGGACATGGGGAGGCTGGCCTGCTTTATTCATCTAAAGCTCTTTGGATAATTGGACTCTAGTATATGGTCCATGTTTATTCAACTCCAGTTATTTCTTTGTTCTCTTTCCTATTCTTTCTCCTCTCTCTCTGTCTCTCTGATCTGTCTCTCTTTCCACTTTCAGTCTATGTGTCTGTCTTTCTCTGTCTCTCTCTCTCTCTCTCACTTCCCCACTCTCCCATCTCTATCTGACTTACGTGACTAGAGAAGATCTGGGATACAGTTTTAAGTCAGGAAATGAACTCTGAGTTTTTAGTGTGAGTGAGGTACTTGTTGATCATGTATTCTCCTTTATACAGAGTCCAGGAAGCTCAGGGATGTTGATTGAATTGTCCAAGTTATCTCAGTAAGTAAGGGGTAGGATTAGGAATCAGACTTGTTTCGCTTTTCATGCTTATAATTACAGATCAAATTTATTGTTCATAAGTATGCATACTAGGAAAATTATTTAGTTGATATTAACACAGTTGAGGATATTTCACATTATGAAGGTTTAATATGTTATGGACTATGAAAATATGTCTTTCATGTATTTCTATATTAGATAAATAACTTTGTTTTACTGTTCTAATTATTCATAACCTTGAAACACCCATGTCTGTCCTGTGTTTGAAATAATGAAATATTTGAAATATTTTAAAGCAAATTTGCTTCTCATTTTCTTAGTATATATTATAATTTAGGTGTATCCAGAAATTTATTTTGAGTATAATTATGGCCACCTCTCAAAAATACTCAATCATATTTATAGAGTATATCTATAAGTAATTCTATAACATTATTTCTAAAATTTTATATTTGCTGTCTGAATAAATGTGAGAATGTCTATTTGGTATGAGAAACCTTGATATCTGGACAATTCAATGCCAAAAAGAACAATTGAGACCAACTATTTGCCTTAGAGGTAACTCAGTATCCTCCAGATTTCCCATCTTAACCTTTGCCTAAGTTTTTCTGTTACATTCTCCATGTTCTGTTAATGACTCAATGTTGGATAATCTGTTACCTTCTCACCAACTTTCCCTGAACTGAAGAGGAGACCAAGTCTACATAAAATCTACTTAAAAAGAGTGTATGTCATAGACATATGGCATCTGGAAATTACTATAGAATGATTCTCATAATTTTTAACAGTTATTACTGAAAACCATGAAGACCAAGTAAAATGCTGATTTTTTAGTAGATGAATGTTATCTTAAACATAATGTCATTTTTAGCACACAAACTACATATATTTTACCACTTTTGTAGTGTATAATAGTGCCAGTTATCCCAAGATGTTGCTTTCTCCCAGCAATAGTAGTTATGGGAACATTATCTTTGCCAGTGTTTAGTTTAATAAAATTATGTTGAGATGATCAGTTGTTCATCATGTACATTTACATAGAAAACTTTTCATAAATTATATACAATTAAAATTGTATTAAAAAGATAAAATGTACTTTAAAGATAACTATATAATAACTAAAACATTTCAAACTGAAAAGAGACTGCAGTTGATTTTTAAAATATAGTCACTCTATCTCTAAATTATATAAGATATTATGTTGCCCTGAACAATTTGTTAATATACCTCAGCACAAATAGTTGCTGAATTTGTCATCATACGTGCATCTCCAATGTAACATCAGCTATGGTAATTCCATTTCTTTTTTAACTTAAAGAAAATATCCAAACTTCAACAATTAAAAACAAAAGCATTTAAAAAGAAAAGAAAAAAAATAGTGATTATAGATTCTGTATGTGCATTAATGAGTGTGTGCATGCATGTAATTTCTGGTATTTCCTGTGTTTTCATAAGCCTATAAAATGAGAATTCCCATAGTAATATTTACTAAGGACAAGTACTATCATAATATTTCCTTTCAAATCATAGTTCCTCTTCTCCACACTATGAGATTAGTAATAGCTCTATAGAAACATGATAAATTAAATTTCAAATGAAACAAACAAACAAAAAAACCTTATACACTTCAGTTGTCAAGTTTTATATCCATGTTTATGCTTATTTTGTAAAACAAATAATATTGTGATATATATGAGTAGTATATGTATATGTATATATATATATATGTATATAAATTTTGACCTGAGAGTTCTAAAGTCAAAGTATTTAGGTTTTTGAGATAACATTTTAGTCTGCCTATGAATCTGCCTACTATCTAAATGCCAAGACCTAAGCAATTGCTTAGGCAAGATACATTTCATGTTTAGGCAAATATATCCCTAATAATATACATTAATAAAATAAACTATTTAGCATATCAACAACAAAATGGCAACACTCTCAAAAGACAAATAACATTATGAGTTAGAAATTAGCAGAAAAGGAAACCCCAAAGATTTATAAATATGGAGAGAAGTTCTCAGAATCATTAATTTAAAAATGCAGGGACTTCCCTGGTGGTGCAGTGGTTTAGAATCTGCCTGCCAATGCAGGGGACACAGGTTCAATCCCTGCTATGGGAAGATCCAACATACTAGGGAGCAACTAAGCCCATGTGATACAACTACTAAGCCTGCATTCTAGAGCCTTCCAGCCACAACTACTGAGCCTGCCTGCCGCAATCACTGAAGACTGAATGCTCTAGGGCCCATGTGCTGCATCAGCTGAGCCCAAGCGCTACAACTACTGAAGTCCTTGTGCCTAGAGCCCATGCTTCACAGTAAGAGAAGGCACTGCAATGAGAAGCTCAAGCACCACAACAGAGTAGCCCCCACTTGCCACAGCTAGAGACAAGTCTATGCGCAGCAACAAAGACCCAATGTGGCCAAAAAGTCAAAAAAATTGCAAATTGAAACAATGATAAAGTAATACTCTTCATCTTTTGCCCTTGCAAACATTAAAATACCTGATAATGCCAAGTTTTTGTGGGGTTACAGGATATAGAAAAATTCTTGCACTGTTGGTGGCACTGCTGCCAGATATGACATTCTGGAGGATAATATGGCAATAATTTCATTCTGGTGTAGATTGTTAAAAATTAGTCTTCCAGATGCCCATAAGGAGACCAGTTTATAGATATTAAATGGAATAATATTTGTAGGAATTAATTGATGACAATCAAAAGGAGTAGTATAAGTTAAAGGCAGTGTATGCATAAAGTCTATCATAAAATACCATAAAGTAGCTGAAAGAAGTATTTCAACTGTGCCACACATATGAGTAAAAGAAAACAGAGTGCCTCATGAAAGGAAAAAATAAGTGTATATAATATAATTCTGTTTGTATAAATGAATTACACAGATAGTATCTATGTAACTGTGGCAAGAACACATACAAAAATATTATACATATTAATTTTTTTGAGAGAGAAGGGAATGTGAGTAGAAAATGTAGATACAAATGGATAAATAAAACAAGAGAAAACAAGAAAGAGGCCTTACATGAATCAAAGCGAATAATGAATATTGAGCTGAGGGGTATGATTATTTCAGTTCTCTGCCCTTTGCTCTTGTTAAGAATGTCAATAAGTGAATGAATGCGATTGAATGGGACTTTGCATAATTGATTAAAGACATAAAAGTTTAGTTTCAGAAAGTCCAACTACTTTCAAGTAGGTTTAATGAAAGGAAACATCCTTGTGAATATTGTAGTGAAACTGTAGGCCATTAAAGAAAAACAAAGATCTCAAAAGCAAGAGTTGGCAAAAATAGATTTTAAAAAATGTCAATAAGACTAACAATAGACCTCTGAGCAATAGGGCAGAGAAATGATGTCTTCATGGAGATAAGAGAAACTAACTGCACTGGAATGGCATAGCCAGCTAAACAATAGCTCGCTGCCACCTCCAGTTACATTTTGCTTTGCATTCATAGCTTCTCCACATGCATACTAATTCAAAATAATTAGCAATTTTTTTCCCAAAGTGTATCAGTTACAGACCAGTTCTCAAAATTGAAACCACTGGAGGGATTTTTCTTAAAATAAATGTATTACTTAAAGAATGGAAGAGCTGGGAAACCACAACAGGCAGTGAAGCAGACCATAGTGAAGCAAGAAGCCTCTGCCCTGTCCCCATCCAAAGGGCAGGGACAAGAAAAGGGGGGCTGTCACCTGGAGCAGGGGACCTGGGCCACTCCCAAGCATACCGGAAACTCCGCTGACCTGTCTGAATGAAGCTGGGATCAGAGAAGTAAGGACTTTCAGACAGAACCTGAAATATCATTTGTATACCAAAAGCCAGGAAATAGTTCAGCATGTTTTTCTTTATTATTTTTCATATGCCTTATTCAGTTTACACTGTGAATATATATTAATATCAATTATCTAAGTATTTATACATTGACATATAATTTTATGTGTGAAACCATGGTCAGTCCATGTTCACAATTTTTTTTCAAAATTAGTTTAAGTACAGTGTGTAAATCTATCTCTCTTTTTACAAAAGTATATACACAGTAGAGTCATAAGCTTCCTTCAGACTGTACAATTTAGCAAACAGTTTCCGTAAAGGGACAGACAGTAAAGTTTTTGGCTTTGTGGGTTGCACAGAGTCTGTTACTACTACTCAGCCCTGTGGTGTAGGATGAAAACAGTCATAGACAGCATGTAAATGAGTGACCATAGCTGGATTTGCCAAGCAAAAGGACATAATTTGCCTGTGACCCTCAGTGTGCCAACCCCTGCTTTAGACTAAAACTTCACACTAATAATGGCTTCAAAGGTTGACTAATAATTTAAAAAATAAAATCAACTTACTTTATAAATGTGTGGAGTTTTAAAGATAACCATTTGAATGATAACATTTTAAAAATAATTGGAAGGTTTATCATCAGGTAAGGATTTCACATTCCTACTTGATTTTACAAATATCTCAATAAATATGGAAACTTTCCTAAAGATTATAATCAACTTTCAAATTTGTTCACTGAGAAAGACAGATAGAACTGTTAATAGTTTAAAATTAAAAACTCTAGTTATAAGAAGTCTTGATTTGGAATGAATGTATATGTTTCCACATGCCTGTGAATTTGATTACCTGGAAATTAGGAAAAATAAAGTAGGAAGAAAAGAAAGAAGGAAGAAATGAAGGAGAGAAGGAAAGAAGGGAGAAAGGAAAGAAAGAAGGAAAGGGAGGGGTTATAATGAAGCTCTTATATAAGGATTGATCCAGGGGGTTTTAGAATTTTTGTTCTCACCTTAATCATTGATCAGTTATCCTCACTATCTTCTACATGCTGAAGTGGATGATTTTTACCTAGACTGATGAAGCATTCCTAACTCAAAACTTTTTGAAGCAAAGGAGAGAAAATGGGGGCAAGTAATATGATATATGTATAATATATATGTATAAAATATTACATGTGCATTTACATATATGTACACATATCATATATATCCTATATGTATATATAGAGATATAGATATAGTTTCATATGTGTATAAGATATACATATATAAATATACATATACACACATATATCTCATACACATATATTAAACAATTTCTATACTATATCTATATCTATATATGAAATAAAGAGGGAAAGATTGAGTTGTGTGAAAGACCTAAAGAGAAAGTTTCATCATTGAAAGACTGTAGGAGAAGTAAATAAATTGACAGCTGTAAAGTGCTTGTTAATTTTGAAGAATAAATATCATTAAGATGTCAGCTACCTTTTTATTAATTTTTAAACTTGGTTCCATTTAAATGAAAATCTCAACAGAGTTCTTCACAAAACTTCACATTTGATTCTAATTTCTATACAGAAGAATAAATGACAAAAATATCAGGACATTTTTAAAGAAGAGCAAGGTGGAAGGACTGCTTTATCAGATATGAAGTTTTATTATAAAGCTACAATAAATAACAACACAGCAGATTAGGAGGGGGTAAACAAATGATCAGTAAAAGACTTCTAAGTGATCCATAGTGCATGCAAATGTCTATATCAGAGGTAACATTTTATGAAAATCACTGATGCATGGTGAATAGATTGATAGCTAATGCAAATGTAGAAATTGGTCAGTCATGTGGAAAAACAAAATATAACACTTAACCCACAGCTGTACATAGAAAGTATTTTTGAGGTAAAAACTAGCTCAAGACTGAAATGTGAAAAGCAAAACTTTAAATATTTTAGAAACAAATACAGTGGAAAACCTTTACATCAATGGATTAGAAATACATTCTTAAAATAAAACACAAGGGGGGAGGGTTGGGGGGACTTGAGGGGGGAGTCAAGGAAGGGAGGGAATATGGGGATATGTGTATAAAAACAGATGATTGAACTTGGTGTACCCCCAAAAAATAATAAAAAAAAGGGATGAGATGGAGCTATATGTGATGAGATGGATAGAACTACAGTCTGTCATACAGAGTGAAGTAAGTCAGAAAGAGAAAGACAAATATTGTATGCTAACTCACATATACGGAATCTAAAAATGGTACTGATGAACTCAGTGACAAGACCAAGGACGCAGATACAGAGAATGGACTGGAGAACTCGAGGTATGGGAGGGGGTGGGGGGTGAAGGGGAAGCTGAGACGAAGCGAGAGAGTAGCACAGACATATATATACTACCAACTGTAAAATAGATAGTCAGTGGGAAGTTGTTGTATAACAAAGGGAGTCCAACTCGAGGATGGAAGATGCCTTAGAGGACTGGGACGGGGGGGGGCTCGAGGTGGGGGAGAGTCAAGGAAGAGAGGGAATATGGGGATATGTGTATAAAAACAGATGATTGAACTTGGTGTACCTCCCAAAAAATAATAAATTAATTAAAAAATAAAATAAAACACAAGGGTATGATTTTAGCTTCACATGTAAAGAGCTTAGAAGTTGCCACTCTTTCCTAACAATAAGCAAAAAACGGACAAAATTGAGAGATCAATAACTCTTTATAGATCCATAAGAGAAGTGAGGTCATAGAGTAAACTGCTGTCCCCCAAATTGGAGAGACACAATCAGACTATATCAGACCAGAAACCTCTGTTCAGTCCCAGTATAGGAAAACCTGAACTCTTATTGATGAATTCCTGGAGGCTGAATGGACAAGTCTGGGAGTTAAAAACACAAGGAGGACCCACTCATAGGGAAACTCTGCACTTTTGTAGTTTCACCTCCAAGCACTTGATCAGGTTCTCACAGTAAATAACAGGGGGAGAAAAGAACTACTTTGAAATAAAGTTGACCTTTGAACAATGCGGGGGCTAGGAGTGTTGGCTTCTATTCTGTGCAGTTGAAAATCCACGTATAACTTAACACTGGTGTTGTTCAAGGGTCAATTGTACATCAAAGCTCTCTGTTCTTAAAAAGGTCTTTCCTCAGGAGAAACTAGTTAATCATATCCTAAGCTACTACAGATTTATCAGAGCATAACTGAATTGAAAGGAGGGAAATATGTAACTGCAGCCATCTTTAGCCTTCTAAGCAGGAGAAAGGAAATGCCCAACTTAGCCCACTCTGATCATCCTGTCTCACTTAAGCAGAGGGTGAGGTACTTGGATACTGAAGAACAGTTGTAAAGTTCACAGTCAGAGTCATAGGCTCATTTAAAGACTGAGAACTAATCAAAAACTTTGTCCACCCTCTCTGCATACCACACCACCACATTACTAAAGGATTATTTACAACCACTTTTTTACCTGGTACATCATATTTGGCTATAAAGGGAAAAAAATTACAAGGCATAGTAAAAGGCAAAACAAACAAACAAACAAAAAACAAACAAACAAAAAACACAGAGTTGGCAAAGACAGAATAAGCATCAGAATTAGACATGGTAGGAATCTTGAAATTATTAGACTATCAGACCAAAAATGTAAAGCAACGCTATAATTAATATAAGGTAGACAGCATGCGAGAACAGATGAGCAATGTAAGCAAGGAGATGCAAATCCTAATGAAGAAACAAAAAAGAGATACTAGAGATAGAAACACTAACAGAAATAGAGAATGTCTTTTAAGCACTTATTAATAGAGTGGACAAAAGTGAGGAAAGAACCTCTGAGTCTGAGGATATATCTCAATAGAAACCTCCAAAACTAAAAGCAAAGATTATAAATATTGGGGGAAAAAAGAATATAATATCTAAGAACTCTGGACAACTATATTGATACAAAAGATGTAACATACATTCATGTGGGAAAATCAGAAGGAGAAGAAAGAAAAAAACTGAAGAAATATATAAAACATTAATGGCTGAGAACTTTCCCGAATTAATGTCAGACACCAAACCTCAGATCCAGCAAACTCTGAGAATGCCATGCCACCCAAGATAAAGGCCAAAGAAACTACATGTGAGCATATAAATTTTAACTGCAGAAAATCAAAGATAAAGAAAAAATCATGAAAGAAGCCAGAGGAAAGAAATATCTTACCTCTAGAAAAGCAAAGGTAAGTTTTACATCTGGCATCTCCTCAGAAAGAAACCACACAAGCAAGAAAATAATGGAGTGAATAGTTTAAATGTTGAGAGAAAAATAAACACCAGCCTAGAATTCTGAGCTTTGCAAAACTGTCCATCAGAAGTGAAGACATAAGTCTTTCTCAGATAAACAAAAATCATGGGAATTTGTTGCCAGTAAGTGCCTATATATACTTATATTAGGTGAAACAAATGAGAGTAATGATACAAGGCACAGGAGGAAGAAAGTAGGATTAATTTGTTATTATAAGGCACTCATGCTACCCATCGAATGGCATAGTTATTTTAAAGTAGACTTGGGTAAGCCAGCTGTAAATGTGTATTGCAAAAAAAAAAAAAAAAAAAAGAGTGTGTGCTAGACAAAGGAGCAAAAATAGAATAACATAAAATGCTCAATTAAAACCATGAAGGGCAGAAAATGAGTGGAGAACAAAAATAGGATAAAAGAACAAAGGCAAAATATGCTAAACACAGCTGACTATGGTAGACATTAATCCAGCTATATCAATAATTGGTTTAAAAGTCAGTCTAAAAGCATTTATTAAAAAACAGAGATTTTTAGAGTGAATGACAAAATGTAACCCAAGTATATATTGTCTACAAGAAACCCACTTTACATATAAATAAACGCATAGATTAAAAGTAAATGAATGGAGGGAAATAGACTCTGCTAGCACTATTCAAAAGAAAGTAGAAGTAGATCCAGCAATCCCCTTCCTGGGCATGTATCCAGAGAAAACAGTAATTCCAAAAGATGCATGCACCCCAATGTTCATTGCAGCACCATTTACAATAGCCAAGATATGGAAGAAATCTAAATGTCCATCAATGCATGAATGGATAAAGAAGATGTGGTACATATATACAATGGAATATTACACAGCCATAGAAAAGAGCATAATAATGCCATTTACAGCAACATGGATGGGCCTAGAGAGTCTCATACTGAATAAAGTAAGTCAGGCAGAGAAAGACAAATATCATATGATATCGCTTATATGTGGAATAAAAAAATGGTACACGTGAACTTATTTACAAAACAAAAATAGAGTCGCAGAGATAGAAAGAAACTTATGGTTACCAAGGGGGAAGTGGGGGAGGGATAAAATTGAGAGATTGGGATGGACATATACACACTTCTATATATAAAATAGATAACTAATTTATGTATATTTTAATAATAAGAAGAACCTACTGTACACCACAGGGAACTCTACTCAATACTCTGTAATGGCCTATATGGGAAAAGAATCTACAAAAGAGTGGATATATGTATATGTATAACTGACTCACGTTGCTATACAGCAGAAACTAACACAACACTGTAAATCAAGTATACTACAACAGAAATTAATTTTAAAAGTGTAGGAGTAGCTACTTTCAGCGATTATAATTTCAGAAAGAGCAGACAAATTAAGGGAAGTTATCAGTGATAAAGAAGGGCATTATATAATGATGAAAGATCGATTTGCCAAGTAGATGCAACAATCTTTAATGTGCATGTGCCTGACAACAGGGCATCAAACTTTGAGGCAAAAACTAATAGAATTATGAAGAGAAATACAGGTGTACCTCAGAGACATTGTGATTTTTGTTCCATACCACTGGGATAAAGCAAAATGGCAATGAAGTGAGTGACCGTTTTTTTGTTTATTTCTCAATGCATATAAAAGTTATGTTTACACTATACTGTAATCTATTGTGTGTAAAAGAATTATGAATTTAAAATGTATATAATGTAATTCAATAATACTTTATTGCCAAAAATTACTAACCATTACCTGAGACTTCAGCAAGCCATATTCTCTTCGCTGGTGGAGGGTCTTGCCTCAGTATTGATCATCGCTGACGATCAGGGTTGTTAAAGGTTGGGGTGGCTGTATTAATTTCTTAAACTAAGACATCAATGAAGTTTGCTGAATCACTTGACTCTTCCTTTCATGAATAACTTCTCTGTAGCATACAATACGGTTTGATAGCATCTTATCCACAGTAGAACTTCTTTCAGTCTTCACAGCATTTTCACCAGGAGTAGATTTTACCTCAAGAAACCACTTCTTTGCTCATCTTTAAGAAGAAACTCTTCATCCGCTAAAGTTTTATCATGAAATTACAGCAATTCAGTCACATCTTCAGACTCCACCACTAACTATAGTCCCCTTGCTGTTTCCACCACATCTGGAGTTACTTCCTCCACTGAAGACTTGAACTCCTTAAAATCAGCCATGAGGGTTGGAATCAACTTCTTCCAAACTCCTATAATTTTGATATTTTGACCTCTTTCCATGAGTCAAAAATGTTCTTCATGGCATGTAGAATGATGAATCCTTTCCAGAAGGTTTTTAATTGACTTTGCTCAGATACATCATTGGAATCACTATCTATGACAGCTATAGCCTTATGAGATGTATTTCTTCAATTATAAGTCTTGAAAATTGAAATGACTTTATCCATGGGCTGGATAAAGGATTTTGTGTAAGCAGGCATGAAAATAATATTTATCTCATTGTCCATCTCCCTCAGAGTTATTGGGTGACCAGATGCATCATCATTGAGCAGTAATATTTCAAAAGTAATCTTTTCTTTCTGAACAGTAGGTCTCAGCAGTGGGCTTAAAATATTCAGTAAACCATGTTGTAAACAGATGTGCTGTCATCAGGTTGTTGTTCCATTTATAGAGCACAGGCAGAATAGATTTTTTTTTTCTTCAGGCAGAGTAGTATATTTCTAAGAGTATAATTCTTAAGGACCCTAGTATTTTCAGATGGTAAAGGAGCACTGGCTTCAACTTGAATTTACAGGATGCTTTAGCCACTAACAAAGGTGTCAGCCTGTCCTTTGAAGTTTGAAACCAGACGTTGACTTCTCTTCTCTAGCTATGAACATCTTAGATGACCTTTTCCAATAGAAGGCAGTTTTATCAACACTGAGAATCTGTTGTTTGGTATAGCTGCCTTCATTAATTATCTCAGCTAGATCTGCTGGGAAACTTGTTGCAGCTTCTGCATCAGCATTTGCTGCCTCACCATGCACTTTGATGTTATGGAGATGGCTTCTTTTCTTAAACCTCATAAACTAGACTTTGAAACTAAATTAGCTTCAAATATTTCCTTCATAGAACCGAAGAGAGTTAAAGCCTTTCTCTGGATTAGATTTTGGCTTAAGAGAATGTTATGGCTGGTTTGATCTTCTCTCCAGATCACTGAAATTTTCTCTGTATTAGCAATAGGCTGTTTTACTTTCTAATCACTTGTGTGTTCACTAGAGTAGCACGTGTAACATCCTTCAAGAACTTTTCCTTTGTATCCATAACTTCATTAACTGTTTGTCACAAGAGGCCTAGCTTGATGTTCAGTGTGGTTTCCTCACTAAGCATACTCATTTTTAGATTTTTTAAGACTCTTTATTGGGATATAATTACTTTACACTCTTGAACCAGCTTTTGAGGTACACCAAAGTGGATCAGCTGTATTTATACTTATATCCCCATATGCCCTCCCTCCCGCAACTCCCTCCTGCTCTCCCTGTCCTGGCCTTCTAAGGTATCACCCATCATTGACATGATCTCCCTTTGTTATACAGCAAATTCCCACTAGTTATCTATTTTACAGTTGGTAATGTATATATGTCTATGCTACTCTCACTTCGTCCCAGCGTCTTCTGCACCCCCTGCCCCCCAACGCTGTGTCGTCCAATCCATTCTCTGCATCTGCATCCTTATTCTTGCCCTGTCACCACTGGGTTCATCAGTACCAATTTCTTTTTTTTTTTTTTTTTTTTTTAGATTCCATATACATGAGTTAGCATACAGTATTTGTTTTACTCTTTCTGGCTTACTTCACTCTGTATGACAGACTGTAGGTCTATCCACCTCATTACATATAGCTCCATTTCATTCCTTTTATGGCTGAGTAATATTCCATTGTATATATATGCCACATCTTCTTTATCCATTCATTTGTTGATGGACATTTAGGTTGCTTCCATGTCCTGGCTATTGTAAATAGTGCTGCAATGAACATTATGTTACATGTTTCTTTTTGGATTATGGTGTTCTCTGAGTATATGCCTGGTAGTGGGATTACTGGATCATATGGTAGTTGTATTTTTAGCTTTTTAGGAACCTCCAAACTGTTTTCCATAGTGGCTGTACCAACTTACATTCCCACCAACAGTTCAGGAGAGTTTCCTTTTCTCCACACCCTCTCCAACATTTATTGTTTCTAGATTTTTTGATGATGGCCATTCTGATCGGTGTGAGGTGATACCTCATTGTGGCTTTGATTTGCATTTCTCTGATGATTAGTGATATTGAGCATCTTTTCATGTGTTTGTTGGCCATCTGTATGTTTTCTGTGGAGAAATGTCTATTTAGGTTTTCCAGCCATTTGCGGATTGGGTTATTTGCTTTTTTGGTATTAAGCTGTGTGAGCTGCTTCTATATTTTGGAGATTAATCCTTTATCTGTTGCTTCATTGGAAAGTATTTTCTCCCATTAAAAGGGTTGTCTTCTTGTCCTGTTTATGGTTTATTTTGCTGTTCAAAAGTTTTTAAGTCTCATTAGGTCCCATTTATTTATTCTTGATTTTATGTCCATGATTCTAGGAGGTGGGTCAAAAAGGATCTTGCTTTGATGTATGTCATAGAGAGTTCTGCCTCTGTTTTCCTCTAAGAGTTTCATAGTGTCTGGCCTTACATTTAGGTTTTTAATCCATTCTGAGTTTATTTTTGTGTATAGTGTTAGGAAGTGTTCTAATTTCATTCTTTTACATGTTGCTGTCCAGTTTTCTCAGCAGCACTTATTGAAGAGGCTGTCTTTTTTCCATTGTGTATTCTTGCCTCCTTTATCAAAGATAAGGTGCCTATATATGCTTGGGTTTACCTCTGGGTTCTCTATTCTGTTCTGTTGATCTTCCTTTCTATTTTTGAGCCAGTAACATACTGTCTTGATCACTGTGGCCTTGTAGTATAGTTTGAAGTCAGGAAGCCTAATTCCACCAACTCCATCTTTCCTTCTCAAGATTGCATTGTCTGTTCAGGGTCTTTTGCATGTCTGCATAAATCATAAGATTTCTTGTTCTAGTTCTGTGAAAAATGTTGTTGGTAATTTGATAGGCATTCTGTTGAATCTAAATTGTTTTGGGTAGTACAGACATTTTCACAATGTTGATTCTTCCAATCCAAGAAAATGGTAAGTCTCTCCATCTGTTTGTATTGTCTTTGATTTCTTTCATCAATGTCTTATAGTTTTCTGCATACAGGTCTTTTGCCTCCTTAGGCAGGTTTATTCCTAGGTATTTTATTCTTTTTGTTGCAATGGTGAATGGGAGAGTTTCCTTAATTCCTCTTTCTGCTTTTTCATTGTTATTATATAGGAATGCAAGAGATTTCTGTGCATTAATTTTGTATCCTGCTGCTTTACTAAATTCATTGATTAGTGCTAGCAGTTTTCTGGTAGAGTCTTTCGGGTTTTCTATGTATAATATCATGTCATCTGCAAAGAGTGACAATTTTACTTCTTCTTTTCCAATTTGGATTTCTTTTATTTATTTTTCTTCTCTGATTGCTGTGGCTAAAACTTCCAAAATTATGTTGAATAATAATGGTGAGAGTGGGTACCCTTGTCTTGTTCCTGTCCTTAGAGGGAATGCTTTCAGTTTTTCCCCATTTAGAACGATGTTGGCTTTTGGTTTCTTATATATGGTTTTTATTATGTTGAGATAATTCCCTTCTGTTCCCACTTTCTGGAGGGTTTTTTTTTATCATAAGTTGATGCTAAGTTTTTTCAAAAGCTTTTTCCACATCTATTGAGATGATCATATGGTTTTTATCCTTCAATTTGTTAATATGATGTATCACTGATTGATTTGCATATATTGAAGAATCCTTGCATCCCAGGGATAAACCTCACTTGATTATGGTGTATGATCTTTTTAATGTGCTGTGGATTCTGTTTGCTAATATTTTATTGAGGGTTTTTGTATCTATATTCATTCATCAGTGATATTGCCCTGTAATTTTCTTTTTTTGTAACATCTTTGCATGCTTTTGGTATTAGGGGGGTGGTGGCCTCATAGAATGAGTTTGGGAGTGCTCCCTCTTCTGCTATTTTTTGGAACAGTTTGAGAAGAATGGATGTTAGTTTTTTTGCAAATGTTTGATAGAATTTGCCTGTGAATCCATCTGGCCCTTGGCTTTTGTTTGTTTGGAGATTTTTAATCACAGCCTCAATTTCTGTATTTATGATTGGTCTGTTCATATTTTCTATTTCTTCCTGGTTCTGTCTTGGAAGATTGTATTTTTCTAAGATTTATCCATTTCTTCCAGGTTATCCAATTTATTGGCATATAATTGCTTGTAGTAGTCTCTCATGATCTTTTGTATTTCTGTGGTGTTAGTTGTTATTTCTCTTTTTTCATTTCTAATTCTGTTGATTTGTGTTTTCTCCCTTTTTTTCCTGATGAGTCGGGCTAATTGTTTATCAATTTTGTTTATCTTCTCAAAGAACCAGCTTTTAGTTTCATTGATCTTTGCTATTGTTTTCTTAATTTATTTTTCATTTATTTCTGCTCTGATCTTTATCATTTCTTACCTTTGATCACTTTGAGGTTTTTTTGTTCTTCTTGTTCTAATTGTTTTAGGTGTAAGGTTAGGTTGTTTATTTGATATGTTTCTTGTTTCTTGAGGTAGGACTGTATTGCTATAAACTTCCCTCTTAGAACTGCTTTTGCTGGTTCCCATATGTTTTGGGTTGTTGTGTTTTCCTTGTTATTTTTTTCTAGGTATTTATTCATTTCCTCTTTGATTTCTTCAATGATTTCTTGGTTGTTCAATAGGGTATGGTTTAGCCTCCATGTGGTTGTATTTTTTACAGTTTTTTTTTCCTGTAATTGATATCTAGTCTCATAGTGTTGTGGTGAGAGAAGATGCTTGATATCATTTCAATTTTCTTGAATTTACCGAGGCTTGATTTGCAACCCAAGGTGTGATCAATCCTGGAAAATTCTATGTGCACTTGAGAAGAAAGTGTATTTTGTAGTTTTGGGATGGAATTTCCTGTAAATATCAATTAAGTCAAGATGGTCTAATATGTCACTTAAAGCATGTGTGTCCTTATTTATTTACTGTTTGGATGATCTGTCCTTTGGTGTAAGTGGGGTGTTAAAATCTCCTACTATTATTGTGTTACTATCAATTTCCCCTTTTATGGCTATTAGCATTTGCCTTATATATTGAGGTGCTCCTATGTTGAGTGCATATATATTTACCATTGTGATATGTTCTTCTTGGATGGATCCCTTGATCATTATGTAGTGAGCTTCCTTGTCTCTTTTAATAGTCTTTACTTTCAAGTCTAATTTGTCTGATATGAGTATTGCTCCTCCAGCTTTCTTTTGACTTCCATTTGCATAGAATATCATTTTCTATCCCTTTCCTTTCAGTCTATATGTGTCTCTTGCTCTGAAGTGGGTTTCTTGTAGATAGAATATAAAAGGATTTTGTTTTTGAATCCATTCATCCATTCTGTGTCTTTTGGTTGGATCATTTAATCCATTTACATTTAAGGTGATTATTGACATGTGTGTTCCAATTACCATTACTCATTTTTGGTTTGTTTTTGTAAGTCTTTACCTTCTCTTGTGTCTCCTACTTAGAAAAGTTCCTTTAGCAATTGTTATAGGCTGGTTTGGTGGGGCTGAATTCTCATAACTTTTGCTTGTCTGGAAAGCTTTCGATTTCTCCCTCAAATCTAAATGAGATTCTTGCTGGGTAGAGTATTCTTGGCTGTAGGTTTTTCTCTCTCAGGAATTTCAGTATATCCTGCCATTCCCTTCTGGCCTGTAGAGTTTCTGCAGAAAGATCAGCTGTTATCCTTATGGGTTTTCCCTTATATGTTATTTGCTGCCTTTCTCTTGCTGCTTTTAATATTTTTTCTTTGTGTTTAATTTTCATTAGTTTGGTTAATATGTGCCTTGGTGTATTTCTCCTTAGGTTTATTCTGTATGGGACTCTCTGTGCTTCTTGGACTTGATTAATTATTTCCTTTCCCATGTTGGGGAAGTTTTCCACTATAACCTCTTCAAATATTTTCTCAAACCCTTTCTTTTTTTCTCCTTCTTCTGGGGTGCCTATGATTCAAATGTTGGTGTGCTTGATGTTGTCACCAAGGTCTCTGAGACTGTCTTCCATTCTTTTTATTCTTTTTTTTCTTTTTCCTGCTCTATGGCAGTTATTTCCCCCACTCTATCTTCCAACTCACTTATTCATTCTTCTGCTTCAGTTATTCTGCTGTTTATACCATCTAGAGTAGTTTTAATTTTGGTTATTTTGTAGTGCATTACTGTTTGCTCTTTAGTTCTGAGTGCTTACTAACTGTTTCTTGTATTTTCTGTATTTTGTTATCAGGATTTTGGATAATCTTTACTATCATTACTCTGAATTCTTTTTTAGACAGTTTTCCTATTTGCTCTTCATTTGTTTGGTCTTGTGTGTTTTTTCCCTGCTCCTTTGCCTGCATGGTGTTTCTTTGTTTTCTCATTTGTCTAATTTATAAGATTTGCTGTCTCCTTTCCCTATGCTGCCTAGTAGTAATTCCTCTTGTTTCTGTCCTCTGCCCTCTGTGGTATGGTTTGTCCAGTATCTTGAGTGGGCTTCCTGGTAGGGAGGTCTGGTGTCTTCTTTCTGGTGTGTGGCTCTGTGTCTTTTCTCTCTGATGTGCAGGGACATGTCACATGGTGTGTTTTTGGGTATTTGTGAGGTTATCATGGCTTTAGGTAGTCTGTGTGCTGGTTGGTGGTTTGTGTTCCTGTCTTGTTTGTAGTTTGATGTGAGGTGTCCAGCACTGGCAGTTGCAGACAGTCTGATGAAGCCGTGTCTTAGACTCTGATACAGGGCTCTGTGAGAGTTCTCTGTAGTTAATTTTTCCTGTGTCTGAGGACTCCCTAGTAGTCTAGCATCCTTGATTCAATACTCCCTCCCCAGAGCCTCCTACTTGACTTGTGATGGAGTAGTCCAGACTTCAGAGGTTGCTTTTCCCAGCAATACAATGGTTTAAAGAAGACTGTCCAAGCCCCAGACTAATGGCAGAGTGTTGAGTCAAACAAATACTATGTAAAGGAAACATGTACATGTATAAGACACAAATACTGAAACCAATAGAACATAAGGCACTAGAAATGCCTGACAAAAGAACCCCAGTATGTCATTAGACAATCAAAGAGAAAACAAACAGAAATTCAAAACCAAAAAACAAAACAAAACAAAACAGAAAACAGTAACACACACACACACAAACACAAATCCAGGGAAACTGTGAAAGCTAAGATAAAATATAATAAAGAGCAAGAGTACCACCAGATAGACTGAAGATTCTCATAATGAAATCAGACAATTATACTTAGAACTAAGATAAATACAAAACCGAGTAATAAAAAACAAAACAGTGTGTCATCTGGAGAATAAAGCAAGGAAACAGAGCAGACAGATAATATTGCTTATAAGTATATTAAGATAAAGTGAACTAAAAAAGGATAGAAAACAGGGCAACAGAAGAGCATATTGTAACTGGGAATATGAAAAGAAAAAGAAAGAAATAGAAATGCATAAAAGAGATGAAAAGAAAGTAGGAGAGATGCAGTCAGCACTGCAAAAAACTTAGCTAGGAATAGAAATATATAAAAAGACTAAAAATAAAAATAGAATAAAAAATAGAATAAAAATATATTATAAAACTTGTAGATCCCTTAGGAGTAAGATCGTAATTAATAAAATTAAAAACAAAACAAAACAAACAAACAAAAAAATAGAACTGACCCCAGAATAGACCAGATCAATAGAATTAAAAATTATGTTTCTGTTTCCTTGGGGTATCAGCTTTAAGTGTCCTTCTACCTGCCTTGGGTTTTTTGTATTACTCTGTGACAAGTAGAGCTTCCTTTATTGTTCATCTGTAAGTGCCGGTGTGTGGGGGGAGAGAGGGTACAATAGTGTCTCCTTCCCCTGGGAGTGATTGAGCAGTGGCATCCTGCCTGGGTCATGGCAGCTTAAGTGGCTCAGGCTGAGAGAGTGACTCCTCCCCCCACTATGACTCCACTGGGGTGTCCTGTCTGGGTCACAGTGGCTCCATTGGCCATAGTGGTGCCTGTTGCTGAGGGACACGGGTGGCTCAGATGTAACAGAATGTCTGCAGAGCTGGGCCACTCTGCAGACATTTGGCTCTCAGCTGCAGGCATTCTAGGCCAGCCCCACCTGGGGGCCTTTGTTATCCCTGAGTGCATTACTCAGAGAGGACCTTCCTCTGTCCATCACAGGAGCCAAGAGAGAAGCTACACCTGTGGCTCCTCCCCACTTCTTGTGAGTCAGCAGTATCAAGCTGCTGCCATGGCTGCCCAGCTTTCCATGTTAGGCATTCTCCCTCCTGTCCTCTCAGTCTGTCTCCCCACTATCAACTATGTTTCTCACCGTGATCCAGTCTCTGGTTCCCACATTCCAGCTCCCAGACCTTCAGTTCAGCTGTGAACAAATGTCTCAGTCCAGACACGCTGAGCTGTGGTACAGACCCTCCATGTATTTCTCACTCTTTCCTGTCTGCCACAGCTCAGCCACTTCACCCTCTTTGAACAGTCCCAAATGCCTCCCTTCTAACTCAGGAAAATTCCCCACTGGAGAATGGTTTTCCCTATCAGATAAGGGATGTTTCCCTGAATTAGGCAATCTCCCCACTGTTTCAGATCCCCCCACCCCAGAGTGTGGGACCTGTCCCTCTCCTTTCTTCTCCTCCTGTTTCTCCTTTTTTTCCCTACCCAGTTATGTCAGGATCTTTGCTGTCCTTTCTGGTATCTGAGGTTGTTTGCTGGTGTTCAGCTTGTTCTCTGTGGGAATTATTGCATCTTTTGGTGTATACCTGATGCATCTGTGGAGAGGGATGCATTCCATGTCCTTCTACTTTGCCACCATCTTTCTTCTCCCATTTTTAGCTTTTAATTTAAAGTGAGAGTTGTCCAACTGTTCTTTTCACTTGAACACTTAGAGGCTATTGAAAGGTTGTTAATGGACCTAATTTGTATATTGTTGTGTCTCACAGAATAAAGGAGACCCAAATAGGAGCGGAGGGCTGGGGACAACTGTTAGTAGAACAGTCATCGACACATTTGTCAATTAAGTTCACAGTCTTATATGGGTGTGGTTTGTGGAACTTTAAGACAATTACAATAGTAATAGGAAGGATCACTGATCACAGGTTAACTTAGCAAACATGTTAATAATGAAAAAGTTTGAAATGTTGTGAGAATTACCAAAATGTAATGAGACATGAAGGGAACAAATGTTGATGGGAAAATGGTGCTGATAGACTTGCACTATGCAGGCTTGCACAAAATTTCAACTTGTAAAAAAAAATGCATATATGTGAAGTGAAATAAAATGAAGTATGCCTGAAGACAAATCCATTCTCATAGTTGGAGACTTCTGCACCTTTTACCAGAAATAGATTGAGCCAATAGACACAAAAAATCAGGAATAACATAGTTGAACACAACGCCATCAACTGGATACAATCAACACCTATAGATGACTTCAATAATAGCAGAATATGCATCCTAAGTTCACTGCAACATGTAGCAAGATAGACCACATTGTGGACCACCAAAAAATCTTGACAAATTAATAAAAAAAAAAAGAAATCATACAATGTCTCTCTCAGACAACAATAGAGTTATAAACTAGAAATTCCTAATTGAAAGATAACTAGACAATCCTTAAAAATGTGGAAATCAAGCAATGCATTTCTAAATTACACATCATCCTAATAAATCTTGAGAGAAATTTTAAAATATTTTGAACCAAGTGAAAATTAAAAAAACATCAAAATTTGTTGTATAAAGCAAAAACAGTACTTAGAGGGAAAGTGATAGATTGAATATACATAATAGAAAAGAAGAAAAATATAAAATCAACTTCCATCTTAGGGAACTATGAATAGTGAAGTAAAGTAAATCCAAAGTAAGCATGAGAAAAGTAATAGGAATTAGAGAAGATAGCTATTGAATTGAAAATGGGAAATCTACAGAGAAAATCAATAAAGCCAAGATCAAAAGATCAATAAAATCAATAAGCTTCTGGTCAGGCTAATTAAAAACAAAGAGAGAGAGGAAAATTTTATTAATATCAGAAATAAAAGAAAGGATATCACTACACATCCAGTATGAATTAAAAGGGTAAAAGAACACTACAAACAACATAATGCCTTGCAATTTGATAACCTAGATGAAATGAACTAATTTTATGAAAGACACAATTGCCAAAGTCTCATTAGAAGAAATAGACTATCTGATTAAGCCTATATTTATTTAAAAATTAAATAAATAATCAAATACTTTCCAAAACAGAAAGCTCCAGGCAAAGACTGGATCACTGGTGAATTATAAAGGAAACATATATGTAATAAATTATTACCAATTCTCTACAGTTTATTTCAAAAGAGAGAAGCAGAGGGGATACTTCCTAACTTATGTTATGAGGATAGCATCACTCTAATAACAAAACCAATGGATAAAGAAGATGTGGCACATATATACAATGGTATATTCCTCAGCCATAAAAAGGAACAAAATTGAGTTATTTGTAGTGAGGTAGATGGACCTAGAGTTTGCCATACAGAGTGAAGTAAGTCAGAAACAGAAAAACAAATACTGTATGCTAACACATATATATGGAATATAGAAAAATGGTATTGATGAACCTAGTGGCAGGGCAGGAATAGAGATGCAGACATAGAGAACAGACTTAAGGACATGGAGGGAAGGGGGAAGGGGAAGCTGGGATGAAGTGAGAGAGTAGCATTGACATATACAAACCAAATGTAAAATAGATAGCTAGTGGGAGGCTGCTACAGAGCACAGGGAGATCAGCTTGATGCTTTGTGAAGACCTAAAGGAGTGGATAGGGATGTTGGGAGGGAGGCTTGAGAGGAAGGGGATATGGGAATATATGTATACATACAGCTGATTCACTTTGTTGTACAGCAGAAACTAACACAATACTGTAAAGCAATTATACTCCAATTAAGATTAAAAAAATTTAAAAGTCATTACAAGAAAAGAAAACTAAAGATTATCTCTCATGAACATAGATGTAAAATCCTCAAGAGAATAGCAAATCAGATCAAAGAATATATAAAAGAATTCTACACTATTACCAAGTGAATGGGATTGATCACAGGTATGCAAGGCTTGTTCATTTAAGAATCAATTAATGTAATCCAACATATCAACAAGCTAAAGAAGAAAAATCTTATGATCACATCAATAGATGTAGAAAAATATTTGAAAAAGTCCAACACCTATTCATGATTAAAACTCTCTGTAAACTAATGATAGAGGGGAAGGCCCTCAAACTGATAAAAATAAATCTACAAAAATCCCACAGGTAACATCACACTTAATGATGAGCAACTAAAGGATTTCTGACTAAGATCAGGAACAAAGTTAGTATAATCCCTCTCATGACTCCTCTTCAACATTTTATGGGAAATCTTTTCTAATGAAATTAGACTATGTATACATATATCTATATGTATGTACATATATCTATATGTATGTACATATATCTATATGTATGTACATATATAAAGCATACAGTAATTTGGAAAGAAAAATAAATTGTCTTTGTTCACAGATGCTATGATCATCTGTGTAGAAAATCTAAAAGAATTGGCAAAGAAATGCCTGTTACTAACAAGCAATTATAGCAAATTTGCAGAATACAGGGCGAATATTTAAAAGTCAATCAGCAATAAGTAATATAACCTATATATCAGCAATAAGCAAGAGGAATTTAAAATTAAAAACACAATGCCACTTATGTTAGCCCTCACCCCCCAAAATGAAATATTTAGGTATAAATTTAACAAAATCTGTACAAGGATAACTATAAAACTCTGTTGAAATATATCAAAGAACTAAATAAATGGAGGGATATTCCACTGGAGGGACATTCCATGTTTATGAATAGGAAGGCTCAATATTGTTAAAATGTCATTTCTTCCTAATTTATCTGTAGGTTCAATGCAATCTCAATTAGATTATCAGCAAGATATTTTGTAGACTTCCACAGACTGATTTTGAAATTTATATGGAGAGGCAAAATTCCCAGAATTGTCAACAGTATCAAAAAGCAACAAATTTGGAAGACTGACCCTAACCAATTTTAAGACTTATCTTAGATCTATAGTATCAAGACAGTATGGTGTTCATGAAAGAATAGACAAGTAGATCAATAGAACAGAGTCTAGACACCATAAATAGACCCACATAAATAGAGTCAACTGATCTTTGACAAAGAAACAAAAGAAATACAATGGATCAAAGACAGTATTTTCAACAAATGGTGCTGGAACAACTAGATATTTGTATGTGAAAAGTGATATTTGTATGCAAAAACACAAGCATTTGTATTCAAAAATACAGGTATTATATCCTTAACAAAAAAAAAAAACTCAGAATGGACCACAGATGTAAATGTAAAATGCAAAAATATAAAACTTCTGAAGATAACATACTAGAAAATCTAGATTTCTTTGGTTTTGTCAATGACCTTTTAGGTGTATCACAAAAGACACAATACATAAAAGGAATAATTGGTAAACTGGACTTCACTGAAACTAAAACCATCTGCTTTGCAAAAGGCACTGTCAAAAGAATCAAGCAAAGCAAAGCAAAAAAAACAAACCAAAAAAAAAACAAACAACAAACAAAACACACACACACACACAAATCTTGAGAAAATATTGGAAAAAGCACACATCTGATAAAGGACTTTTTTCCAAAATATACAAAGAACTCTTAAAATTGAACAATAAGAAAGTAAGCAACCTGATTTTAAAATGAGCCAAAGATCTTAATAGCTACCTCACCAAAGAAGATATACAGATGGCAAATAAGCATATTAAAAGATGCTTCGGGCTTCCTGCTAGGGCGAGTGTGAAATTGCTGCACCACACTGTAGGCTCTCAGGCTTGGAGGAGCTGTTCTCCTCTCAGAGCTGCCTCTGTGGCTGCATTTTTCCATCTGGGACCTTCTCATAAACTTTTCCTGTTCACCGGAACTTTCTATCCTGCTTCCTCTCCCTCTGCATGGCTAAATCCCATACAAGAGCAGAGCTCTCAGCTTTAACTTAGCCCTCTCCCAGGATCCCAGTTCACGAGAGTCTGGAATTAGATGACTAAATTTAGAAAGATAGAGCATCTTGCAAGAAACCCGAGCACATTTAATCCTTAATGCTATCTGGAAAATCTGAGTTTCACCTATCAAGAATAGTAGGAGGAGGAAAAGATGGCGGCGAAGTAGAGAGACGTGGAGTGCATCCCTCCCCACAGATGCATTGGGAATGCACGGAAGGAGGCAGTAATTCTCACAGAGAGCCAGCTGAACACCAGCAGACGGCCTCGGACACCAGATGGGACTGCGGGGAGCCCGACATAGCCGGTAGGGAGGCATCTACGAGGGCTCAAAGAGAGTGAAGCGGCGGAGCTGTGGCAGACGGGAGGGAGTGAGAAACATTCGGAGGGTCCGCAGCGCAGCTCAGCGTTCCCGGACCAAGACATCGATCCGCGGCTGAACGGAGGGTCCAGGAGCGGGAGTGTGGGAGCAGGAGAGCTGGTTCAGTGTGGGAAATATTGTTGCCGGTAGGGTGACGGACCGAGAGGACAGGAGGGAGGAGGCCCGCGGAGAGGAGTGCCCATTCCTGAGAGCTGCCCGGCCATGATGGCGGCTGGAGGCTGAAGGCTCCCAGGCGGGGGGGAGGAGCCACGCGCATAGCCTCTCTCTCTCTTTCCGCGCCTCTGCAACAGGCAGTGGAGAGACGCCCTGCGGGCCACCTTAGGCGCTCAGGGATAACAAGTACCCTCAGGCACTCGGGTGGGGCTAGATTAAAACCCCTTGCAACGCCAGCAGCAGGGAGGCTGCCGAGAGAAAAAAAAAAAAAAAAAGAAAAGAAAAAAACCCCCGAGAGAGGCCCAACTCTAAGACTTTCTGTTTACGCCTGAGCCACCGGCGCCCTCTGCAACAGGCACCTCCAAGCCTGACTGAGACATCAGTGCACCACTGCTCACTCCCTCCCAGGAGAAGGAGCCACGGTTGTACCCTCTCCCTCCCCACACACCGAAGCTTACAGACGAACAATAAAGGAACCTCTGCTGGTCACAGAATAACGCAAAAAAACCCAAGCACAAGCAACCCCAAAAGTTTGGACAACCATGAGGAAACAAAGAAACACCATGCAGGCAAAGGAGCAAGAAAAAAACCCACAAGACCAAATAAAGGAGGAGGAAATAGGAAAAATGCCTGAAAAGGAATTTAGAGTAATGATAGTAAAAATGATACAAAATCTCGATAACAAAATAGAGAAAGTACAAGAAACAGTTCATAAGAACTCAGAAAAACAAACAGCAATGGATAACAAAATAACTGAAATTAAAAATACTCTAGATGCTATAACCAGCAGAATGACTGAGGCAGAAGAACAAATAAGTGAGTTGGAAGATAGAATGGGGGAAATAACTGCCACAGAGCAGGAAAAAGAAAAAATAATAAAAAGATTAGAAGACAGTCTCAGAGACCTCAGTGATAACATTAAGTGTACCAACATTCTAATTATAGGCATCCCAGAAGAAGAAGAAAACAAGAAAGGGTCTGAGAAAATCTTTGAAGAGGTTCTAGTGGAAAACTTCCCCAACATGGGAAAGGAAATAATTCACCAAGTCCAAGAAGCACAGAGAGTCCCATACAGAATAAACCCAAGGAGAAATACACCGAGACACATATTAATCAAACTAACGACAACTAAACACAAAGAAAAAATATTAAAAACAGCAAGAGAAAAGCAACAAACAACATATAAGGGAAAACCCATCAGGATAACAGCTGACCTTTCCACAGAAACTCTGCAGGCCAGAAGGGAATGGCAGGATATCCTGAAAGTCCTGAAAGAGAGAAACCTACAGCCAAGAATACTCTACCCAGCAAGAATCTCATTCAGATTTGAGGGTGACATCAAAAGCTTTGCAGACAAGCAAAAGTGAAGAGAATTCAGCACCACCAAACCAGCCTTACAACAAGTGCTAAAGGAACTTCTCTAAGTAGGACACACAAGAAAAGGAAAACACCTACAAATACAAACCCAAAACAATTAAGAAAATGGTAATTGGAACACACATGTCAATAATCACCTTAAATGTAAATGGATTAAATGCTCCAACCAAAAGACACAGACTGGCTGAATGGATACAAAAACAAGACCCTTCTATATGCTGCCTACAAGAAACCCACTTCAGACCAAGGGATACATATAGACTGAAAGTAAAGGGATGGAAAAAGATATTCCATGCAAATGGAAGTCAAAAGAAAGCTGGAGTAGCAATACTCATATCAGACAAATTAGACTTGAAAGTAAAGACTATTACAAGAGACAAGGAAGGACACTACATAATGATCAAGGGATCCATCCAAGAAGAACATATCACAATGGTAAATATCTATGCCCCCAATATAGGAGCACCTCAATACATAAGGCAAATGCTAACAGCTATAAAAGGGGACATCGACAGTAACACAATAATAGTGGGAGACTTGAACACCCCACTTACATCAATGGACAGATCATCCAAACAGAAAATAAAGAAAGACACACAAGCTTTAAATGACACATTAGACCATCTCGACTTAATTGATATTTATAGGACATTCCATCCAAAAACGACAGAATACACGTTCTTCTCAAGTGCACACGGAACATTTTCCAGGATAGATCACATCTTGGGTCACAAATCAAACCTCAGCAAATTCAAGAAAATTAAAATCATATCAAGCATCTTCTCAGACCACAACGCCATGAGACTAGATATCAATTACAGGAAAAAAAACTGCAAAAAAGACAAACACATGGAGGCTAAACAATTCACTCTTAAACAACCAAGGAATCACTAAAGAAATCAAAGAGGAAATCAAAAAATATCTAGAAACAAATGACAACGAAAACACAACAACCGAAAACCTATGGGATGCAGCAAAAGCAGTTCTAAGAGTGAAGTTTATAGCAATACAGTCCTACCTTAAGAAACAAGAAAATGATCGAATAAACAACCTAAACTTACACCTAAAACAACTAGAGAAAGAAAAACAAAGAAACCCCAAAGTGAGCAGAAGGAAAGAAATCATAAAGATCAGAGCAGAAATAAATGAAAAAGAAAGGAAAGAAACCATAAGAAAAATAAATAAAACTAAAAGCTGGTTCTTTGAGAAGATTAACAAAATTGATAAACCATTAGCCAGACTCATCAAGAAAAAAAGGGAGAAGATGCAAATCAACAGAATTAGAAATGAAAAAGGAGAAGTAACAACAGACACCTCAGAAATACAAAAGATCATGAGAGACTACTACAAGCAACTATATGCCAATCAATTGGATAACCTGGAAGAAATGGATACATTCTTAGAAAAATACAATCTTCCAAGACTGAACCAGGAAGAAATAGAAACCATGAACAGACCAATCACAAGTACGGAAATTGAGGCAGTGATTAAAAATCTCCCAACACACAAAAGCCCAGGACCAGATGGGTTCACAGGCGAATTCTATCAAACATTTCGAGAAGAGTTAACACCTACCCTTCTCAAACTCTTCCAAAATATTGCAGAAGGCGGAGCACTCCCAAACTCATTCTACGAGGCTACCATCACCCTGATACCAAAACCAGGCAAAGATGTCACAAAAAAAGAAAACTACAGACCAATATCACTGATGAATATAGATGCAAAAATCCTCAACAAAATACTAGCTAACAGACTGCAACAGCGCATTAAAAAAATCATACACCATGATCAAGTGGGGTTTATCCCTGGGATGCAAGGATTCTTCAATATACGCAAATCAATCAACGTGATACATCATATCAACAAATTGAAGGATAAAAACCATATGATCATTTCAATAGATGCAGAAAAAGCTTTTGACAAAGTTCAACATCCATTTATGATAAAAGCTCTCCAGAAAATGGGCATAGAAGGAAATTACCTCAACATAATCAAAGCCATATATGAAAAACCAAAAGCCAACATTGTTCTCAATGGAGAAAAACTGGAAGAATTCCCTCTAAAAACAGGAACAAGACAAGGGTGTCCACTCTCACCACTATTATTCAACATAGTTTTGGAAGTTTTAGCCACAGCAATCAGAGAAGAAAAAGAAATCAAAGGAATCCAAATTGGAAAAGAAGAAGTAAAATTGTCACTCTTTGCAGATGACATGATATTATATACAGAAAACCCTAAAGACTCTACCAGAAAACTGCTAGCACTCATTGATGAGTTTAGTCAAGTAGCAGGATACAAAATTAATGCACAGAAATCCCTTGCATTCCTATACACTAACAATGGAAGAGCAGAAAGAGAAATTAAGGAAACTCTCCCGTTCACCATTGCAACAAAAAGAATAAAATACCTAGGAATAAACCTGCCTAAGGAGGCAAAAAATCTGTATGCAGAAAACTTTAAGACATTGATGAAAGAAATCAAAGACAACACAAACAGATGGAGGGATATACCATGTTCCTGGATTGGAAGAATCAACATCGTGAAACTGTCTGTACTACCCAAAGCAATTTACAGATTCAATGCAATCCCGATCAAATTACCAATGGCATTTTTCACAGAACTAGAGCAAGAAATCTTACGATTTGTATGGAAACGCAAAAGACCCCGAATAGCCAAAGCAATCTTGAGAAGGAAAAATGGAGTTGGTGGAATCAGGCTTCCTGACTTCAAACTATACTACAAGGCCATAGTGATCAAGACAGTATGGTACTGGTACAAAAATAGAAAGGAAGATCAATGGAATAGAATAGAGAACTCAGAAGTAAGCCCAAACACATATGGGCACCTTATCTTTGACAAAGGAGGCAAGAATATACAATGGAAAAAAGACAGCCTCTTCCATAAGTGGTGCTGGGAGAACTGGGCAGCAACATGCAAAAGAATGAAATTAGAACACTTCCTAACACCATACACAAAAGTAAACTCCAAATGGATTAAAGACCTACATGGAAGGCCAGACACTATCAAACTCCTAGAGGAAAACATAGGCAGAACACTATATGACATCCATCAAAGCGCCATCCTTTTTGACCCACCTCCTAGAATCATGGAAATAAAATCAAGAATTAACAAATGGGACCTCATGAAACTTAAAAGCTTTTGCACAGCAAAAGAAACCATAAACAAGACTAAAAGGCAACCCTCAGAGTGGGAAAAAATAATTGCCTATGAAACAACAGACAAAAGATTAACCTCCAAAATATACAAGCAGCTCATGAAGCTTAATACCAAAAAAGCAAATAACCCAATCCACAAATGGGCAGGAGACCTAAATAGACATTTCTCCAAAGAAGACATACAGATGGCCAACACACACATGAAAAGATGCTCCACATCACTAATCATCAGAGAAATGCAAGTCAAAGCCACAATGAGGTATCACCTCACACCAGTCAGAATGGCCATCATCACAAAGTCTGGAAACAACAAATGTTGGAGAGGGTGTGGAGAAAAAGGAACTCTCCTGCACTGTTGGTGGGAATGTAAGTTGGTACAGCCACTATGGAAAACAATTTGGAGGTTCCTTAAAAAACTAGAAATAGAACTACCATATGATCCAGTCATCCCACTCCTGGGCATATACCCAAAGAAAACCATAATCCCAAAAGAAACTTGTACCATAATGTTTATTGCAGCACTCTTTACAATAGCCAGGACATGGAAGCAACCTAAATGCCCATCAACAAATGAATGGATACAGAAGATGTGGCATATATATACAATGGAATATTACTCAGCTATAAAAAGGGATGAGATGGAGCTATATGTCATGAGGTGTATAGAACTACAATCTGTCATACAGAGTGAAGTAAGTCAGAAAGAGAAGGACAAATATTGTATGCTAACTCCCATATACGGAATCTAAACATGGTACTGATGAACTCAGTGACAAGAACAAGGATGCAGATACAGAGAATGGCCTGGAGAACTCGAGGTTTGGGAGGGGCGGGGGGTGAAGGGGAAGCTGAGATGAAGCGAGAGAGTAGCACAGACATATATATACTACCAAGTGTAAAATAGTCAGTGGGAAGTTGTTGTATAACAAAGGGAGTCCAACTCGAGGATGGAATATGCCTTAGAGGACTGGGGCGAGGAGGGTGGGGGGGGCTTGGGGGGGGCGTCAAGGAAGGGAGGGAAGATGGGGATATGTGTATAAAAACGGATGATTGAACCTGGTGAACCCCCCCAAAAATAAATAAATAAATAAATTAAAAAAAAAAAAAAAAAGATGCTTCACTCTTATGTCAGCAGGGAAGTGCAAATGAGATACCACGATGCTCTCATTTGAATGTCCAAAATTCAGGACACTGACAACACCATATATTGGCAAGAATGTGAAGAAGCAACAGGAACTCTCATTCGTTGCTGATGAAAATGCAAAACTGTACAGCCACTTTTAAGACAGTTTGGCAGTTTCTTATAAAAGTAAACATACTACTAACATACGATCCAGCGATCATTGTCCTTGGTATTTGCTAAAAGGAATTGAAAACTTATGCTTGTACAAAACTTGCACATAGATATTAAGCAGGTTTGTTCATAATTTCCAAGCCTTGGAAGCAACCATAATGCCTTTCAGTAGGTGAACAGGTAAATAAACTGTGGTACACCCAGAAAATGGAATGTTATTCAGCGCTAAATAGACATAAGTTATCAAACCATGAAAAGGCATGGAAGAAACTCAAATGCTTATTACTAAATGACAGAAGCCACTGTGAAAAGCTACATACTGTGTGATTCCAGCTATATGAAACTCTAGAAAAGGCAAAACTATGAAGACAGTGAAAAATCAATGCTTGTCAGTGTATAGGTGGGAAAGAGGGATAAACAGAGGTAGCACTTAGAATTTTTAGGCCAGTGAAAATAATCCATATAATATAATAAGGATGGATAGATGCCACTGAAAAAGTTCATGAAACATAGTCTATATCAGCAAAAAACAGGAAAGAATCCAAAGTCCATTGATGAGGATAAAAATTTAATTTAAACAATGGAATACTATCCAGCTTTGAAAATCTATATATGCTATCTATATATACCTCAGCCTGGGTAAATGCCAGAATATAATAAATAACAAAATAAATAAATAAATAAATACAGCAAATAGAATATTCTTTCTATAAAGGGAATTTATGCAAAATATTTCTGCCTATTTTTATCTCTGTTAATTTATAAATATGGGAAAATATACATGAGTGATAATAAGCTAGATGCTATGACTATCAGTGTTGGTTACACATTGTTTTTGATATATTTAATGTGGATTTCTGTCTTTAAAATTTAAAAAATAAATTACATTTTTTTCAGTCACTTCCGCTGCTTAATATCCACAGTACAAGCTCTCTTACTCTCATGCTTCAGAGAATGTACGCATTCTCCATTTCTTTTTGCCAAGCACTTCTCTTTTATGTGGCAATAACATCTGCTCCCAGTGTGTCAGCTTTCAACTCTATGAAAATATCTTTCAAATCTACATCTCCAATCTAAACCACTCCCTCACTAATTCTGCATTTCCAATTTCCTATTGGTTACTACCAGCTGGTGTCCTACTGCAACTTGAAGAGGAGTATTTTATAGCATGAAGGTCAAACAAGGTTTAGCTAAAGCTCATTGAGCATGACTGCAATTAGCAAACAATGGTGTGTTTGCTACGTGCACTCATCTCTCCTGTACCTGCAGTGATTTATGAACCTCCTTTGTGATGTACAGTATATGATGGATCATATAAGTATATATTTCATATATTTATTACTGTATTTGCAAAATCTTAACCAGAAGCCAAGAAGGAAAGGTCTTTTATTCTTAAGGGGTAAAATTACCATTTTAAATGGAATAAAAGAGGATCATGTTCCAAATGACCTGAAACTATTTTCAAGTTTGTTAAATGTGCTTGCTTATTCACAAGGATACAAAGGGTAAACTGTTCCTTTAACTCATTGTATCTTGACTTGAATATCAGCAACCTAGAAGAAGCTGAACATAATTCTTTCTTCTAGTCTCCCCTTAGACTTTGTCCCTTTGGATCCTCAGTCTTTCAGACTTAACTCCCAGCCAAATAAAAATAAAACCCCAGCAAAGTGCTTCATTTTTAATCTTGCTTCTCCAGCACACTAACACAGATCACTTTTCATCCTGTACTTTTCTTCTTCACTTACAGCTTCTACCACCTATGAAAATATTTAATCCTTAACTTATTGAATTATCTCTCTAACAATATACTTAATCTGGTCTTTTAAGTCTTTAATAAGCTCTGAATTAAAAATTCAGTAGTTTCTTCTTAATGTGCCTCTTATTCTATCTCTCTGTCAGATGTACTGCCAATAACTATATCTTTCTTCAAAACTGTCTATTTTTACTTGTTTTTCTTTCTGTTTATTGTTCTTTTCTTCTATAAATACTGCTACTCAGTATATTTTTATTCTGCCAGTTTCTAAAATATTATCTCCCAGAGGGACTTAAATTTAAGGGAAATGTTTAATTTTTGTTTTATTGGAACTGATATAAATTATAATGAAAATACCTTACTTTTTTTTTTTTTTTTTTGCGTTTGGAGACCCACGTATAAATAGAGAATTAATTGAAGTCTATTTTAGAGAGCTTAAAGTTTTGCATAAAAATCAGGATAAAACTGAACCTGAGGCAGAAGAATGGAATTTGTGTCACAGGAAAGGAGTCCTAGTCCTTCTAAGGGTTCTTTATGTTTAAGTGTACATTGTTTTGGGAGTCTTCCCCTTTCCACTGTCTTCCTCTAATCATCTCCCTGTATTAATTCTTTTTTCTTCAAGTCGCACCTTTCACTCCTTCCATAGGAAGGTGCTACATCCACTAAAAGGAATTGGAATCTCATTCTCTTGACATCTTTCGTGTGACAAATTGTATTGCCAACAGCATCTGCTGAATATCTATAGCCTTCCTCTTCACCTGATTTAATGTGACCTCACAGAGAAGAAGTGAAGATTCTGGTTTGTTTTGAAGCAAAAGAAAGTGGAACAGAATTTGGTACTATGAGTGAGATGCTGACATGACAAAAACCTGAAACATGTGATGCTGACTTTGGAATTGTGCAGCAGGCAGAAACCTGATAACTCTCAATAAGGGGAAGTTTTGAAGGAAAATGAGAAAAAATGTTATTGGCATCTGGGATTTGAGCTACATTTATTAGGTAGTTGCAGACAGCTTGACAATAGTGTTATTGATGGTGATGTGGAAGATAGAAAATATACCAAATAAACAATGTTCAGCTATGAAGATTTCTTGCTTTCTTCTTAATATTTATGATAAAATTTGGAAAGAGATAGATAATTTAAAGAAAATTAATAAGTAATAAATAGTCTCAGGACAAGTCTCAAATAAATCCAAAGTCCTGCCAGAAAACTTGGTCCCCAGGAATCCAGTGTATGGCTGGAAGGTCCTTTGTTAAGTCCTCAGAAAGATTTAGAGTAAATATCAAAAAGTTTCTCAGTTTAACAAAAAAGCCACCAAGAATCTAAGGGCATGTCCCAGAGATGCATTTGGATAGACAACAGTGCTTCTAAACTCTTAAGAGCATGGACCTGTTATTTCCTCACAGAAGAGTCCAAGGTGAAGAAGGCTTATCTTCAAGATATTTGTGGGTGTAGAGTCTGTCCAATAGTGTGAAGCATAACATGACAAATAAGAAATGCACCAAGTTTTTAAAGGAAAAATATCAACTTTAATGGAAAGGGACAAAGAAAAGTCAAAGTGAAAAGAGAACTTTGAATCTCTAAGTTTTGCACAGAAAACTGTCTAAAAATCATCTAATTCTGAACAGGAGCTAATTTTGGTGGAAACAGAAGTGTAAATCAATGGGAAAAACCAAGAACACAGAAGGCAGAATTTGGAGCCAAACAGAATCATTGCCAGGGACTGGGCCCTAATTAAGAAATTGGCAACACATGCCCCACTGCATTTTGGGATTGCTAAGGACTGGTCACTATCCACAAGTTGCTAACTTCTGCTTACCTGCCACCTTGTTGGGTGGAGAAAGGATGCCTATTACAATTATCTTACCCAGACCATCATATGTTGCATGTTGGACAAGATAATTTGCCTCATAGGAAGAAGAATAATTCAAAGCAAAAGTGAACATCTCTACCACACCCTCTATGATATTTGGACCCCTGAGTCCATGAACATATGCAAATAATTTTTGTTATACATCACTAAGTCTGTTATGAAGCATGTGTGTTATGAAGCAATTGTTAAAAGGCCCTCACATATCTTCTCTACTATATTTGATTTCTCCACAATTATGGAGGAAGAGGGAAGGAAAAGGGAGAAGACTGTAGACTTTAGAAAAGAAATATCAATAAAAAAGACTTGCAACAAAATCCTTTCAGCACTTCCAGGCTGGTAAACCAGACCAGAAACAAAGAAGAACCTATGTAGGAAAGCAAATCAAATTTTTCTAGTGTATACCAAATGTGTGTTCATTATATAACTCACTATTAATCAAGGGAACAGTTCTGAGAGATAGACATTGTTTCCCTTTACAGATGCAGTAACAAAGATTTATATAAATGGCAAATCCAGGTTTCTAGTCCAGGTACATTTGACTAGAAAGCTTTGACTATTCTACTTCACAAAATAAAATTTAACATTCAGGCAGCAGCTTGCCTACGACATCACAGAGTCTGAATCTATGGGAATTCTCTGTCAGAAAGAAAACTGAACCTGCAGGAAAAAATTATCTCCTACCTGTCAACATGGAAAGGTAGATTTAGGGAGAAGGAACTTAAGGATGACAAACATGGAACCTTCTGCACTTTCAGAAGTATGGTTCCCAGAGAACATTATACACAGAGGGTAGAAGCAAGAGATAAGGCAAAATTGAATTATCTCTTTCATTCTATTGATTCCATTCTTGAGGCAGTAAAATAGGATCACTTCTCATTGTCATCGATTGTTTATCCCTGACAATTTAACTCAGTATTAATGTCACATAGTGACAATTATTGGATTATATTTCATAGGGATCTGCTTTTGATCCATCTTTCATTATTTCCCCTTAGTTATGTAATAATTACTATGCTATATTTTCTTTTTTCTTTTTTTTTTAAGAACTTTTACTGAGATACAGTTAACAGACAATAAACTTCATATATATAGAGTGTACAATTTGGTATTATTTTTTCATTAGTAATGCATATATGGCAATCCCAATCTCCCAATTCGTTCCCCCCCAACCCTCCTCGCTTCCCCCCCTTGGTGTCCACATGTTTGTTCTCTACATCTGTGTCTCTATTTCTGCCTTGCAAGCCAGTTGATTTGTACCATTTTTCTATATTCCGCATATATGTGTTAATACATGATATTTGTTTTCCTCTTTCTGACTCACTTCACTCTGCATGACAGTCGCTAGGTCCATCCATGTCTCTAAGAATGTCCCAGTTTCATTGCTTTTTACAGCTGAGTAATATTCCATTGTATATATGTACCACATCTTCTTTATCCATTCATCTGTTGATGGACATTTAAGTTGCTTCCATGTCCTGGCTATTGTAAATGGTGCTGCAATGAACACTGGAGTGCATGTGTCTTTTTGAATTATGGTGTTCTCTAGGTATATGCCCAGCAGTGGGGTTGCTGGTTCATATGGTAACTCTACTTTTAGTTTTTCAAGGAACCTCCTTACTGTTCTCCATAGTGGCTGCATCAATTTACATTCCCACCAACAGTGCAAGAGTGTTCCCTTTTCTCCACACCCTCTCCAGCATTTACTGTTTGTAGATTTTCTGATGATGCCCATTCTAACTGGTGTAAGGTGATACCTCATTGTAGTTTTGATTTGCATTTCTCTAATAATTAGTGATGTTGAGCAGATTTTCATGTGCCTCTTGGCCATCTTTTATGTCTTCTTCAGAGAAATGCCTATTTAGGTCTTCTGCTCATTTTTTGATTGGGTTGTTTGTTTTTTTGATATTGAGCTGGATGAACTGTTTATATATTTTGGAGATTAATCCTTTGTCTGTTGATTCATTTGCAAATATTTCCTCCCATTCTGAGGGTTGTCTTTTTGTCTTGCTTATAGTTTCCTTTTCTGTGCAGAAGCTTTGAAGTTTCATTAGGTCCCACTTATTTATTTTTGTTTTTATTTTCATTATTCTAGGGGGTAGATCAAAAAATATACTATATTTTCTTATAATTATAAAATATAAAATGCTTTGCCAAGAGTACATGTAGTGGTATATTTGTAGTAGTATGTATGTGGCATGTTGTATGAAGCACAATGAAAAGAAGAATATTAACAGGCGTGAATTCATTCTTCAGACTTAATAATGAAATAAATTGCCATCTTCCCTGACAGGGTTATTTTCAAATAGAAAAACATTTTTCAAAGTGATCACAGAAAATTAAATCAAATTTCCTGCAAAATATGATGGATCTCAAGGTTTTACAAATAGCACTAAAAGTGTATAAGTTGAAAATAGCTCTTCTCTGTGTTCATAGCAAAGGCCAAAGACCATGTTACAAGGTGATTTATCCAAATGTTTCTCACTTTTCTTTTCTGCTTACTGTCAGAGCTCTAAACTAGATTGCCTTATGTGATCTTCACTATTCTTGCTGGTTGGGTTCACTGGGAAGAAGTCTGAGAAAAAAGACTGGGGTGCAAGTGGTTTATTTGTGAGAACTCCTGCATCAGCACTAGTTTGGGGCCTGGAGGAGTGGGAATGGGTTTAGTGAGAGCTCAAGCTTTCATGTGAATCCCTCTGTCAACCTCAGATTATCCTGTGGAGAGGTCAGGAGCTAAAATACCCCATCAGATACAGTCTCTGTGGGATGCAGTTGAAAAGATGAGGCCTTTCTCCTCCCTCTGCATGTCTGTGGATGTGAATCCCCCCAGGAGGGTGACCTTAAGCAAAGCTTCCCTCTGCATTTGAGGTAATCTCTGGGCCACAGGAATTTTTTTTGATGACTTGTGTTCTTCCTTAAAGGACATGCGGCATGAGCGTCTCAGGATAGGAAAGGCTTCTTTTGCCATGGCATAGATGAGGGATGATTTGGACAATGTAACATAAACATCAAACAAGAGAATCTGGAATAAACACCTGTTCTGAACTTTCTAAATCTTTCCCACTGCCATGCATAGTAACTTATTTGTGGTAGAGACAGGGCCAGGCCCAAAAGATTGTAATATTGCAAAGCAGATCTTGCTTTGCTTATAAACCTGCCATATGTCTTATTTCTGAATTTTAAATTAAAAACTTATGTCTGGAGTTTCCAGAAATTTTAATTAAGTTTTGTTAAAGCAGTCAATAAATTTCTGTGATTCTGGACCTATTAAAAATCACTAGACTTAAAAAGTGATTTTTATCATGATGGGGCTATCCACATAGAAACAAGTGTGCAAATGCCAGCTCTATCAATTCTTAGGCAAGAACCTTACAGTTAAAGCAGCCAGAGCAAGAGAGACTGTGAAGCTGATTTAAGGCTATCCATGCTGCCAACGGAGATGGCCTTTTTGTGTAGAGTGAATGACAGGTAATAATTAATTCAAACTGTAATTATATAATTGCCTGTGCTAATCAAAGCCCTTGTTACATAGGATCTGAAATGATACATAAGACATTTAAAAAAAAAATAACAGCCTGCACAGTTTGATCTCAACACTTATTCCAGAGCACATAATGACAATTTTAAAAATATATTGCCCCATAGTCATTAAAAGATTTTTAAGTGAATAAAAATTCTTAATCAATATGGTGATGATTACTTACTTTCTTATGAAATGATTTTATTTTGTACATTACCTAAAGCTAATGAAAAATGAATACAGCCATACAAATTTGAAATAAAGTTACTTTTTATTCCCAATGAGATTTCATAAGATATTCCTAGCTAACAACACAATAATTCTCAGAGAATGCAAAAGTAATGTAAACATTGGCATTTGTAATAGGTCCACAGTGAAAATCTGTTCACACATGGGTATATGGACAGTGTGTGTGTGTGTGTGTGTGTGTCTGTATAGATAAGGGTGTGGTGATCACTGGTGACTGTCACCGAGTAGTCAGATCCCCCCCACTCAGGGTACTTGGTAGGACCACACTTCCTGACTGGTTCTGACCAGTGAGATGTAATGTGTCACTTCCAGCCCAAGGATGTAGTGGCCATTGTGAGGTCCTCTAAGGTGAAACCTCTTTCTCTCTGTGATGGGGATGGAAAGTGTTGGGGTTGGTGGATGCTCCATGGGTGTCCCTCATCTCTGCAATGAGCATCATCCTTTGGGCCTGTGACAAACATGGAATCATGGAATAGCTAGGCCTCTGCTGCACTGAGCCAGTGGCATTTGGTGGTTATTATCTACCCCAGCTAACCTAGCATGTATGCCTGGACTCTAGCATTGGGGAAAGGATGGGAGGTGAAATTATAGAGGCAGTGACTCACCAGCACAAACAGGGATAGAAAGTACTAGGATGTAGTTACATTATACAAAAATGAAAGTACACTTTTGTGAAAGGGATTTGGAGAAGGTTGTGTCATAGGCTGTGAGTAAAGACACTAGTGTGCAGAATGTGACGTGTGTGTGCATTGGGTGCCCTGAGCCTCACTGGCTTGTGAGGCTGATGTATTTCATACTGTATCAATGTTGCTGCTTGGAAGCAACCCCACAAACACTCAAGCAGGGACTGAATAAAGGCCCCAACTTCCTCCCTGCTCAGGGAACAGCCACTGGGTGACTGACTCTAGAGTGCTGGGCAGTTAGGGGTGGGGAGGATGCAGCTGGGCACATGGAAAATGAGTCCCCATGTGAGACATCCTTAGAACTAAGTCAATCTTGGGACTCATTTACTTTGCTGGAAAGTCCAGTAGAGCCATTCTTTTTCTCATATAATGCAAGCTGCCAAAAATATGATAACATTATTATTGAGACATCTTTATATGCATTTCAATTTTTTCAGTTATCTTTTTTATGAGCTTTTTTTCTTTTAATTTTTGGCTGCCTTGTGTCTTTGTTGCTGCACACAGACTTTCTCTAGTTGCTGTGAGTGGGGGCTACTCATCATTGGGATGTGTGGGTTTCTCAGTGTGGTTGCTTCTCTTGTTTTGGAGCACTGGCTCTAGGCACGTGGGCTTCAGTAGTTTCAGCACACGGGCTCATTAGTTGTGGCTCTAGGGCTTAGTTGCTATGTGGTATGTGGGATCTTCCCAGACCAGGGCTCTAACCGGTGTCCCCTGCATTGGCAGGCAGTTTCTTAACCACTGCACCACCAAGGAAGTCTGAAATATGTTTTCAAAATACTAATATTACAGTACACATTTTTTAGCATATTTTTAACAGAAATTTTCAAGCATGAACAGAATAGAGAACATAGTATAATGAATTGTCACGTACACTCCTGCAAGTGTCAGTAGTTATTATTTTCATTTGTAATCACATCTCATCCACCTCACACATTTTCTTACCCTCTGTCTCTCTCTCTATCTCTCTGTCTGTCCCTCCCTCCTTCCCTTTCTCCCTCTTTATTTCTTTTCTTTACACTATCTTTTCTCTGTTTTTGGCTAGAGTACTTTAAAGCAAATGCAACCCTAAACAAGGAACTTTATCTTTTATATAAAAACTATGCAATTACTATAACAACAAAATTAGCAGTATTTACTTAATATCAGCTATTTTTTCCCAAATCTCCTTGATTGACCTAAAAGTGTATTTTTTAGAATTGCTTAGTAATAATCAGTGTTCTAACAATATTTACGCATAGCTTTTGGTCAGTACGTCTCTTAAGCCTTTTAAATCTATAACCATTTTCCCACAGCCCCCTATTTCTTTGTTTACATGATGAATAAGAAATTCAGTCATTTGTCCTCTAGAATTTTCCACATTCTGATTTGCCCTGATTGCATCCTTGTGCTATTGAATTGTTCCTCTGGCTTACACATTTCCTGTAAACTGGTCATGTCCTTAAAGTCAATTCAGATTCAATTTAGCATTACTTTGTACTTTCTAAAGCATCATATCTGGAGACACAGCTGTCTACTTGCCCTAGTTTTAGTAGTTTGATCAGTGGCTTTCCCATTGTGTTGTTTCAATATATCTATTATAAAATTCTACATCAATTTTACACCTAATGATTTTTGGAGATAGTAATGATTATTTGCTGAATTCATTATTTACTTAGAGATAGAGAATGGTGATGTTTGAATTTTATTATTTTTCTACATTGCCTAGACATCATTATTTTTTAAAGTGGAAATTCCCTTCATCAGCACTTTTGGACCTTAAAAAAATATTGCATACAGTAAATCCAGGATAAATAATTGGTACCTCTCCCTTTAAAGCAATTTCCTGAGCAATAATTTGGTGCCCTAGCAACATCCAATGATCTGACCTATGATATTTTTTAAATATTCTTTTGAAATTTTGTACCTTAGCAGTGATCTCCACCCCTTCCTCACTGATTAGGAAACTCCAACAGGTATTCCTGTACCCCTCCATTTCTCCTAATTCCAATACCCTATCATTTCCCACTGAATTTAAGTGGAAACATGTTTCATTTGCTTGTTAGAATTTTGAGGGATCAGAAGCCATTGATTGAGGAGCTCTGGAATATTTATGACTAGTTGTCTTCTCACTAACTGCTCTGAAAGTCTAATGTACTAGAGTCATTTATTTTGGAGGTCATGACCCAGTTTAACAGAGAATACCTTTATCCACAAATACAGACTTTAGGAAAAGTTATTAGCAGTTGAAAATTTGTAGAGATAGTGAATACAATTTGAAACAGTCAACACAGTCAATGCTAAAGAAAGAACAATGACGTGAATGTTCGCAGACAACTTTTAAAATATGAAAACCTATCATCTGGCAACGACTTGAATGGCATCATCTAAAACAAGTTTGAATTAACTGATGGAGAATGAAATCTAAGATCAACATAAATGCTCTTTCTTTAAATGCATCTTGCCACCTGAAATAAATTAAACATTGAAAATTCAAATCAGCTTATTGTCTCATTTTTAAATATGTGCAAAACTTGTGATTGAATTATCTCTAAGGTTTGTTCATCGAGCTTGAATAGATTAGTATTTTTTAATTTAGAAAGCTTGAATAAGTAGCATTTGGAATAACTAAAGTTCTTAACTGGGTCATAACTTCTGGCATCCTTCAATCAAAAACATTCAAAATTACTTTGCTTTCCCTATGTTTTGAGTGCAGGACTTCTTACATCACTGCAGAGCATAAATGCCAAAACATTGATGTCCTTTACTCAGCATTTTCTTTCCCTTATCACAGGCTGAGGTTTATTTTTAAGTGCAGTTTTACTCTCTTGCCTGATCCACAGTGGTCAGCACTTTGTACACTATTCTGTACTTCAGAAAAACATTCACCAGCACTTCTTGCTTCCTCAGGGACCAACTGCAACCAGAAAAAGGACATTGTTATCAACTGAAAGCTACTCAAAAATATAAACATTTCAATTGGTATTTTTGCTGCATTTCATATTTTGGTATCGGGAGTTGTTCTGGCCAAATTTATACAATCTCTATGGTTCAAACAAACAAAGGGAGAACGTTTAAAGGTAAGTGAAGTTCCAAAAATCTGACCCCCTATAATGCTGTTAGGATATTTCAAAAAGATTTACAATTCTCTCCACTGATTTGATATTAGACATGCAAAGAAACACTGCCAATGCTAAAAAATGTTTTAAAAGTAAATAACTTATTCTATTCCTACTTTGAAAAACAACATAATGCATTTTTGACACTAAGTTTCCTTTTCCTATTTGTATTAGCTTTGGTTTGTGGGAATCCTGTTCCCCTTTCCACCTGAAATTCCATCATATTGAGAGACTTTATTAGTTAATAAGTCTATGTCAATATTGCTCCGAAGAACTTTCTCAGGAGACATATATTACTATACAATAAAAGGCATTGCTTTCCTTCAGATATACACAGATGGGGGACATTATTAATCATTAAACCTATTTTCAAATTTATTTATGACAGTATTTTCTTGTTAATCAGGATAAAATAATGTACTCATGACATTTTCTTTTTTCCTTCAACTTTGAAAATAAATGTAGGAAGCAGAGAGCAGCAATTCAATTCACACATTAAACTTCTAACTGTAGAGTTCACTGGCAGCCAGCTGAATCTGACCCATTATCAGAACCACTTATGGGTGTACTTACATTCTTGTGATCAAACTGTAACATCCTGATTATCAAACATACCTTGGAAGATGGGATCTAGTAATACTGAAAAGTTACTTTAACACCTATTTTTTGTATTCAACCAATGGTCTGCTCTGCCATTATAGCAAATTATTTTTTATGTTTTTAAAGCATCATAAAGATAACATTTTCTGTAACTTTAGCTAGTAAATGCAATACTACTTTCAGGTACATGCACAAATAAATATAGAGACTCATGTGCATAGATGCGTGTACATACACACGTATAGACTCATAACTAGTTGCCTCTCCATTTTTACAATCCGCACATGAAAATGACCTATTTTATAATTTACCTACCTCATTGCATATTACCTACCTCATTGCATATTGACCATAACATTTGTTCATATCAGAACATTTTTCTCTCTTTGAAGAATTTTGAAATCACCTCCTATGAGTTTCTTTGAAGGTTGCAACAAACAAAATGCTTAGAATGCTAATAATTTGGTCAGTATTTTTACCATAATTGAAAAATAACAAATGACCATCCTTGAGAGTTGAACATATAATCTATAATCAATCTACTTCATTGTTAGAGAATGGCAAACAGTAGACTTCATTTTATTACCAAGTCCATTTTATTAACATATCTTAAAATTTAGTAGTATTTTTATAACATTAAATGCTAAGATTTATTATTTCCTCACTTATGTGGGTAATCTGATGTATTGCACTATATATTATGTATAAGTTAATCAACAATGGTTATATTCCTTAGTGATGTACCCATTAATCAAAAGTGAAATCAATCATTTATATTAATGTTCTAATAAAATCATTCAGAAGAATGTTTAAATAAATTCTTATTTAACTTAGTCAGAAGCTTACTAGAAATTGCAGTAAATAGAATGATTTATTTTGAATGTTCCTTTAGTCCTTTAGTAAGTCTTTGAAGGGGAAAAGTAACCCAACTACAGAGTGCTGATTTGGGTTGTAATTTGGAGTCTTTAAACTATCTAATAGTAGAATAGATCTATGAGAGCTGGTTGTCTAAGAAATTGTCCTGGCAAATCCTCAAGTCCTTCTGGAGTCAGTGAAACAAAGACTTAGCAGATGAGGACAATGCCAGTACAATTCAAAATCAAACATACAACTCTGACAGGTTTTCAGTCATGACAGGTGTTTTGGCTGTTTTCAAATTTTATATAAGTGAAATCATGCAATAAATACTCTCATTGGCCTGCCTTCCTTTTGTTCAGCATAATAACTTTAGATCTGAAACAAGCTATTGAATATATCAGCAGACTTCTTCCTTTTACTTATTAACAGATATTTAATTGTATGGATACTAAACAAATTGTTTGTCCATTATTCTGTTGATGGACATTTGGGTGGTTTCCAGTCTGGAGTAACTATGAATAAAGCTACTGTAAACATCCATTTACAAATCTGTTGATAGACATGAATTTTCATTTTTCTTGGTAAACACGTAGAAGTGTAATTGCTGGAATAAAGATTAAATTCATATTTTTCTTTAAAAGAGGGTGTCAAATTGTATTCCAAAATTGTACAATTTTACAGTCTCCCCAGCAATGAATATAAATTCCAGTTGCTCTGTCTTCTGGCCAATGTTATGTTGTCAGACTCACTGCGAACATTCTAGTGGGTGTGAAATGGTTTATCTCATTGTAGTTTTCATTTGTCCTTATCAGATGACTAATGATTTTGAGCACCTTTTAACTGCTTTTGTATATCTTTTCTGTGAAGTATCTCTTCCAATCATGTGCTTGTATTTTATACATCTTCTCTTATTTTACTCATGCCTTGTATGTATTCTCTACATAGTCTATATGCAAGATTTGCCATACACATATTGCAAATATTTTCTCCCATCCTATTGCTTTATTTTCATTTTATTAATATATTTTTATTTGTTTGGGAGTATAATATAAATATAGCAGGGAGTATAATCTATAAGTACAATAAAATGCACAGCTAAAAATGATGTGCTCAGTTCAATGACTTCTGATAATTGTATACACTGTATAACCAACACAGAGAACAACAGTGTTACTATTACCCAAAACAAGTCCATCCTGCCCCTTTTTAATCCATTCTTACGTCTGCAGACACAACTATATTTTTATTTCTGCAAGCATAGATCAGCTTATCCTGTTCTACAACTGTATATAAATAAATTATGTAGTATATTGTTTGGGGTTCATTTTCTTTCACTCAACACAATGTTAGTGAAATTGTGATGGGACTCTATATTTTTTGGTGTGGTGGTTACAATGTGTCCACAATCATCAAAACTTAAAATGAGTGGATAAAACTTGATAAGTGATACTGATTTTGATCTGAGTAATAATGTTGAGCTTCTCTTAAAAAGAAAGTGTATTTGAGTATAAAAATCAAGCAAGTATGAGGGACCAATTTACTAAATAAGAATTACAATAAAAAAATTTCCTCAAGAATGAGAAGACAGTGTTATAATACCTTGAAAGTACTATGCAAATAAATAATTATCAAACCATATCTTTGTACTTATCTAAACTTTGATTTAACTATAAGGGCAATTTTAATACCCTTTTAGAACAAGTAAAAGCATGGTGTTTATCACTGAAAAAAACAGATCTTTAGGAAAACCAAACGTTATTTCAGAAGAAATGTTGACAGAAATAAGTAGCAATCAGATTGGTTAATCTATGAAAATACCTAGTGCTTCAATTTACAACTAATTTAAATTTTAAAAATAAGTTTATTTTAAAAAACTAGATCAAACAGTGTAAACTCATATGAAATGACTTGATTCCAAGCTAAGATTTCTCTACTGTTAGGGAGTAGGAAAGAGATATTTCTTAGTATTAAATTTTTTTTGAAGTTAATCTTTTTAACAAAGGTTTAAGAGTTATCACTAAAAAACTTAAAAAGAGAATAATATCTAAGCTCATAAGAGAAAAAGGTGGGAAAATGACCATGATCCAAAATAAAGCAATGAAGTAGAACAAACAAAGCATAGAAAAGGCAAGATAAATAGAAAGCACAATTTATAATGGTAGAAATGAATTCAAATATGTTAGTAGTTATAAGCAATGCATATGGACTATTTTCCCTAGTTTAACAGTAGGCGTTGTGAGATTAGCTTGAAAATGTGCATGTGTAATTTCCAAGCCCTGTCAGGGCATCAAAAGTTATTAAGTAAATGTATGGGAAAACACACAAGGCGATACCAATGAAAAGGAAGCTTATGAAATTAAAACATGTCCACTTCCTATGTAACTAGTGTATAAATCAGTTATGAGCAAAATCAATCACAGGAAACTTAAATACCTACACATCAGATAAGCAGAACAAAAATAATGTAAAACAATATAAATAATACCAACCACATCTGTTACAACAATACACGTCAATGATTTACTCCTAACTAAAATGCAAATAAGATTGTATCAAAATGATTAATAATAATAGTAAAATAATACCAAGTATTTGCTGCACCCTAAAAACATTTCTAAAACAAGTGGACAAAGGAGATTTGATGGCATAAAAATGGGCAAAGATGTAAAAAGAAAATGAGTAAAATTGAAGTTTGTAATACCAACTTAAAGCAAGATATAATTAAGGCAAAACACATTCAATGGGATGGAGAATGTCATATTATATTGATACAAGATACTATCTACAATGAAAATACCATAGTCGTAAAATTTTATGAGCCAAATAACAGAACATTAAAGTATATTAAGCAGAAAGTATTAAAAAATTCAGAGATATGTACAAAATACACAAATGTATTTGAAGATTTCAACACACCATTATCTGCACATTAAACATAAAATAGTAAGAAAATGAAGCCATACAGGATTTTACTATATATCTGAGTTATTTATGGTGTTGAGTGAGAGAAACTAAACAACTGAGATATAGACTCAGATACATTTATATGGATATATACATTTACTGTTGAAGCATCATTTTTGGAATATGTGGAATGGGATATTGGAAATCAAGAGAATGACCCATTAGTTACTAAAATAAAAAAAAAAGTTCTCACTTATTGTGGATATAACAGTGGAGATGCTAACAGCTGCATTCAGTAAAGAAGATCAGGTGTAACTTTTTCAAGACTATGTCTACCCAAAATTAGAAATCTTCTAGCTTCTATAATACATACAGTTAGGTGACACAGGTTTAAAAGTATTATTACATTAAGTAGGCTTTTTTTTTTTTTCCCCAGCAAGCTTTCTTAAAATGATCCAATGCCATAACAGAAACTTAGGTCTTATCATGTCTTAATGTGACACTGAATACTATACTCTGAAAACTTATTACAAGTTTTAGTTGGTCAAGTACACTACTGTTCCTTTCTTTGTGTTTTTGCTTCTATGTATTGGAGATAAATTTACAGAGCACTTAGTGTACAAACAAATCACCTTTCAAGAAGAGAGTGTCTTACCACAGCTTTGCACTCTTTGTGATAGTATATTTTTTCCCTTTTCCTATGTTGGAATGAATCTGCTACATCTAATGGGAAAAAAATCCCAAAAGTAACAGTGAATTAAGATGAACCTTTCATTCTTGTCATACCTGAAAGACAGGTGGTTGAGGATGGGAGAGGGCCACAGAGCCATTAGGGATACTGGGTTTTTCTATTTTCTTATTCAGCTATTCTTTGTGAAGGCTGACCTCAGCCTTTCTGTGACCTCTTTTGTTTAGCTTTCTGTTTCTGGGGAAAAACCACAGAGATTTTTCTTTCTGCCAGGTACTTACCTAAGCCTGAGCTCCAGAAAGAAATACAGCTGAAAAATAAAAATAAAATAAAAGCTTTGTCCCTCTTATGTTCCCTAGTCCTAGACGTGGCCAGAATGAACTGATCTTCTTGAGCTGGAGAGGCCCTGTGGCTGCAGGGCAATTCAGCACATTGAAAATGCACCCACGATCAATGCTGCCTAAAGGATTAGCACAGTGTACATCTAAAGCCCTTTCTCAATCAGAAGGAAAAGCCCCAAACTGTCTGAGATCAAATTACTCGCCAGTTTGGTGACCTAATTTAAAGTTCATATTGAATGTGTATATACGTGTATACATGTTATTATGGACAGATTTTGTCCTCCCAAAATTTACATGTTGGAGTCCTAACTGCCAATGTGACTATATTTGGAGACAGGGCCTTTGTAGAAGGTAGTTCAGGTTAAATGAGATCATAAGGGTGGGATCCTAGTCATATGTGACTAATGTCCTTATAAGAAGAAGAAGAGAAAGCAAAGTGATCAAACCCTCTCACAAACGCTCACAAAGGAAAGGTCATGTGAGGCACAGTAAGGTGGAAGGTGGCTGTCCACAAGCCAGGAAAAGAACCCTCACCAAACACCAAATTTGCTGGCACCTTGAATGTGGAATCAAGGCCTCTAGAACTGTGAGAAAATAAATGTCTATCGTTTCAGCCACTCAGCCTGTAGTATTTTGTTATGGTAGCCTGAGCAGATTAATACATGTGTGTTTATAAAACAAAACTCTTCTGGGGCTTCCCTGGTGGTTCAGTGGTTAAGAATCTGCTTGCCAATGCAGGGGGCATGGGTTTGATCCCTGGTCCGGGAAGATTCCACATGCCGTGGAGCAACTAAGCCCATGCACCACAACTACTAAGCCTGCACTCTAGAGCCCATGAACCATAACTATTGAGCCCACATGCCACAACTACTGAAGCTCATACACCTAGAGACCAAGCTCTGCAACAAGAGAAGCCACCACAATTAGAATCCCAAGCCCCGCAAGGAAGAGTAGCCCCTACACCACAATCAGAGAAAGCTCACAGGCAGCAACAAAGACCCAATGCAGCCAAAAATAAAATAATTAAATAAATTTATTAAAAAACCTCTCCTGTGCTGTTTTAGGAATATTTAAGTTATCTAGGCAAATAAGTACCATATTGGTATGCTGCAAATTTTAACCTCAATGCTTATCTGGTTTTTAGTTTTCAAATTTTGGTCTACTATTAGATTTATGGAATAGTTGCAAAAATTGCTTATGCAGTTCCCATAATCCACCCATCAATCTTCCTCAATCGTTTATGACTTAACATGACTAGAGCTTAATTACTACAACCAAAGATCTATGAAAATTTAGCATGAACAAGACATACTTGTTGAATGTGTGAATGATAACTCAGTTTTGTTTTATATTAATAATGAATTTATATTAATAAATGCTTCTCATTATTATAAAACTTTTGTGCTTATTAACTCATTTTGTGCATATTTTGGGAAATTCTTCATATAATCTTGCTTTTGACACTGTAGGCACTTCAATCAACAGACTACGAGATCATAAACAAAGAATTATGACCTCTTAATGTGATCAAACAGCAGGAGGGAAAAAAACTGCTCAAATATGACATTTTTAACAATTAGCACTGTATGGAAGGACATACCATAAAAAACACATAATTTAGTGTATTTTCAGAATGCAAGTATGACTTGTAAGGTTTATTTCAAACTGTTGTAAAATCTCAGACAGCTGTCTCTTCCTTCCTTTCCTAAGCATTCTCAGAGGCCCACACCAGTGACACTACGAGCTGTGATCCTACAGTCACCCACAGCACTCTTAGTCTTATAGCTAATTTTACCTTTTCAGTAAAAGCACCAAGAGCTTCAGGAAAGCTGTTACCTCTGGATAGTATCAATTTCATAAAAGAAGATGATTGAGCTACCTTTCTCTATCACTTATGTCATCACATGAAAGATATAGGCACCTGAGACTAAAGAAATTATTATAAGAGAAACACTCATAGTTTTCTATCTTTTCAATTAAACTTATTTGAGAAAAAAAACAATATTAAAGGGGTAATGGCTAGCAGTGGGGCACATCATTGTTCAGGAGAGAACAAAACTTACAATCCATTTTTTCACATGGTGAAGTTTTTCTAATTACATATTCTATGCTTTTTAAATAGTGTATGGAACCAATCTGAAAAAAAAATTGAGCAAATACATCAACTTATTGGCTAATATTTTACTATCTACATATTGCCTATAATATTTAAGCTGGAGATCATAGCTCCAACAATGTCTCTATTATATAGATAACCAAATATCATTGTTAAATAGAAAAAATATATTATTTTCTTTTGACCACTGCACAGCATGTGGGATCTTAGTTCCCAGACTAGGGAACTGGGGATTAAACCAGTGCCCCTTGAAGTGGAAGTGCAGAGTCCTAACCACTGGACAGCCAAGGAATTCCACACAAATATTTCCTAGTGTGAGTTTAGTTCTTTCTATTTTAGTTTTAAGTCTGCTTATTTGGGAAAAAAAGATTGTGGGATATTAATGTGAAGTGCTTCAGATATGTTATTACTATTTACTTAATGAATTTCATTATCAATAATTTAAAGAATTCTTTAAAAATAATTTGTTTCTTCTTTTAATGTTACCCTGAAATAATTTCTGAATTTATATGCCATATTCATCACTGGGTCATCAGAACATTGTCTCTTCCTTGTTAGCAGAAGTTAAATATGTCATTTAGCAACTTTTAAAGTATAGCAGGTAATAAATATATTTAATCTAGTCACAGCTTTAAACAGGTGAAACAAATTATTAAAGGGTGGACATCACTAAAGATATAATATTTAGACTAAAAACTATCAGTCTCCAGAGCTGTTACATCATATTTTGGATATTTCCTTATGAAATAATAACTAATATTAACAATTAACTTTGTATTAATGACAATAATTAAAACATTTTTCCACATTGTAGTTTTACTGTCTATAAATATAAAACAAAATGAGTATTAAGACAAATAGAATATTAAGTAGCCTGCTAATTGAGACAACATTTATGTCCTTTTGCTTAAATTACGTGGAAAAATATGGTCCCTTGTGTAAAGGCTGGCACTCAGGTTTATATTTGGGGGCCTCTTTAAAGGGGAAAACAACATATAATGGAATTATATCAGCATAAACCCTAGGATTGGGGCTAACCAGAATCTAATCTCTTCTACTCAAGAATCTGAATTTTCCATATGCACTCAGAGGACTCTGACTATATTACAACTGTCATAGATAAAGTTGAAGAGTAAAAGCAAACTTACCAAATTTCAGGGAATACATATTGCATTCTGGGAAAAAAAAAGTAAGAAAACTAAGTAAATCAACATACATTTAAACCAAACATTCATCTGAATTGTTCAACTCAGAGAGCAGTCCTAATCAATATGAATCATGAAATCCATACTGAGTCTTCAGATTTCAGCTGCTAAGGTGGCTAAATCACTGACTAGCATTACCTTCCTGCAGTACATGTTTTTAATCACACATAGAGTCACAGTCCCAGAGCAGTTATTGAAATTAGCAAATCTATAAAGCATTTGGAATAAAGTTTTTGAAGTTAGTCTAATGAAACAGTGTACAATCAATACAAAACAGCAGTAGCCAAGTAATACAGTGCTTCTCAATCAGATATTATAATGCAAATTGTAGGGCTTGCTGTGTAATGCCTTCCATAAATCTTTACATTTCAAAATGGTATAAAACCGTACACTTTTTTTCCTGAAAAACAAAAAGCAACCAAAATTGTATGTACTAGATACTTGAAAAAGGAAAGAATAAAAAATAAATATAACTCTAGAGTTTGGGGGTGGGCACACTATACCACTGGCATATTTTTGTTGATGTTGTTCTTTTATATTAACTATACTTTTACTCTCCTTCATAAAAATATTTTCTTTGCTTTCTTTCTTTGTGTGTGTGTGTGTGTGTGTGTGTGTGTTATTTCCTACTTGCCAATGAGGGTGGGGGGTGTATATCTTTCTCCTAAGTCCCGCAGCTTCTGCCCCTTGAGTGTCACTGACACCCAATAGCACTTTAAAGCTAAGGAGACAGAAACTTCACCCTTCTCATCCACAAGAGCAGAGGAAGTTAGATTCCCCCAAGGAGTGTGAGATCCTTTATTGTGATTTTCCTTAAATCGTTTGGTCTCAGCCAAGGTGTTTTTCTCCCAGGGGATATTTTGAAATGTCTAGAGACATTCTGGTTTGTCACAACTGTAGGAGGAGGTTGTTACTGGCAACTAGTGGGTATAGACAAGGATGCTGTTAAGACCCTACAGCAAAGAATTAGCCATCCCAATAGGACCATTGCCTAGAGGTTAAGAAAATCTGGTTTAAACGGACTTTGGTTTGCTTATCTTTTTCTTTCTGGTATACAAATACACTTTTCATGAAATTTGGTAGACTTGCTTTTCTTGTTCAGATTCAGCTATGACAATTGCATACTTTCTTATTTTTCTGCTCTTATCTTTATTTTTGCTCTCTCTAGTCAGCATTCTTTGTTTTTCATCAACTCATTTCTAGTCAGGCTTCTTTTGCTTACTATAACCATATATTCATTAAACTCCTTCCTTACTTTGATAATGCTTATTATCTACCCTTCTAAAACCTAAATAGATACTCAAGTGGCAAGCATTACTTTAAAATTAAGGATTTTGTTAAGCACAAGACATGCACAGTGTTGTTATGGATATAGATGTGTTGGATATAAGTAAATATATTGCATCCCTTCTGCTCTTTTGGATATTAAACATTTGGAGGATAGATTACATTGAGTAAATAGCTAATATAACCTCTTTCACAAATCCATGAATAATGTCGTATGTGTTTGTGTGTATATACATATATACATATATACACATACACACCTATACACATATAGATATACACACACATATGCATGATCATGACTGTGATCCTTAAACTTTTCTGGATCACAGAATTCTTTGAAAATTACATTAAACTTAATTAAGAAAAATATAACCTATTTTAATTTCATATTGTAAATTACTTTCTTGAGATACACTATTGTGTACTATACTTTATAAAGAGGTGCTCTTGTCTCACTTGATTTTTAATGTAATTTAATTCAATTCCACAAAATTGCATTGCATGAATTCCAAGTGTTAGATAATCAGAAAATTGGAGGTCTAGGAATGGTCAGAAATTGAATATATGAAATTGTGATTCAAAGGTAGAAGAGTTTGGGTTAATTTTAAGCCCATGGTATGGCCAAAGAAAAAAGGTTGAAAAAATGGAAGATGATAATTGGAAAGAGGAGGTCAAGAAAACAAGAGGACAGGATTTGAGATGGATCATTTAAAAATACAGAGTGCTCTTCAAAATCTAGGATGTGAAGCAGTTGCAAAAGTCATTAAAGAATGAGGGAGAATGACTGGAATGCTGTCATATGAGAAAAAGAGTAGAGGTGTAGGATTTATATAACAGTCCCAGATTAAAGAGCAAGGACTGTATTCCTATTTTTCTTTTTTAAATTAGAACAGTGAAAGGACAATGGTTTCATAAACACACTGATTAGGCAGGAGAAGAAAATTATACTTCCCACCCATGTGACTATATGTGGATTTTGATTAAATGACCAAATTCCACTTGGGAGAAGTTCAAGAACACAGAATCTTATGAAGTACTAATTTTTGTTTAAGTCTATGTATTATAGGGAATATTTGGGAAAGAGTTTGATGATGTTGAGGCAGCCCATTAAATACTTTCTACATCCAAGAGAAAGGAAAGTTGTGAACATAAATCAAAAGAGTTAAATTTATTTCTGCTTGTATATTTCTATGAAAATGTTTTGTTAGTCTTGAAAAAGAGGTTTAAATTATTGAGTGGTCTTTTGTAAAGCAAAATGCCATATTTGATCTCCAATCAATTTTTCATTTCTCATTTTTATGGCAATAAGTGCTGAAACCCTGAATCAAAAGAACTTATAGAAAAAGAATAAAAACTCCCATAGCTCACTTTGACAAATGAGGATAAGTCTGTGTCAAGGAACAACAAAATTCTCTAAGGCTTGTTGAGTGAAATTAATGAAGAATCATTCCCTTTGTCCTTAAAGTCAGTGAGGTCATTTTTGGCAAGGTCTGCATCATTGATTTGCTGTCCATGTCAGTAAGGAAAGGATTACAAATCCATGTTTCAATTTTAAGGTCACCTGAGCAAAACTAACATTCAACAATTTTCTTCAGGGTTTCCAGGTTTCTGAAGATATCTACCTGCAGATAAATTAAATTGGAGAATTTACATAGTTATCTTTCTCAAGTAACTAAATATAGAGTGCCAGCTTGGCCAAAGAAGTGTTCATAATGGTGAGCTTGCAGGACTTTGAATTTTGAAGGCTTTAATTCATCCATATATGCATAGAACTTCACCAAATAAACCACAGTATGGATTTACTCTTTATTTTTAAATTGTTCTCAGAGAGTTCATTTCTTATCTTTAAAAGAGTGAAACTTCTGCTGAGCTTGAATAAATTATTTCATGCATATTAAACCAGTGAATATTATGTAGTTTGAAAACTTTGTATTTTTGCCTTAATTTTTACAAATCCACTTGAAAAAATGATGGTTCAAGGTTTAGCTCATAGAGATTCAGTTTCATGGCAGCGGAAAAAAATTTCAGAATCACATTATAGTGTTGGACACCAATGCATGCAATGCAGGGGATCACAATGTGTGATAGTTTTCTCCTCACGAAAATCCATAAAAGCATATCTCTTGTGAAGAATTAAAAGTCTCATAAGTGATTAAAAGCCAAGAAATTTCTTCCAGCTCAGGTCTTCTTTGACCAAAAAAAAATCACCCACCATTTCAGAATTATCAGCATTTATATTACCTTAAACAGGATTATACAAGTGTTAGATATTTTGATAGACATCAGTAATTTCATTAAGCTTTATGTTGAAGAATTATGGAAAGACCATGTCTTTAATAACTGCCATCCAAATATTAGAAAACAGGATTTTAATGTGGTTGAAATCATTTGACAGATGAATGGCTTTGTTTGTTAAATTTCCTGTTTCAAATACACAAACCAGTTGAATCTTGGCTTCACTAGCTGTCGACAATTGTATAATTTTCTTTTTTTACCAATATGATGAGCAAGTATTTTGTGTTCATGTAAACCTAGATTTAGATAAAGATCCAGAATTATTAGCCAGATCCTTAATTCAAAATAAGGATTTCACATTTTCACAAGGATTTCAATTTTGTGATTTACAAAACTCACAACAGCTGTGGTACATACTCTCTGGACTTAAGACTGAAGAGTAAACAAATATTGTAATAACTAGAGTGAAATGGTGAGATTCTAAGATAAGATGTACAGTGGGAAAGGCATCCACAGATCCAAAAAAATTACAAGATTCAATAGATGGGGTGGTGATTCAATTATTAGATAGAAAGGCAGAATTTCAAGGATGATGGCCAAGTCTCTATTTGGGGAAAAGTGTAGTGGTAGATGCACACAAAGAAGGATCATAAGAGAAGAAGGATGTATGAGGTGACAATAATATTTTCAGCCTTAGGCATGCTGATATTAAATTCAATCTAATTATGCAGGTTTAAGAACCCTGGTCTAAAAATCTAGATTTGGAAGACATAAGAATATCATATTGCCTATGTGGGAATAAGTGAAATCATTTTAGAACAATATCGAATGAGAAAGAAAATACCTATGTTAATTCTTGAGACTAAAGTGAAAAAGTGGTAGACTAAGAAGGATACGATGAAGGATAAAGAAATATAAATAAGGAAGAGATAATAAAATAAAGCATGGAACAATCAGTGATGTGAAATGTTGTTTAAAGAGCATGTCCAGACACAGGGGCCACTGGTAATTTTAGCAAGAGAAGCTTATTGGGGTGATGTGAGTTACAGTCAAATTTCAATTATACTGAAGTAGAAATGTTATATCAGAAAGAAGAGACAGTAAAAGTTTTCTGTCAAGGGAGTCAGGAAGAACTCCTATAAAACATGGAATTAGAATTTTTAAAAAGAGACATCAGGACATATTTAAGGCTGGTTTAAAGGATCCAGTGTAGAAGGAGTAAATGTGCTGGATGAGAAGGGAGAAATTGTAAGCTGCATGATTCTTAGGAGGCTGGGAATGAGGTTATCCAGCAAATGAGGTCACTTTTAGTGACTGAATGAAGAAAGACTTCCCATGTGATGGTTTCCAAAAGGTGAAAGGGGTGACAGCAGATTCTGATAATTAAGGAGATTAAATTGATAGAGCTTTTAAAGAATATAGATCCTGAATTCTTATACATAAACATAGAATAAATGGGTAATATTGAGGGCTGAACTGAGGTTAGATACCTTTACTATGACACTAGTTATTAAATTTATAAGATTTTTTCATTTATGTTTAGTTGCTCAGAGTAGGTATGGAAAAGGAAGGTGGGTGGACTTATCTAGAATTAAAGTTTTGCTAAGCTTTGGAGCAAAGGATAATTAGCAATTTCAGCAAGGGAAAAGTTTGAGTGATTTATTTGAAGTTCATATTAGATATAAAGAAAGCTAGATAGTTTCAAGTACCTGAGCTGACAATAAGTTGAATATAAAGAGCTGGAATCTGAAAATGTTAAAGTACATTAGCCCTGGGCTACAAGCAGTAATGTGCTAGAGCAGATTAGGTGCAACTTCTCCCAATTTGTGTTCAATGGAAGAATTGCCAATGTAAACCTTCATGTGACTCAAAGCAGTGTGTGTGTGTGTGTGTGTGTGTGTATGTGTGTGTGTATGTGAGTGTATCTGTTTTTCTGAAAATTGGTTGTTAAACAATCATGACAGTAAGCTCCAAGTTGTGTCTATAGACATTGGATGGCTGACTGACATGAGTAGAGGTAAAAAGTAAAGATGCTGAGTTATTAATTAATTTACCCACATTACAAACTGAAGTTTCTGATCAGGATGGCAGGACTTTGAGTGAAGGAGTCAGGTGCCAACACTTTCAATAAATTAACTGGAATATATCAGGTGTTAAATAAAGTACTGAAGTTGGATATGGAGTGATATTAGCTAGATAAGAATATATACATCAGAAATAAAATATTTGGGGCTTCCTAGGTGGTGCAGTGGTTAAGAATCTGCCTGCCAATGCAGAGGTCACGGGTTTGATCCCAGCTCCAGGAAGATCCCACATGCCGCGGAGCAACTAAGCCCGTGTGCCCAAAAAAAAAAAAAAAAAAAAAAAAAAAAAGAACTAAAATATTTAACACATCTAAATCAATTGAGGCAGGGTGGGAGTTCACTGAACTCATCTCCCCCCATGAAGACATCAAAAATATAACTAAATGTGGAACAATTCTTAATAAAAATTAACCAGAAACAGGCAGAAAGACTCCTGTACAACCAAGGCTGTAAGAATGATCCATAAGAAATCAGGTAGGAAGGGAAGAGAAGTGATGAGGTCGGGACAACAAAGATATATGGTAGAGCACAGAGATATATGACTATTTTTTTTTTTGGTAATAACTTTAAATGGAGTATCATCTATAAAAATATCAAATTACTATATTGTACACCTGAAACTAATATAATATTATAAATCAACTACACTTCAATAGAAAGAAGAAAGGAGGGAAGGAGAGAGGAAGGGAGGGAAGGAAGGAAGGAAAGATAAGAGATTTACATAAGTATGAAAGAAATTAGTAATTGTTATGTGGTATTTTGAAGGGAGGGTGATTAAACTCCCATCCTAATACTGAGGTGTGTGGGATTTGGGTGAGTCAGTAGTGCCGAGAAGCCACAGAGCAAATGATATCTTCAGAGGTGAGTAGGTTTTATTTATTACCATCCATGGAATAAATGTTCAGTAATGAGATCAACTATGTATAAGAGCATTTATCTAGCTTTCCAGATATTTTGGAGGTGAGTTTGGTCCATATGCTCATTTTCCTGAGAGTGAAGTGGGATGAAGTGGGGCCAGAGAGAAGACAACAAGACCACGTGGTAATGAAAGCACAGAAAGACATAAATGGTCAAGAGAATCTTGTGTTTATGTGGTAAACAGTACCTCAGTGATATAAAACATAGATGTTGTCAAGTTTTTCAGAGGAATTAATCCCTGAAACCCCATAGTCAATGAAGTTCTCAAGCATCTCCATAACCTTATTTAATAGTACCTCTGAAGCATCTTGCAATGAGCCAAATGCTTGGTTTGTGAACACTATACATTGAAAAGAAAAGACATCTGTCTCTCATCATTTCAACAGACAGTGAGTTTTAGAAGTAGACTCCTTTGGCTTTAGTTGATTATATTCCCAAGGAAGTTCTGATTTTTGTTACTTAAAAAAAGATATGATAAAATATGTCATTTAAAGGCTCTTACGATTTGCTGGAAAACATGTGAACAAGTTCGTTTGAAAAAATAAGATAAACAATTCAACAAAATATATCCCAACAGTGAAAAAGTCTCCCAGGGTACCAAATCCTCAAAACAATATTTAAGCAATTATTATTTTACATTCAAATAAATACAGGCATGCATGCATATGTACACATATATAATCTTTCTAATGATTAAGTCTTGAATGATGTTATTTTTATAGACACTAGAATAGAAGAAATGTCTTGTTTGGTTGATCTATGTACTTAAAATTGTTTTACTCTATGATTTGTACAGATATTCTTAGAGTGAAATACCATAGACATTATGTAGGAAAAGACCTGAGATGTGATCTACTCATCCCTAATTTCACTAAAAAAATCCAAATACTGATTATTTACATATCTATACTTTATTCCAGTATATTTTCTAGCATGAACCTAGCTGTATTCCAGTCAGTTAGATTGGCAGATGAATGGAAGTTTAGAGATCATGGAGCGCTTCCTCCTAATTTTCAACAAGGAGGAAGACCAAGAAAAATTATACACATATGTCCTCAAAAGAACAACCTAAAACCCAAGCTCAGTTCTTCTGTAAAGAAATCTACTGTTCTTTTTATCATTGCATTACTTACAATAAGGTAAGTGCAAAATATGTTTGGCTGTAGCTAATATTTAACCATTATTTTATGGTGAGGTTGAACTTTTCCCACCTAATTGAACAGGAAATAATCCCCATACCCATAGAAATGGGTATCTGAGAGTCAACATAAACTTACCTACTTCAATCAATTTTCCTTAGTGGTAGGAGTTGATGAGGGCATTTTCCAGTGAAAGATTTTGACCAGTAATATTTGGATGAAAGTTGAAAGTGAATGGTAAGAAAATTGCAGCTGGAGTCAATACCAGACAAAATAAATAGAAAGAAAGATAAATGACAGCAATGATCTAGTAAGCATATGATTCTGGTAATTACTAATATCCAGGGTGAGGGGCACCTACCACCATGCAGTCTAAAATCCAAGTATGACTTTAGAGTAGGCCCTCTGTATCCACAATTCCACAGCAGGGAAGCAAGCAACCACAGATTGTGTAGTACTGTAATATGCGTTTAGTAAAAAAAAAAAAAAAAATCCACATATGAGAGGATTTGCACCATTCAAACCTGTGTTGTACAAAAGTCCACTGTAATTGAAACAAGAGAGAGCTGTAGGAAAGCAATACTCTAGCAACCACTGTAGGGCAAGGAACAGGTTAAAGTCTTGGGGGTGGCACCCAGGTATTAATAGGTAGGGTAGTGTCTTCCCAAATATTAATCAATCTCACTGTGCCTTCAAAATGGAAAATACAAAACTAGAAATTTTATCAGGAAAAAAGTGACAGGCATATCTATTTGCCTTACTTAAATAAGTAGGTCACATTGGTTTGAAGTTTCTGGCTCAGAAATATCATTGCCAAGGTAAACAAGAAGTTGCCAGTGGGGGAAAATGACATTGGAGTCTGGGAGCTTTGACAAAAATACTTTGTTTCAGTGTGAGCTATTTCAATCAGACTACCTTCACATCAATACCAATACAAGAACTCAGGTATGAAATACACTACCATCCAGGTCATGGCATGAAACCAACATGGGCTATTTCTGGTAAAACCTCAGGCATCTTTTAAGCCAAAGTGAAATTCAGGGTCTGACTCTGTATCATGTCAGAGCAGGCCTTGAATGAAAGGAGACTAGTGGGTAAAAATATGAAATAGAAAACTGTCAAGTGAGGTAAACCATTAAAATTTATATGAAAATATTAAGTAGTGATTTACATTTTTAAAGATTTATATTTCTTCTTTAAACATACAGAACCCTTTTACTCTTTCTATATCCTTTTAATATTATTTTTCTCTTAATTTTTGTTGAGGTATAATTTTGTGGTATACAGAATAGTGGCCTCTCAGGATGTGCACAGGTAATCACAGGTTCTGATAATCCTCAGGACCTGGGAATATGCTACTTTACAAGGCAAGGGAGAGTTAAGGTTGTCGATGGAGTTAAGTTTGCTAGTCAGCTGGCTTTAACATAGGGGTGTCATCCAAGACTATACATTGGGCCACTGTGATTACAAGGATCCTTTAATGTGCAAAAGCAAGGCAGAACAGTCAGTGTCAAGTGATGTGGTGTGAGAAAGACACAGTCAACAATTGCTGTCTTTGCATATGGAAGGGTGCCAGAGGCAAAAAAATAAAATAAAAAATAAAAAAAGGTAAGTAAGCTCTAGAAGCTGGAATAGGCAAGAAAAAGAGGCTTCTCCATCTTGACTTTGGCCCAGGGAGACTTATTTGGGGTGCTGACCTCCAAAACTATGAGATGATACATCTGTGTTTTTTTTTTGTTTTTTTCTGGCCCTCTTTATGCCCCCTGAGGTTATACCTTGCAGATTCAGTTACCAATCTTGGGCTTATGATTGCCTTGACATCTGACACATAGGTGGTATTTGTTGATTGGGATCAAAATGTGAACTTGAAACTAGAAACAAGAAAACTCTCTCAAAGAAGGGCTAACCAGTTTCATTCCTGTGATCATTAGTTTTTTTTTTTTTTTAGAACATTTATTGAGTTACAGTTAACAGACAATAAACAGCATTTATTTAGAGTGTACAATTTTGTATCCCAATCTCCCAAGTCATTTCCCCCCAACCCTCCCCGCTTTCCCCATTTGGTGTCCATGTGTTTGTTCTCTACATCTGTGTCTCTATTTCTGCCTTGCATTTCCTCTTACATAGTTGTTAGCATTTGCCTTATGTATTGAGGTGCTCCTATATTGGGTGCATATATATTTATAATTGTTATCTCCTCTTCTTAAATGGATCCCTTGATCTTTATGTAATGTCCTTTCTTGTCTCTTGTAACATTTTTTTTTAAAGTCTATTTTATCTGATATGACTATTGATACTCCAGCTTTCTTTTGATTTCCACTTGCATGGAATATCTTTTTCCATCTCCTCACTTTCAGTCTGTATGTGTGCCTAGGTCTGAAATGTCTCTCTTGTAGACAGCATATATATGGGTCTTGTTTTTGTATCCATTCAGCCAGTCTGTGTCTTTTGGTTGGTGCATTTAGTCCATTTACATTCAAGGTCATTATTGATACATATGTTCCTATGACCATTTTCTTAATTGTTTTGTTGTTGTTTCTGGAGGTCCTTTTCTTCTCTTATGTTTCTTACCTAGAGAAGTTCCTTTAGCATCTGTTGTAGGACTGGTTTGGTGGTGCTCAATTCTCTTAGCTGTTGCTTGGCTGCAAAGCTTTTGATATCTCCATCAAATCTGAATGAGGTCCTTGCTGGGTAGAGTATTCTTGGCTGTAGGTTCTTCTCTTTCATCACTTGAAATATATTATGCTACTCCCTTCTGGTTTGCAGAGTTTCTGCTGAGAAATCAGCTGCTAACCTGATGGGAGTTCCCTTGTATGTTATTTGTCATTTTTCCTTTGTTGCTTTTAATAACATTTCTCTGCCTTTAATTTTTGTCAGTTTGACTACTATATGTCTTGGCATGTTTCTCCCTGGGTTTATCCTGCCTGGGACTCTCTGAGCTTCCTGGACTTGGGTAGCTATTTCCTTTCCCTTGTTAGGGAAGTTTTCAACTATAATCTCTTCCAATATTTTCTTGGGTCCTTTCTCTCTCTCTTCTCCTTCTGGGACCCCTAGAATGTGAATGTTGGTGCATTTAACATTGTCCCAGAGGTCCCTTAGGCTGTCTTCAGTTCTTTTCATTCATTTTTCCTTATTCTTTTCTGCATCAGTGATTTTCACCATTCTGTCTTCCAGGTCACTTATTCGCCCTTCTGCCTCAGTTAATCTGCTATTGGTTCCTTCTAGTGTATTTTTCATTTCAGTTATTGTGTTGCATATCTCTGTTTCTTTGTTCTTTAATTCTTCTAGGTCTTTGGTAAACTTTTCTATCTTTGCGTCCAGTCTCTTTTCAAAGTCCTGAAACATTTTCACCATCATTATTCTGAATTCTTTTTCTGTAAGCGTGCTGATCTCCTCTTCATTTAGTTGTTTTTCTGGGTTTTTATCCTGTCCCTTTATCTGGTACAAAGTCATCTGCTTTTTCATTTTCTCTATCTTTTGTGGCTGTGGTTTTCATTTCCACGAGACAAAAGATTGCTGATACTGCTTGATACTGCTGTCTGTGCTCTTGTGGAGGAAGGATCATTTGTGTGGTTTCAAGCCACTAAGTTTGTGTTGATTTGTTGCAGCAGCAATAAGAAACTAATACAATCTGAAACACAGTGAAAAGCCTATTTCTTCTAATAACTGAAAGAACAGTGCCTGCAATGATTGTGGATGTGTCTAATCATTCCTTTCATTCTGTGAGAATTTTCTTTACATCTTTTGAAACTCTATGATTATGGGAATATTTAATTTGGCTTGTTTCATTCCCCTGGTGAATTACCCTTTTCATCATTATGTAGTGTCCCTCTTTATGTCATAATACCCCTTGGCTTGAGGTCTACTGTGTCTGATATTGATACAGCCAAACGAGCTTCCTGAAGCTGTTTATATGGTATGCTAGTTTTTCACCCTTTTACTTTCAACCTATGTATTTCTATAGACAGCATAAATTTGGTCTTGCATTCTTACCCAGTCTGTGTGTTTTAATTAGAATTTTTATTTCTTTTAGATTTAATATAACAATTGATATGGTTAAAGTCAATCTTCTTGTCATTTATTATTCATTGCCTGAGCTCTCTTCTACAGTTCTCTTGCTCTTCCCCTATCTTTTCACTTAATAAAATATTTTCATTTATTTCTTCTATTGGTTAGTAAGTCTCATCTCTCTCAACAAAGTCATCCTTAACTCGTTAAAGTATATGTCACCTTAATACTCTGCCATTGTAAACTTCATACTCCCCAAGTCTTACTCCCCTTTTCTGACTTTATACATGAAAATTCTCACTTTCCACATCTGACTTTACATTTCACAATTCCCACTTCCCTTTTCCTACCCTCAACTTTTCCTTCCTTTTTCCTGCATTATAAATATAGTAAACATATGTATAACTTTGTTCAATTGCCCTGTTTGTGCAATTATTGACACCTTTTCTAAATACATCAGATAACTTTTTCATTTCAGTTATTTTATTTATAATTGCTAAATTTCTACTTGTTTTTGATAGTTTCCTTTTTTCTTTCTAAAAATACCTACATTTTTACCTATGAAGATATGCTTCCCTTTAAATATACTTATAATAGCTACTTTAAAGCTTTTGTATGCTAGATCCAATTTCCTGAGTTATTTGAGATCAATTTATGTTGACTGCTTTCTCTCTTGACTTTGGATAACATTTTACTGTTACTTTGCATGTCTAGCAATTTTTTTTAATTGATTGCTGGACAATACTGGATGATACATTTTAGAGGCTCTTTATTCTGTTATCTCATACTGAGAAGTGTTGTGTGTTCTAACAGGCATTTCAATTACTGCCTAATCACCTCAGACCCATGTATTGATTCAATGCTTATTTAGGGCAGATATGTGCAAAGTTCGATGAGTTTCCTAAGGTCACCTATCTTGATAGTTCTCAACCTAGAAATGCTGAATCTCTTGTAGATCTTACTGAGGTTGGTTTTGAGCTTAACAAGAGTGTGTTTAGAGTAAGTTCTTTGGCTAGGGTAGCTGTCACTCCTAAGTATGGTATTTCTGGTATCTCAGGTGAATAACCTAAGCATTAAAATATTTTCTCTATCTTGGCTATGCCAGTATGAAATAATTTCTCAAAATGTTTACCCTTTAGTCATGCTTTTCTCCTCACAAACTTACAATAGCTGCTGTTATGTAAACATCATATTATCTTGCTCTGCACTTACATGGGCCTTGACCATCAACCAAGAACTTGCAGAGAAGCCCTGTGTAGGCTTCTTATGTTTCACTTGACTTCTTTTCTAAGTGCCGTGCCTCCCAGATTCCAAACCACTTTAGCAGACCCTAATTATCATCTCAGATTCTTTATCTCAACACAATGACAGCATTCTGATTTGGGAAGTTGTTCACATGCTGGGATGAATATAGGGTTTCTTGTGTGAATTTACATCCTATCAGGGATTGCCATCTTACGATGACTGTTTTTCAGGACTAAAGACATGCCCACAAATATTTTGTTCATTTTTGTAGTTGCTGCTGGTAGGAAGGCAATTATAATAACAATTATACTGTCATGTCTGGAAACAGATATTCCTTCTTTTTGTCTACCTTTGCTCTATTCATCACTAAAAAGTAATGTTTAAAAAATAATAAAAATAAAATAAAAAAATAATAAAAAATAAATAAAAAGTAATGTTTAAAATCTTCAAAACTTTTTATGAATCTTATCTATTTGTTCCTGTATTTGTCAATTTTTGTTTCATACTTTCAAAGTTCTATTGGGTGCATCTACTTTTAGAATTGTTATGTCTTTTTGAAAATTTGGCACTTTTATAACTCTGAAATTTCCCACTTTATCTCTAGTGACACTACTTTTTAAAGTATTTTTTCCTTTCTCAAAACTGGTTTCACCAGTACATCTCTAGTTCCTATCATTTTACTTTTAAATTGCTAGTATCTTTATATTTAAAATGAAAATGTCAAAGACATGATGGATTTGCATCTTGTGCATTTTAGTCCATTTTGAAAATCTCTGCTTCTAATTTTGCATACTTAGTCAATTTACATTTAATGTAATTCACTATATGTTTAGATTTGTTTACAGTATTGATATTTTTCTGCTTGTTTCCTTTTTTCTATCTCTCTTCTAATACTACTTTTGGATTACATGATTTCTTTTTATTATTACATTCCATCTTTTCTATTGGCATATAGTTATATGACCTTATATCACTTTTTAAGTGGATGTTTTTCAAGTTAAAATCATTAAGTAGGAAGGAAAAGAGTGTTATAAGAAGAAAAGTACAATAATTTGTTATCCAGATAAAATTTTCCAAAATTTTCTCTAAGAATATATTTTTCAGCAAAAATATTTTTACTTTAATATACACCCCAGTCAAAACTGTGTTATTCTTCACTCATGATTATAATTAAAATATGTAGCCAAAGTCATTTAGGGATGGGACCAATTGAAATCTATCAGGTCTGTGTTTGCCTCATGGAGCTTATACTACATGGCTATGTAATCTTGGGCAAGCTTCTTAAGTTCACCTAGTATATGGATCCTTATCTACAAAATGAGGATAATGATGTGTATGTCACTTGTTTTCATTTCTCCTTTCCTGCTTATTTTGGGATAAAGTTTTTTTTTAATCAATCACAATGTTAGCATTCACTTTTATCCTCTCTATAAATGTGACTACAATTGACCTTTGAACAATATGGGATTTTGGGGTGCTGACCCTCTGTGCAGTTAAAAATATAAGTTTAACTGCACAAGTTTTACTTGCCCTTTAAATCTGCAGTTCCTCCATACCACTTGTTCTCCATTCATGGATTCCACCAACCTTGGATCACATAGACTTAGTTTTTACTATTAAACGAAATTCATGTATAAGAGGATGCATGCAGTGCAATCCTGTGTTGTTCAAGCATAAACTGTATATCTGTTACATATTTTCCCCAGTGGATTTCTTCAGTGATTACAATATACATTCTCTTGTCACAATATAATTTGAATTAATATATCATTTTATCTATTGCATGTCTATCATTTCACTTATCACATAAGAAAATTAAAACACTATACTTCTGTTCATATCCATCTATCTTTTGTTCATTACTGCAAACTTCAAAATACATTTTTACTATATTTTCACTAAATAACTAAATTTCTTAACTTAAAAAAATCAAGAAAAGAGAAGAATAGCTTATATTTATGCATGTTTTTATTATTTTTGCTATTCCAGATCTGAATTTTTATCCAAAATTACTTCCTTTTAGTCTGAAGAACTTACTTTAATATATCTTATTCAGATGTGCTATTACAAATATTATAAGTGAAAAATATATGATCACAGTGATAGTGAGAGCATTATATTTAGCACAAAGTAGTATTTTTGCTTTTTAAAATCTTTACTAATTGGACACTGTAGGACATTTCTAACATATTCTGAAGGAGTTTATGCCAACTTGATATATTAAGCACATACATATTTATGAAATCAGCCATTTCTTTGGGGCTAGAGGAATTAGCTCTCTATTGATTATGCCTAGTTATCTGTTAGATGTGTGACAATATGAAAATGGTCACAAGCTGCTTCTACTGATTTACTGTCCAATAAATAATTACTTTTCATTTCTTATTGATTATATACTTTTATAATCACTTCACTTCTCTCCTCTTTGTAGTATCAGTGTCAGTTTTAGAACCTGAACAATTTATACATAAAAATTAAAAGTCAGTTAAACAGACAATATGCACTATCAGATAAAGTGTCTCCAGGCTTGCCTATTTGCATGTGACAAAAGGATATATTATTCTGATTACTAGTATCAACTTTCCTAAATATATTATGCAAGCCTCACTTAAATAGGCAGTGAAGATGTTTTGATTGATTGTAGAAGATTTCAAATTGTCAAATGTCAGAATAATTCCCACAGAGAACCAGCTGAGCACCAGCAGATGACCTGGGACACCAGAAAGGACCTCAAGGAGCCCAACATAACCAGTAGGGAGGCATCTACGATGGCCCAAAGAGAGTGAAGCGGTGGAGCTGTGGCAGATGGGAGGGAGTGAGAAACACACAGAGGGTCCACACCACAGCTCCGCCTTCCTGGACCGAGATGTCAATTCACAGCTGAACAGAGGGTCTGGGAGAGGGAGCGTGGGAACCAGAGAGCTGGTTCAGGGTGAAGAAAATTCTTGTCAGTAAGGTGATGGACTGAGAGGACAGGAGGGAAGAGGTCGGCAGCAAGGAGTGCCAGCCCCTGAGAGCTGCCCAACCATGATGGTGGCTGGAGGCTGCGGGCTAGCGGGCAGGGGGGAGGAGCCGCATGCATAGCCTCTCTCTCTCTTTCCGCGCCTCTGCAACAGGCAGTGGAGAGATGCCCTGTGGGCCACCTAAGGCACTCAGGGATAACAAGTACCCTGAGGCACTCGAGCAGGGCTAGATTAAAACCCCTTGGAATGCCGGCAGCAGGGAGGCTGCAGAGAAAAAAAAAAAAAAAAAAAACGGGAGAGAGGCGCAACTCTGAGAATTTCTGTTTACACCTGAGACACTGGCATCCTTTTGCAACAGGCACCTCCAAGCCCGACTGAAACAACAGTGTGCCACTGCTCACTCACTCCCAGGGGAAGGAGCCACTATTGTACCCTCTCCCTCCCCACACACCTACTCTTACAGATGAACAATAAACTAAGCTCTGCTGGTCACAGAATAATGCAAAAAAACCCAAGGCAAGTAGAAGGACACTTATAGCTGAGACTCTAAGGAAACAGAAATATTAGTATCAATCCTATTGAACTGGTCGATTCTGGGATCAGTTCTGGATTTTTTTTTTTCTTTTTTGTTCCTTTATTAATTATGATCTTAGTCCTAAGGGATCTACAAGTTTTGTAACCTAATTTTTAATGCTATTTTTTATTCTTTTTTTTTTTTTGCCTTTTTACATACTTCTATTTTTAGCTAAGTTTTTGGTAGTATGGACAATATATCTCTCATACTTTCCTTTCATCCCTATCTTTTATACATTTCTATTCCTTTCTTTTTATTTGCATATTTCCAATCACACTACACTCTACTGTTCCCCTTTCTTCCATCCATTTTTAGTATATTTTATCTTAACATACTTATAAGCAACACTATTGATCTGCTCAGATTCCTTGCTCTATTCTCCAGATAATGCACCACCTTGGTATTTAATATTAGGTTTTTGTCTTTATCTTAGTTCTTAGTATAACTGTGTCATTTCATTCTGAGAATCTCCATTCTCTCTGGTGGTACTCTAGCTCTTTTCTATATTTGATTCTAGCTTAAAAAATTGCCCTGGATTAGTGTTTGTATGTGTAAGGTGTTATTTGTTTGTTAGTTTGCTTTCGCTTTACTCTCTGATTTGTTCTGTTTCAGTTGTCAATTTCTGTTGGGTTTCTCTTTGAATATCTGATAGCACACTGGGGTCCTGTCGTTCCAGAGCCTTATGTCCTAATGGATTCAGTAATTGTGTGTCTTATACATGTATGTGTTTCCTAGACTTAATATTTGCTTAATCCAATACTTGGACATAAGTCTGAGGCTTGGACAGTCTTCTATAAGCACCTCTATTGCGAGGACAAGCAACCCCAAAAGTTTGGAAAACCATGAGGAAACAAGGAAACACCATGCAGGCAAAGGAGCAGGAAAAAACCCCACAAGACCAAATAAATGAGGAGGAAATAGGAAAAATGCCTGAAAAAGAATTCAGAGGAATGATAGTAAAAATGACATAAAATCTCATTAACAAAATAGAGAAAGTACAAGAAACAGTCCGTAAGAACTCAGAAAAACAAACAGCAATGGATAACAAAATAACTGAAATTAAAAATACTCTAGATGCTATAACCAGCAGAATGACTGAGGCAGAAGAACGAATAAGTGAGTTGGAAGATAGAATGGGGGAAATAAATGCCACAGAGCAGGAAAAAGAAAAAAGAATAAAAAGAATAGAAGACAGTCTCAGAGACCTCAGTGATAACATTAAGCATACCAACATTTGAATTATAGGCATCCCAGAAGAAGAAGAAAACAAAAAAAGGGTCTGAGAAAATACTTGAAGCGTTTATAGTGGAAAACTTTCCCAACATGGAAAAGGAAATAACCAAGTCCAAGAAGCACAGAGAGTCCCATACAGAATAAACCCAAAGACAAATCACCAAGGCACATATTAATCAAACTAATGACAATTAAACACAAAGAAAAAATATTAAAAGCAGCAAGAGAAAAGCAACAAGTAACATATAAGGGAAAACCCATAAGGATAGCAGCTGAAATTTCAACAGAAATTCTGCAGGCCAGAAGAAAATGGCAGGATATACTGAAAGTACTGAAAGAGAGAAACCTACAGCCAAGAACACTCTACCCAGCAAGAATCTCATTCAGATTTGAGGGAGACATCAAAAGCTTTGCAGACAAGCAAAAGTGAAGAGAATTCAGCACCACCAAACCATCCTTACAACAAGTGCTAAAGGAACTTCTCTAAGTAGGAAACACAAGAAAAGAAAAACATCTACAAATACAAACTGAAAACAATTAAGAAAATGGTAATTGGAACACACATGTCAATAATCACGCTAAATGTAAATGGATTAAATGCTCCAACCAAAAGACACAGATTGGCTGAATGGATACAAAAAAAAAGACCCTTCTATATGCTGCCTACAAGAAACCCACTTCACACCAAGGGATACATATAGACTGAAAGGAAAGGGATGGGAAAAGATATTCCATGCAAATGGAAGTCAAAAGAAAGCTGGAGTCGCAATACTCATATCAGACAGATTAGACTTGAAAGTAAAGACTATTAAAAGAGACAAGGAAGGACACTACATAATGATCAAGGGATCCATTCAAGAAGAACATATCACAATGGTAAATATCTATGCCCCAAATATAGGAGCACCTCAATACATAAGGCAAATGCTAACAACTATAAAAGGGGACATCGACAGTAACACAATAATAGTGGGAGACTTGAACACCCCACTTACACCAATGGACAGATCATCCACACAGAAAATAAATAAAGACACACAAGCTTTAAATGACACATTAGACCATATTGACTTAATAGATTTTTATAGGACATTCCACCCAAAAACGACAAAATACATTTTCTTTTCAAGTGAACACGGAACATTTTCCAGGATAGATCACATCTTGGGTCACAAATCAAACCTCAGCAAATTCAAGAAAATTGAAATCATATCAAGAATCTTCTGAGACCACAACACCATGAGACTAGATATCAATTACAGGAAAAAAACTGTAAAAAATACAAACACATGGAGGCTAAGCAATTCACTCTTAAACAACCAAGAAGTCACTAAAGAAACCAAAGAGGGAATCAAAAAATATCTAGAAACAAATGACAATGAAAACACAACAACCCAAAACCTATGGGATGCAGCAAAAGCAGTTCTAAGAGGGAAGTTTATAGCAATATAGTCCTACCTTAAGAAACAAGAAAATTATCAAATAAACAACCTAATCTTACACCTAAAACAATTAGAGAAAGAAGAACAAAGAAACCCCAAAGTGAGCAGAAGGAAAGAAATCATATAGATCAGAGCAGAAATAAATGAAAAAGAAAGGAAGGAAGCAATAGCAAAAATTAATAAAATTAAAAGCTGGTTCTTTGAGGAGATTAACAAAATCGATAAGCCATTAGCCAGACTCATCAAGAAAAGAAGGGAGAAGATGCACATCAACAGAATTATAAATGAAAAAGAAGTAATAACGCACACTGCAGAAATACAAAAAATCATGAGAGACTACTGCAAGCAACTATATGCCAATCAATTGGATAACCTGGAAGAAATGGATACATTCTTAGAAAAATACAATCTTCCAAGACTGAACCAGGAAAAATAGAAACTATGAACAGACCAACCACAAGTACAGAAACTGAGGCAGTGATTAAAAATCTCCCAACACACAAAAGCCCAGGGCCAGATGGATTCATGGGTGAATTCTATCAAACTTTTAGAGAAGAGTTAACACCTATCCTTCTCAAACTCTTTCAAAATATTGCAAAAGGTGGGAAACTCCCAAACTGATTCTATGAGGCCACCATCACCCTGATACCAAAACCAGGCAAAGATGTCACAAAAAAAGAAAATTACAGGCCAATATCACTGATGAATATAGCTGCAAAAATCCTCAACAAAATACTAGCTAACAGACTGCAACAGCACATTAAAAAAATCATACACCATGATCAAGTGGGGTTTATCCCTGGGATGCAAGAATTCCTCAATATATGCAAATCAATCAATGTGATACATCACATCAACAACTTGAAGGATAAAAACCATATGATCATCTCAATAGATGCAGAAAAAGCTTTTGACAAAGTTCAACATCCATTTATCATAAAAGCTCTCCAGAAAATGGGCATAGAAGGAAATTACCTCAACATAATCAAAGCCATATATGAGAAACCAAAAGCCAATTTCATTCTCAATGGGGGAAAACTGGAAGAATTCCCTCTAAGAACAGGAACAAGACAAGGGTGTCCACTCTCACCACTATTATTCAACATAGTTTTGGAAGTTTTAGCCACAGCAATCAGAGAAGAAAAAGAAAGAAAAGGAATCCAAATTGGAAAAGAAGAAGTAAAATTGTCCCTCTTTTCAGATGGCATGATATTATATATTGAAAACCTGAAAGACTCTACCAGAAAACTGCTAGCACTAATTGATGAGTTTAGTAAAGTAGCAGGATACAAAATTAATGCACAGAAATCTCTTGCATTCCTATACACTAACAACGGAAGAGCAGAAAGAGAAATTAAGGAAACTCTCCCATTCACCAGTGCAACAAAAAGAATAAAATATCAAGGAATAAAGCTGCCTAAGGAGGCAAAAGATCTGTATGCAGAAAACTTTAAGACATTGCTGAAAGAAATCAAAGATGACACGAACAGATGGATGGGCATACTATGTTCCTGGATTGGAAGAATCAACATCGTGAAAATGTCTGTACTACCCAAAGCAATTTACAGATTCAATGCAATCCCGATGAAATTGCCAGGGGCATTCTTCACAGAACTAGAGCAAGAAATCCTATGATTTTTATACAAACGCAAAAGACCTCAAATAGCCAAAGCAAACTTGAGAAGGAAAAATGGAGTTGGTGGAATCAGGCTTCCTGACTTCAAACTATACTACAAGGCCGTAATGACCAAGACAGTATGGTACTGGCACAAAAATAGAATGGAAGATCAATGGAATAGAATAGAGAACTCAGAAGTAAGCCCAAACACATATGGGCACCTTATCTTTGACAAAGGAGGCACGAGTATACAATGGAAAAAAGACAGCCTCTTCAATAAGTGGTGCTGGGAAAATTGGACAGCAACATGTAAAAGAATGAAATTAGAACACTTCCTAACACCATACACAAAAATAAACTCCAAAAGGATTCAAGACCTACTTGGAAGGCCAGACACTATCAAACTCCTAGAGGAAAACATAGGCAGAACACTCTATGACATCCATTAAAGCAAGATCCTTTTTGACCCACCTCCTAGAATCATGGAAATAAAATCAGGAATAAACAAATGGGATCTCATGAAACTTAAAAGCTTTTGCACAGTGAAAGAAACCATAAACAAGACTAAAAGGCAACCCTCAGAATGGGAAAAAATAGTGGCCTATGAAACAACGGACAAAGGATTAATCTCCAAAATATACAAGCAGCTCATGCAGCTTCATACCAAAAAAGCAAATAACCCAATCCACAAATGGGAGGAAGACCTAATTCAACATCTCTCCAAAGAAGACATCCAGATGGCCAACAAACACATGAAAAGATGCTCAACATGACTCATCATCAGAGAAATGCAAGTCAAAGCCACAATGAGGTATCACCTCACACCGATCAGAATGGCCATCATCACAAAATCTGGAAACAACAAATGTTGGAGAGGGTGTGGAGAAAAGGGAACTCTCCTGCACTGTTGGTGGGATTGTAAGTTGGTACAGCCACTATGGAAAACAATTTGGAGCTTCCTTAAAAACCTACAAATAGAACTACCATATGATCCAGTAATCCCATTACTGGGCATATACCCAAAGAAAACCATAATCCCAAAAGAAACTTGTACCATAATGTTGATTGCAGCACTATTTACAATAGCCAGGACATGGAAACAACCTAAATGCCCATCAACAAATGAATGGGTAAAGAAGATGTGGCATATGTATACAATGGAATATTACTCAGCTATAAAAAGGGATGAGATGGAGCTATATGTAATGAGGTGTATAGAACTACAATCCGTCACACAGAGTGAAGTAAGTCAGAAAGAGAAAGACAAACATTGTATGCTAACTCACATATACGGAATCTAAAAATTGTACTGATGAACTCAGTTTCAAGAATAAGGACGCAGATGCAGAGAATGGACTGGAGAACTAGAGGTTTGGGAGGGGGCGGGGGATGAAGGGGAAGCTGAGATGAAGCAAGAGAGTAGCACAGACATATATATACTACCAACTGTAGAATAGATAGCCAGTGGGAAGTTGTTATATAACAAAGGGAGTCCAACTCGAGGATGGAAGATGCCTTAGAGTACTGGGGTGGGGAGGATGGGGGGACTCGAGAGAGGGTGGGGGGAATCAAGGGAGGGAGGGAATATGGGAATATGTGTATAAAAACAGATGATTGAACTTGGTGTACCCCCAAAAATAATAAATTAATTAAAAAATAATAAATTCTCAAATGTCAGAAACGCTCCATTGCAAGAAGTAAGACAAGGCTTCCCAGAGGAAGAATATGCAGGGTTCAAATTTCCAGGTGAGAAACAGGCCAGGGAGCACATTAGGAAATTATCCTTAATTTGCCATTCATCTTGTTATTCTTAATTGCTACCAGTGGAAATTACTTTTGGCACTTGTTTTTGGAGGGGAACAGAAGACAATTAAACATAAAGAAAAAGAAGATGATTACCCAAGCAGTATGTCTTCATAGACTGGGCTGCATCTTTTTCTTGCATTACCATGGCTATTTTGCAGTACCAGGAATTCTTGAGGACTGTCACTAAGTCAGTTTCTCCCTATTGTGTTCTCAGAATGAAGCAGTTTCTTTAAAAAAATTCACTTGGGTGAAATAAAGTCTTTCATCTAAAACATGGAGTAATTCTGTGTGTTCTGTCTATAAGGACCACCTAGCATCAAGTCCTAAGGGAAGAGAAATACAGCTGACCTTTGAACCACCTGGTTTGAAGTGCACTTGTCCATTGTACATGGATGTTTTTCAATAGTAAAAACTATAGTACCACACATACCATGGACTTGGAGGAACCCTAGGTGCAGAGGGCCAACTGTAAAGTCACACTCAGATTTTCCACTACATGGAGGGTCATTACCCTAACCCATGAAGTATCTGAGCCAATTCTATAACCATCCCAACAAGGGTTTCAGATGTGTCCACCTTGGATTTCCTTCAGCATAACTAGATAACACAACAGTAACCTGAAAATCTTAAGATTTTCCATTGGTGAAATTTGAAGAATAGACTTACTTTACTTATGGATTTCTGTAGGTACTGAGAGCAATTGATTCTCCTTTCTGTTCTTAGTTATACCACTGATATTAAAAAGTGCATGCTGAAATAAGAAGGTTGAGTTGATGATTTAGTTATATTTGTATTAGGTTTTAAATAGTTATAATAATTAACACTAACTTTAACCTACTTTTCTGTTATTCATAGTCACTGTAAAATATTTCCTTCATATAGCTGACTAAATAAAACCAAGCCCTATGCTTGCCAGTGGGGAAAGGTTGGGGGAGGGGACATTCCAATTCTGTGTTTACATCTTTTGACATCATCCCATGGTTTATGGGTATTCTATTTTATTCATTCTTTCTGTTCTTTCTTTGCTTTTCAGTTTGGAAAGATTCTAGTCCCATATTTTCAAGCATGCTGATTCTTTTCTCAGTCTCATCCATCCTACAGATGAGCTCATCAAAGGAATTCCTCATTTTCAGGATTGTTAATTCCAGGGTTGTTAATTTGCAGCACTTCCTTTTCATCTTTTCCTTAGAATTTCTGTCTCTCTGCTTATATTATCCATCTGTTCTTCATGGTGCCTAGTTTTCCCACTAGCACCATGATATTCATCACAGTTACTTTAAATTTCCTGCTCGATAATTCTAAAGTCTGTCATATCTGTGTCTGGTTCTGATGTTTAACTTGTCTCTTTAGATTGAGTTTGTGTTTGCTTTTCTTTAGGCTGCTGCATAATGTTTTGTTTAAAGCCAGATGTGATATATTGGGTAATAGTAACTGACATATATAGGTATTTAGTATGATATTTTATGTTAATCTGGCTAGTAGTTGCTCTTTATTTAATATTTGCTACAGCTTTAGGTGCTAAAAGCTTCAAATTTCTTTAGTGCACTTCTTTTATCTCCCATGTAATCCTTGGGCTTCCCTAAGAGTTCCTCCTCAGATAGAGTCTGCATCTTGAAGTTCTTTCAGCTGTAAACCACTGTAATTAGAGGGGAGTCCTCTGACATGGTGGTAAGATGAACAGATAAGGAAGCACTCTATAGGTTTCTGACTAAATATCAGCTTCTTAGTGGACTTGCAACCCTGAGTTGTGCCCCTTGCAAGTGTTTCTCCCCTCTTAGGTGAGATAGGAAAGATAGAGGGGCCTAAAGTCAGGGAAATCCCTTCTCCTAGGCAGATAAGGCTCTGACAAAGTCTTTTTCTCCTGGAGAGAAGGCTTTGTTATAGAGGGCCTTAAAAAAGGCTGGACATATTTAACAATGGTTACTCCTCCCTTCCCCCCTTGAGAGTCTCTCTTGGCTCTTCATCATGGAAACCTGGTGGGTTTCCTAAAGGTCAAACCCATCAAAGGTTAAGGCCTCATTCAAACTGGGGCCCCAGCAGTTTCCTACCCTCAAGTTAGTGAACACTTAGCCTCCAGAAATTCATCAAAATTACCACTTAAATGTTCCTACCAGTTATGGTTCAACAGCTTCTGCTCTGTAAAGCAGACTTCAGCTGTGACTACCTGAGTTTGTTGCTCTCTTCAAATGTCAGTGTGATGGTTTGTCCTGCATCTCAGTTCTCTGAAGACTCCTACAAGTCATTGATTTTCAGTTTTCTAAGCTTAATCCTGTCATTAGGATGTGAATGATGACTTCCAAGTTATTTATGTGTCAAGACTAACATGGGACGTCTCCCAAAGTATGTACTCAATAAAATGAAAAGTCTCCTCAGTAAAGTGCCTATATTAGCATGTGTAGTGGGGAAATACTGAGTTACAGACAAAAAGAAATACTGAAGAAAATAAAAGTATTTCTTTAACTATAGTCTGGACGGAGAAATGATTTGGTAGAGAAATATTTGGGTGATTAAATAATTATAACACAGGAGGGTAATAAATGTATATTGAAAAATAAAATAGGTAGGTAGTGTTTGCTTTAAAATATCAAATATTTAAGAAAACCTTAAAATGAAGCTGAGTTTTCTAACAGATATTGGAAGAAGAATTTAATGGTATGCAGGATCCAAACAAAAATTCACAATATTCACAAATGTTTTTTTGTTTGTCTGTTTGTTTTAAAAAAGGAAAGACAGCACTCTTTGACATAAATCACAGCGATTTTTTTTTGGATTTGTCTCCTAAAGTAATGGAAATAAAAGCAAAAGTAAACAAATGAGACCTAATTGAACTTAAAAGCTTTTGCACAGCAAAGGAGACCATCGACAAAATGAAAGACGGTCTACTGAATGGGAGAAAATATTTGCAAGTGATATGACAGATAAGGGATTAATATCCAACACATATAAGCAGCTAATAGAACTCAATATCAAATAAAAACAACCCAATTAAAAATTGTGCAGACGAACTGAAGGAGGAAATACAGATGGCCAACAGGTATGTGAAAATCTGTTCAACATTGGTAATCATCTAGGAAATGTAGACAAAAACCACAATGAGGTATCACCTTACTTTCAAAATGGCTATTATAGAAAAGAACACAAATAACAAATGTTGGGGATGAGGTGGAAAAAGGGAAACTTGTGCACTGTTGGTTGGAATGTAAATTGGTGCAGCCGCTATGGAGAACAGTATGATGATTCCTCAAAAAAATAAAAATAAAACTATCATATGAGCCAGCAATTCCACTCCTGGGTATATATCAAACAAAACAAAACAAAACAAAGCAAAAACCCACTACTAATTCAAAAAGATATATGCCCCCTAATGTTCATAGCAGCATTATTCTATGGATACAACCTAAGTGTCCATCAGCAGATGAATGGATAAAGATGATGTGGTGTGTGTGTGTATACATATATTTATTGCAACATGGATGGACTTGGAGGGCATTACACTAAATGAAATAAGTCAGACAGAGAAAGACAAGTAGTGTATGATATCACTTACATATGGAATCTAAAATATAGAGCAAACTAGTGAATATACGTATAAAAAGAAGCAGACCCACAAATATAGAGAACAAAGTAGTGATTACCAGTGGGGTGGGCAATATAGGGCAATATAGGGGTGGAGGAGTGGGAGGTACAAACTATTGGATGTGAGATAAGCTCAAGGATGTATTGTACAACATGGGGACTATAGCCAATATTTTGTGATAATTGTAAATGGAAAACAACCTTTAAAAATTGTACCAAAAATAAAAATAAACAAGCAAAAAAAGGAAAGAAAAAAATTAATATTGTAGGGAAATATATAATACAAACAAAAAGGGATAAAATGGCACAGTCCTGGGCTTGAAATCACAAGGAGTTGAATCAAACCCCACCACTTAACTAGCTGTATGACATTTCACATTTCTGGGTTACAATTATCTCATGTATGAAATCAAAGTAACACCTTGCCTCTCATTCAGGGGTTCTAAGGAAAAAAAATGGCTAAATAGTTTATTTAGATGAATTTAACAAATGTTTTGTCATATTTTCAATCTTTAAAAATTTCCTTCTCCTGACATTTGTTTGCTGGTGGTATTTTCAGGTATTTCTCCTAAATTGATCTTCACATCCAATACTTAACTGTAGCAATCTTGTCAACAAATGAATTTTTGGTATGAGAATGAGCAGTAGGTTGAAATCTAGTTGCTTGGGAATTTGGGAATGGAAGCCATTTAATGCAGGAACTAATTGGAGATAAAATTTGAAATAGACTACATGCAGTAAAATTTAAACTTTCTTGGCAAATCAGGATGAAGATTACCAGCATCATTTATTAAACTGCACTGTGATGTTCTAACCTTGCTTAATATTAATTACTTCAATAATTATTATCACTTGCAATGTGCTTTAGTGCTTGTTACAAACCATATAATTGTAAACAAAACAAATGGAGCCCTGTACTTAGACTGTAAAGAGTCTAGTGGTGATTCTAAGTGGCTATAAAAATGTATAGTATTCCAAAATATAGATTTATCTTAAAAGTCTTGTTTTCATTATTTTTTTTCCTCAGCCATCTTTACATCTCACTGAGATGGTAAATGTAATGTATTAAAGAAATTACAGGAGCATAGTAGGTTGTCAGCCATGTTCATTTTCTCCCCTTCCTTTCATTAAAAACTTCTGACTCATTTTCCCAACTACTAAAAGGCAATTGGTTCATTTATTTTTTACTAAGGGGAGTCTTGTGAAAGCTTTTTGATATCTTTGTGCCTATAGGGCATTTTCATCTGTTTTCAGATCACCACCTAAACTGAGGTTTGAAAAATCTTCCCTCTGGAGGGTTAGAGCACAATTCTATTTGGTAGTGCAATATTCCATCTGAAAAATGTACTCTTATGGGCACATATAAATTAGCAACTACAATAAGCAAGTACTAAATGTTGTAATAAATGTTGACAGTATTAGTAGCCTGAATTTTTATTATAATTTTAAAATTCATTTTAAAGCAAAATAAAAAGCTTTTTGGTTTAGACATTAAGGAAATAAGTTTCTACTTTTTGATTTTTATATTACTTTCTCAGATATAGTACATTAATTTATTTTTACTGATATTCTCATTCAAGAATTATATATAATATACAGCTTTTGTGTGTATTATAGTCATAGTAAGTATACTTTAAATTTTAAAAAAAAAAGATTATTATTTAAATAGGCCTTCATTTTGAATTTAGATCAAAACCAATGGGGAAAGAATAAAAAGTGTATACAGAACTGCTGATTTTTACATAAGACATGAATAATTAGATGAAATAATAATGTCAGAGATTGTAACAAATACAGTGTTAGCGGCAAGGAATTCAAGTTTAATGAAAGAACAATATAAGTCTCCACACCTATAGTTTACTGACTTTTGCAAATTGGTTCTTAGGGAAGAGTAAACATGTGAAGGGGGAAAAATATGAGAAGTTTTTGTTATTTGTACAGCAAATGCAAGAACTGTATCAATTTTGTGCTTACATAATTAAGTATTTATCTATTATTTCCCTTAATGGAGAAGTTTCAATCAGAAAGTCACTAAGAATTTGTTTCATAAAACCTAAGTGACTAGGCTTTTCAGTATTTAAATTGAATGAAATAAAAGGAAGGTAGAAATAAAATACATTAGTGGGAAACATCAAAAAGAGAAAGAAGGAGGAAGCCAATATTTGTAACAGGTAATGGATGAGATACATTTTTCCCCATTACTACTCTGAAAGATTTGCCATATTGTCATCAAAGGCAGCTCAGAAAGTACACTTCATTAATGTCATTACTAGTTCTACCAACACTGTCACCAAATATGGGCACAACTTTATAGGGGATGAGCCCCAAGGAAAATGCCACACCACCCCTCCTCAGGATGTGCCCTGGGAATTTGAAAGCAAGATGTTTTCTCTTCTCTGGACTTTGTGCATTTCTTTATTTCTTTATTTATTTTTTGAGTGCCAATAACTATTTTTATTTTTATTTGTTTCTTTTTTTCAAAATTTTTGACCTTGTGCATTATAATGTGTCCTTCAAATGATATTAGATTTCTTTTGAAACATCACATATAATTCCAATGACAAATGAATTTCATTGCATCTTTTATGCTATACTTTCTTATTTAAGATTTAGGGATATTTACTATACATCTGTGGCAGGAATAACCAAGTTCCCCAGTTGGCCTAGTGAGGTCCCTGGAGATAGCACTGGAAAGTCAGCATTACTGCAAAAAAATGCAAGATTTCCTTATTTCAAGTGTTCTAGCTGTTCATAATAAACTCAGGATAATTGTCACAATGGTGTAACAGGGAAGAGCTAAATTGGACTCCATGTTGGATCTGTTTCCTTGACTTTAACCTTTGCTTTTCATTGCTTTAATCATACACAATGGCCTGTCTCAGGGAACCCTACCCACCTGTGAAACTAATATATCCCTTCCCCAAGGCTAGTCATTCCAGGAGATGTTTTGCAAGACTGATGACCCTTTTTACTTTATTTCCCTGCCTCTCCCTCTCTGATTCTATAGAAGGAACTGCCATCCAGACCCTGATAATATGTTTTTTAGGAGACATTAGTCTGCTATCTTCTCAGTCTGCCGGCTTTCCAAATAAAGTTGTATTCCTTGCCTCAACACCTCATCTCTTATTCATTGGCCTCTCATGCGGCAAGCAGAATGAGCTTGGGCTCAGTAACAACAGGATGAATGATAGTCCAAAATAAAAGCACCTGGGATTCTAATAGACATGTGAGCTACAAAGGAATGTTTAAGAAAAACCTCTGGGATTTTAATGCATATGTAGATAAAAGGGAGGCAGAACTTTACCTATTTTAGGTTTTCAGCTAGGAATCTTCTACAAAAAGACAGATTAATAAGAGAAAACTAACAGTTTAATGATGTGTGTAGTCTGGGAGAAACCTCAACAAAAAAGTAACTCAAAGCAGCAGCTTAGAACTGCAGCTTATATAGCATCTTTAACTAAGAACCATCAATTTGTAAAGAAATGACAAGACAAAGAAAGCAGTTAGAGGTTTCCAAGGGTGGCAAACTATAGGAGGGTAAACATACGGGAGGAAAGTAATGGAGTGAGAAGGTTCATTTGCAGATTCCTCTGGTGGCACCCCAGCCTGATGAGAGTGTGTCCAGTAAAAGGAAAATTTGTAACTTGCTGTTAGGCAGAAAAGAGGACACTTTTTCTGAGTTTGCTGCTTCTTCATTTCTTTCCATTCAAAATAATTTTTATGTCAAAGAGACTTATTTTGGGGTGACATATTCTGACCTCCTACATAGGTTACAAAACCATGTTTAAGAAAACTGCTGGGTATGTCAGCTAAGTTACGTGGAAAAGCCTTTATGACAGGCACCCACGCATGATCCATTATTTTCACTTAACAACCTCCTAGGAAGTAAACGTAGGAAGTTACTTTTTGATTGTTGAATTTATTTGTGATCAAAGGCTGTGAGCCTTGTATATTGGGAAAGAGTTTAAAATATTAATAATAATCAGCATCTACCAACAGTATATTAGAATTAAATTATCAGGAAAACAAACAAACAAGCTTACACCCTAAGTTCAAGTCTTTCAGAAATATGACTCCATAGAAGGTTTTAGGTTTTTAACTTTGGGATTGTAGCTCATTTATAAAATGTTCATTTTTTTTAAAAAAGAAAAATGACTTACATTAGTCACAGAGGCAGTTGATAAGAGAGGTAAACTCAGTGCTTTAGTTGTAATTTAGAACCTACTTGATATTTATGAGGACAGTGTGAGCCAAAGAGACAAAATGAGACTTGAATCCAGGTGATACATATTTAGAAGTATGTTAAATTAATTAAATTTAAATTATATCATTTACTTTCATAAACTGATAAAACAGCTTGTAGAACTCTTCTGAGAACTTTTAAAATCTAAAGTTTGGAGTTTTTACATATAGAATAGTATTGATAAAACAATAAAGAATACTTTTGATGCAAAGTAATGTTCTATTTATAGCTTACTGTAATTAAAGACCCTAAAATAATTCTTGATTCCATGGGTGTATGTATACTTTCAATTATTTTAATACTTTCAAATTTAATAGTCTTTATTTTGTTTGGTAGATTTTTTTTTTCCTACAAACGAAGTTTCACTTATTTTCCAAATACCAGTAAAAAAAGTCAGTAAAATATTTAACACAGACTATCTAAGCAAATATTTTGGTTAAAATTTAGATTTTTTTTTAAATTAAAAAATGGGAAATTTGGTTTGAATTACTTCCCAAGTAAAAATTACCGTATATGGTTTCCTGTTAATAGAAGAGAAGTACTAAAAGATGATTAGGAATCTGAATTTAAGCATTACTTTGTATTTTATGACATCTTTCATCAGTTAAAGAAATTGTTTAAAACTAACTGCTTAAAAGTGAAAGTCGACCTACAATTTTGACAGCATTTCCAAAAGGATTGATTTGAACATAATCCTGCATAAGAGTCAATATCTAAATGTGGGAACCTCTTATATAAAAAATTTCTACCCTTGTACACTAAATTGAATAAAATTTTGGTGCGGGATGAAGCATGCTACCTCCAAAATGACATTTTTAACATGATGTGAATTGTTGTCAGATGCTTGTATTTATAATACTTTACTGAGACTAGGTTTTATATTATTCTATGTATCATTTCACACTGCCTTAAAACACAGAGAAACAAATATCCACTGCTATTGACCATGTACAGTATGTGTATTAACATCAAAAGAAAATACTGATGTTCACAGAAACTGTAAAAAATAGCTTTTAATATGATGAAAATTGTTTTGGTAAAGAAACCAGTTTCCTTCTTTGGTGGATGTAGCAATAAGACAACATTGCTAAAAGGAAAAATAAACAAAAAAAAAAGCATAAACATGAATTAGAAAAAAAGAAAAAAAATCCTACCAAGAACTATATTTATAAAATGAATGCATTTAAGAAAACTGTACCATTTGCATATGACAGTAGCATCCTTTCTTGTGTTTTACAACTGGGATGTATATAATTCAATGAAAACCTGCATTCCAAATGAATCAGCCATTAAATGACTGAACAATGTTGCCCCTAGTCAGGGGTCATGGAGAAACAGTAACATCATTATAAAAGGAAAATCACAGGGCTACACTACAGGGGAACTGTTTTTGGTCCAGACTCAAAGCAGGAAACACATTTTCTCTCAAGAAAGAAATAAAAGCATCCTTCTCTATTTAGATTACTTTAAAAAAATTAAAAAGCTGATTAATAAGAAGAAAATGCTGACTAGATCAGAGAGGATGCACTGTAGGGACATCCCCCAGTAACAGTCTAGATCCTGAGCTGAACTGTGATTAGAGTGAGGAGGGGATATTGTGAGGGTCACTTCCCCAGGGCTTCCCCAAAATCACAGGTCATAAACCACAATGGCTGGAGAGGTAATGTAGCACAAAAGGACAAAGTTGCAGCACCAAACAGCTCACATTTTACAGAGTGCCAGAGAGAAACAGGCATAGTCCTCCAGAGCTTTCCAATGACTGACGTGAGGTCCCAAAAGACCCTCCTCTGAACCAGTGCATTCTCAGACACCAAAAACTCTGGGAAGCAGATCTCACAGTATAAATGGGATAGCAACAATTTGGGCCCACAAAACATATATACAGGTTGGACCAGGATTCTGGACTTGTGATCCAGAATTACAATAAAAGAGAGAGGAGTGCTAGTCTCTTTGGAAGCTAGGTTCTTATTACACTTAAAATACAACTAAAACTTTTTGATATTCCAAACTTTGAAATGTGACAGTTGGCAGATATTATGGAAGAATATTAGTTTGCAAACTGCCCTGTGCCCCATACTCAGCAGACAAGGAGAGACCAAAGAAGCAGACCACCCCAGAGTGGTAGGGGATAGGTTTAATAAGCAAGGGAACTCACATACAAGGCTTGTCTTGGGCACTGCAAGATGAGTAATCTCTACACCTGTCCACCCCACCAGAATCTCAAATGTGTATATAGACTGTAACTGGGTTCGGTCACTTACACCATCCAGATGGTCTCATCCTTACTCTTCAAGACTACATCCTTGAAACAGTTCCAAATGTGGAAATAGTGCACAGATCATACATTCCAAAGACAGGGGAGGGGTGAGGAGACTCTGATGGCCTGGGTCTAGCTCTTGGGTCAACCAGCAGGCATGCCCCCTTGATGACCTCCTCCAACAGAGAAGAAGCTAAATCCTAAATCCCATATTCTGCTCTAAACATATTTGCAGCTTAGAGTGATAATACAAACAAATAATCCTATATCATATGTCTAATACCCAAAAGATAGAAACCAATAATGAAATATATTTCAGCCTCCTAATTTGACAAACATACCCTACTAATGACCTGGAGGATAAGATTCAAATGCAGTATTCTTATACTCCTCTGAGCTCTGAATCACAATGTTAGAGAAGAGCCAGCTCCTGGCCCTTGACTGATTGCCCCTCCTCTATCCACGCCAGGTTCAATCTCATGTCATGAGGGGACTTCTGCACATCAGCCTGTCTATTCAAGTTCCATCCACATTATCTAATGAGAACCACCCTGACCACCTGCCCCCATCTCCACCCAGGCTTAGAGTTGAACAAACTGGAAGCATAGTCCACCTCTTAAGTGACACATTGGAAAGGAGGCCATGCTGATGTAGGTCCTGGAGCTTGGTTCTGGACCATTTAGACTGGGCTTTTCACAGTCTGGATATCAGAAGAGTGATCTTGAAGGAGGCACATGGGGTCCAGGTGCCTATATAGTCTTAGGAATGAGGATTCTACTCCTTGTGAAGAAGGTCATGTGTGGAGGAAGATGGAGACAGAGCCTTTGCAGGCCCAGAGCTCAGAACAGTGGCCACTACTAATTGGGTCTCAGGGTGATGCTGCTTGTATCAAAGCTGGAGTTTGGGATTGACATATACACAGTGATATATTTAAAACAGATTTAAAATGGATAGCCAACAAGGACCTACTCTATAGCACAGGGAACTCTGCTCAATATTATGTAACAACCTAAATTGGAAAATAATTTTAAAAAGAATACAGACTTGTATATGTGTAACTGAATCACTTTGCTGCACTCCTGAACACTGTTAATCAACTATACTCCAATATAAAAGAGAAAGTTAAAAAATTTATATAGTCATCATCTTCTAACAAAACTTGCCTTCCTAAGGCACTTTTATCTAAGAAATAAAGAGTGATTTCTGGAAAAAAAAAAAAAAAAAAAACAAAAACAAAAAAAAAAAAAAACGCTGGCCCTCTTGGCTACCAGCCAGCACTCTCATCAGCTACACTCATAAAGGTTAACATGGAATTTCCATTGGGACAAACTAGAACTCAGATACCCTTTCTACAATTTCTAATATAACTATACACCTTATTAGAGATATATACTTATAGAGTTAGAGAAAAGTACTAACATGTCTTATTATGCAATGAGTTTTAGTCATTCTTTTTTTTTTTTTTTGTAATTTTTTTTTATTGGGGGGTACACCAGGTTCAATCATCTGTTTTTATACACATATCCCCTTATTCCCTCCCTTCCTTGACTCCCTCCCCTTAAGTCCACCCCACCCTCCCCGCCCCAGTCCACTAAGGCATCTTCCATCCTCGAGTTGGACTCCCTTTGTTATACAACAACTTCCCACTGACTATTTTACACTTGGTAGTATATATATGTCTGTGCTACTCTCTCGCTTCATCTCAGTTTCCCCTTCACCCCCCGCCCCTCCCAAACCTCGAGTTCTCCAGGCCATTCTCTGTATCTGCATCCTTGTTCTTGTCACTGAGTTCATCAGTACCATGTTTAGATTCCGTATATGGGAGTTAGCATACAATATTTGTCCTTCTCTTTCTGACTTACTTCACTCTGTGTGACAGATTGTAGTTCTATACACCTCATGACATATAGCTCCATCTCATCCCTTTTTATAGCTGAGTAATATTCCATTGTATATATATGCCACATCTTCTGTATCCATTCATTTGTTGATGGGCATTTAGGTTGCTTCCATGTCCTGGCTATTGTAAATAGTGCTGCAATAAACATTATGGTACAAGTTTCTTTTGGGATTATGTTTTTCTTTGGGTATATGCCCAGGAGTCGGATTACTGGATCATATGGTAGTTCTATTTGTAGTTTTTTAAGGAACCTCCAAGTTGTTTTCCATAGTGGTTGTACCAACTTACATTCCCACCAACAGTGCAGGAGAGTTCCCTTTTCTCCACACCCTCTCCAACATTTGTGGTTTCCAGATTTTGTGATGATGGCCATTCTGATCGGTGTGAGGTGATACCTCATTGTGGCTTTGACTTGCATTTCTCTGATGATTAGTGATGTTGAGCATCTTTTCATGTGTGTGTTGGCCATCTGTATGTCTTCTTTGGAGAAGTGTCTATTTATGTCTTTCACCCATTTGTGGATTGGGTTATTTGCTTTTTTGGTATGAAGCTGCATGAGCTGCTTGTATATTTTGGAGATTAATCCTTTGTCTGTTGTTTCATAGGCAATTATTTTCTCCCATTCTGAGGGTTGCCTTTTAGTCTTGTTTATGGTTTCTTTCACTGTGCAAAAGCTTTTAAGTTTCATGAGATCCCATTTGTTTATTCTTGGTTTTATTTCCATGATTCTAGGAGGTGGGTCAGAAAGGATGTTGCTTTGATGTATGTCATAGAGTGTTCTGCCTATGTTTTCCTCTAGGAGTTTGATAGTGTCTGGACTTACATGTAGGTCTTGAATCCATTTGGAGTTTATTTTTGTGTATGGTGTTAGGAAGTGTTCTAATTTCATTCTTTGACATGTTGCTGTCCAATTTTCCCAGCACCACTTATTGAAGAGGCTGTCTTTTTTCCACTGTATACTTGTGCCTCCTTTGTCAAAGATAAGGTGCCCATATGTGTTTGGGCTTACTTCTGAGTTCTCTATTCTATTCCATTGATCTTCCTTTCTGTTTTTGTGCCAGTACCATACTGTCTTGATCACTATGGCCTTGTAGTATAGTTTGAAGTCAGGAAGCCTGATTCCACCAACTCCATTTTTCCTTCTCAAGATTGCTTTGGCTATTCGGGGTCTTTTGCATTTCCATACAAATTGTAAGATTTCTTGCCATAGTTCTGTGAAAAATGCCATTGGTAATTTGATCGGGATTGCATTGAATCTGCAAATTGCTTTGGGTAGTACAGACATTTTCACGATGTTGATTCTTTCAATCCAGGAACATGGTATGTCCCTCCTTCTGTTTGTGTCATCTTTGATTTCTTTCAGCAATGTCTTAAAGTTTTCTGCATACAGATCTTTTACCTCCTTAGGCAGGTTTATTCCTAGGTATTTTATTCTTTTGGTTGCAATGGTGAATGGGAGAGTTTCCTTAATTTCTCTTTCTGCTCTTCCGTTGTTAGTGTATAGGAATGCAAGAGATTTCTGTGCATTAATTTTGTATCCTGCTACTTTACTAAACTCATCAATTAGTGCAAGCAGTTTTCTGGTAGAGTCTTTAGGGTTTTCTGTATATAATATCATGTCATCTGCAAAGAGTGACAATTTTACTTCTTCTTTTCCAATTTGGATTCCTTTTCTTTCTTTTTCTTCTCTGATTGCTGTGGCTAAAACTTCCAAAACTATGTTGAATAATAGTGGTGAGAGTGGACACCCATGTCTTTTTCCTGTTCTTAGAGGGAATTCTTCCAGTTTTTCCCCATTGAGAACAATTTTGGCTTTTGGTTTTTCATATATGGCTTTTATTATGTTGAGGTAATTTCCTTTTATGCCCATTTTCTGGAGACCTTTTATCATAAATGGATGTTGAACTTTGTCAAAAGCTTTTTCTTCATCTATTGAAATGATCATATGGTGTTTATCCTTCAAGTTGTTGATATGATATATCACGTTGATTGATTTGCATATGTTGAAGAATCCTTGCATCCCAGGGATAAACCCCACTTAATCATGGTGTATGATTCTTCTAATGTGCTGTTGGAGTCTGTTAGCTAGTATTTTGTTGAGGATTTTTGCATCTATATTCATCAGTGATATTGGTCTGTAGTTTTCTTTTTTTGTGACATCTTTGCCTGGTTTTGAGATCATGGTGACGGTAGCCTCGTAGAATGAGTTTGGGAGTGTTCCGCCTTCTGCAATATTTTGGAAGAGTTTGAGAAGGATAGGTGTTAACTATTCTCAAAATGTTTGATAGAATTCGCCCGTGAACCCATCTGGTCCTGGGGTTTTGTGTGTTGGGAGATTTTTAATCACTGCCTCGATTTCCGTACTTGTGATTGGTCTGTTCATGGTTTCTATTTCTTCCTGGTTCAGTCTTGGAAGATTGTATTTTTCTAAGAATGTATCCATTTCTTCCAGGTTATCCAATAGATTGGCATATAGTTGCTTGTAGTAGTCTCTCATGATGTTTTGTATTTCTGAGGTGTCCGTTGTGACTTCTCCTTTTTCATTTCTAATTCTGTTGATTTGCATCTTCTCCCTTTTTTTCTTGATGAGTCTGGCTAATGGTTTATCAGTTTTGTTAATCTTCACGAAGAACCAGCTTTTAGTTTTATTTATTTTTCTTATGGTTTCTTTCCTTTCTTTTTCATTTATTTCTGCTCTGATCTTTATGATTTCTTTCCTTCTGCTCGCTTTGGTGTTTCTTTGTTCTTCTTTCTCTAGTTGTTTTAGGTGTAAGGTTAGGTTGTTTATTCGATCATCTTCTTGTTTCTTAAGGTAGGACTGTATTGCTATAAACTTCCCTCTTAGAACTGCTTTTGCTGCATCCCATAGGTTTTGGGTTGTTGTGTTTTCATTGTCATTTGTTTCTAGATATTTTTTGATTTCCTCTTTGATTTCTTTAGTGATTCCTTGGTTGTTTAGGAGTGAATTGTTTAGCCTCCATGTGTTTGTCTTTTTTGCAGTTTTTTTCCTGTAATTGATATCTAGTCTCATGGCGTTGTGGTCTGAGAAGATGCTTGATATGATTTCAATTTTCTTGAATTTGCTGAGATTTGATTTGTGACCCAAGATGTGATCTATCCTGGAAAATGTTCCGTGTGCACTTGAGAAGAAAGTGTAGTCTGTCGTTTTTGGATGGAATGTCCTATAAATATCAATGAAGTCGAGATGGTCTAATGTGTCATTTAAAGCTTGTGTGTCTTTATTTATTTTCTGTTTGGATGATCTGTCCATTGCTGGAAGTGGGGTGTTCAAGTCTCCCCCTGTTATTGTGTTACTGTCGATGTCCCCCTTTTTAGCTGTTAGCATTTGCCTTATGTACTGAGGTGCTCCTTTATTGGGGGCATAGATGTTTACCATTGTGATATGTTCTTCTTGAATGGATCCCTTGATCATTATGTAGTGTCCTTCCTTGTCTCTTTTAATAGTCTTTACTTTCAAGTCTAATTTGTCTGATATGAGTATTGCTACTCCAGCTTTCTTTTGACTTCCATTTGCATGGAATATCTTTTCCCATCCCTTTCCTTTCAGTCTATATGTATCCCTTGGTGTGAAGTGGGTTTCTTGTAGGCAGCATATAGAAGGGTCTTGTTTTTGTATCCATTCAGCCAGTCTGTATCTTTTGGTTGGAGCATTTAATCCATTTACATTTTAGGTGATTATTGCGTTTTAGTCATTCTTAAATTTTTAATGTTAATTATGAAGTTTTGGTATATTAAAGGCTTAAAAATAAACATTTTACAATTTGATAATTAGCATGGAAATTATAAAGTAAGGAGCCAGTTCCTGAATATACTTTATGAAGAATTATCTTTGCTATATATTTCATGGATCTAAATTTAGACAGCTTAAGTTATCCATGTACAATTTAAAAATAATTAATTATATGTATATGCTCTTAAGTGACACATTTACTATGTGGTTGTTTTAGATGGGGAACATTTGGTTTCAAGAGTTGAAGAATCTTTCAGAATAGCCCATGTTACAAAAGCAGCTCATTGAGAATACACAGGGCACTCTCCAGGTACCTAATTTTAGGCAGCACAGTTAGATCTCATGAATCAATCTTAACTGATCTCAACCTAATATATGGGGCTGCATGGTCTCTATCTTCTATTTCTCACTATAGAAATGCTACTTCTATATTACATTTCCACTGTTTGTGGGAACATAAATTGATGCAGCCACTGTGGAAAACAGTATGGAGGTTTCTCAAAAAACTAAAAATAGAGCTACCTTATGACCCAGCAATTGCACTCCTTGGTATGTATCTGAAAAAAACAAAAACATTAATTTGAAAAGATACATGTACCCCAATGTTCATAGCAGCATTATTTATAATTTCCAAGATATGGAAATGACTTTAGTGTCCATCAACAGATGAATGGATAAAATAGATGTACACTCACACACACACAGAGACACACACACACAATGGAATACTACTCGGCCATTAAAAAAGAATGAAATTTTGCCGTTCACAGCAACATAGACAAACTTGGAGGGCATTATACTAAGCAAAATAAGTCAAACAGAGATAGTCAAGAGTTATACAATATCACTATAGGTGGAATCTTAAAACAAAAAAACAAACAAAAAAACTAGTGAATATAACAAGACAGAAGCAGACTCACAAATACAGAGGACAAACTAATGTTTATAAGTGGGGAGAGGGAAGGGGGAGGTGCAAAATAGGGGGAGGGGATTAAGAGGTACAAAGTACTAAGTATAATGTAAGTTACAAGGATAAATTGTACAACATAGGGGACATAGCCAATATTTTTAATAACTATAAATGAGGAATAAGCTTTAAAAATCATGAGTCACTATACTGTATACTTGTAACTATATATTATAAGAAAAGCGCTACTTCCTGTTCTCCTAAGTGCATCAGTTCTGCTCAGTGATTGGCCTCTGCTTAACCACACTGAGCAAGGTTGGCATAAAACGTTGCCAACTCCAGCTTGGTTCCACTTAATGTTGCTGCTCCAATATCTAACTTGAGAGTTCAATTATTCATTTCTCAAGTTCTGATTTAAATTACTAAAAAAGAAGTGAGTAGAATCAACCTGGATCAAGAGTCAAAAGGAATCCCTTTTCAATGGTTCTTTGTTTTTGGTAAAAATTCTTAGTTTATCTGTAAAAAAGGGGCATAATTCCACCCATATTCTGTTTATATACAAGTTCAATTATGTTTATCATAAACCTCACAAGGAGAAATATCTAATTTTCTCAAAGTTAATCATCGAATCAAACTGATTCTTTTCAAGAGAGAGGAGAGGCCACTTATTTGAATGTATATAAAAATCATAACATAAAGGGCTACATTATCAAATATTTTTAAAGAATTTATTTTTAATTTTTTTCTTATACTCAAATTCTTTTTGAAAGCAATGAGTATTTCTTGACTAACATTTTGATACTTGCAAAATAGATGCCATTTTACAAATATAGTATTTTTTGTACTTTTTTCACATTTAAGAGCATCCAGATATAGTTGAGAGCCATTTCCTTTAGTGATTAACAAAATGGAACTACTTACTGGTTAATAAAGATATAAACTATTAGTCAAACAAATTACTACTATAAAGCCAAGAAAATGTTAAACTACAAGAGAAATGTAGATGTATACACTGATAACAAATTTTCACATTAATTGTTTATTAGAGTAAACTACTAAGATAGTAGAATAAGGATGGCCTTGCCACAAAGAAAGCATGTGGACTCAGAGACAGGGAAGTGGTCATTCACATCAATCATCATATTTGGTTGTTGATAGTCATGTTTACCTGTATAGGCAACCTCTCTCCTGGGCAGATCTAAAAGTACACCTACTGAAGATCTGTGCAGTGCCTCTATCCCAAGATGCATTTGCTGCTTTTCAGTGCATCAGTACCAGCATGTCATGAATACACACAGAGATTATTGGCTACTCTGGCAATCTTATACCATGAAACACATGTTTTTTTAATACCAATTATAGAAAAGGCCAAATTGAAGGCTTCCTTGGTTCAATTCTTCTAACATTTGCTAGGAAAAAAATGTAATTTTAGAGACTGTCTGAGGCTATTTATTTTTTAAAAGGAGGATAATGTCTGTAGTTATCTCAGAGCTGCTGTTAAGAATGTATCTGGCCCTGAGTAAGCCCTCTGTCGCTGTGAGCAATGAAGATGATGTGATGACGACAGAGATGGGGAGCAAAAGCTCAACAATAAGGGTTGTGGAGCAGAGAAGGACATGGAGCTGTGGCATGAACCTGAAGCATTGGCTATCATCAGTAACAGAAAAGAAAATTAAAAGAGAGAAAAAAACAACAACATGGAAACTTACTAAATTCAATGTCAGTCCTTATGTATTTGAGTAGATTTACTGTTCTGTAAACCTGTTACTTTAAAATGGGGTTAAAAATACTAGAATAAATATATTTTAAAATTACTAATAATGAAAAGTCACCTGGAAGAGGCAAAGAAACTTTCAGAACAGGACTTAACCTGAGATTACTTCATATAGATTTTTTTTTGAAATATACTGTTCTAAAATGAGTTGAGAATTCAATAAAATCATAGAAATGGAATCATTTATGCATTAATTCTTTTATTTAAAATTGTATCATGCATCACTGCAGGTATCAAACACCAGTATTCTAACAAAGAGTAAGCACTCTGTGTGAATATAGAATATGACAGGAGACTTCACCTGGAGAAGTAGAACTTAAAGTATGTGCTAAAATATAAATAGGACTTAGTTAGAAAACCAGGTGGAAATAGAAGTGTTTCAGTAAAAGGACCATGTACTAAAAGGCCAGAGGCAGGGGAGATGAAAACTTCCAAGGAGCTGCAAAAAGTCTTTTATGGTTGGAAAGATGAAACAAGAGCCTGGAGAAGTTTTAAAAATGAGTAAGTTATTCAAGGCCTTGCAAACCATGAAAAGAATTGGTTATTTTATTCTCTGAAGAATCAAAGTGGTTAAAAGATTTTGAAGAGATAAGTGAAATAAAGTTTGAGATAATCAATGCATATTAATGGTTATCAATATAATATTTAGATCAATATATTCATATTTGAGTTCAAGAAAATCTGTGTATTTGTTTCTGAAAAGATTGCATAATAAACAGTGAAGTAGATCTTGTCTTAGGAAGAAGAGAAATAAGTTTTTATACTATGCATCTAATTTATGTCCCAAGGAAATGGATTATAGGTCATACGATATTAAGAATTTCCATGCCCCCCAAATAAGAACTTTGGTATATAGCTGCCAGGAGTTATCAAAGTTTTTTTTTTTTTTTCTTCTAATTGGTCTCATCAAATTTCTTGATTTTCCTTTAAATTATTTTGGACTTTATGTTTGCAAAGGCTATTTTTTACATATCTATGGCACTGAAGAAGATTTGGATAAGCTTTACTTTGTGTTGTTGTATTACAAAAATTACATGTGCTATGTATCTATATCTATATTTATACCTATATAATTTAAATTACATATAATCTAGATAGTAATTTAGATATCTATCTATGTATAAAAATATTTAATGTAAATGTAATTCCTTCCAACATATTTCTATGGGAACATGAAGAGATGTGCTGCTATGTTTGGGACATAACCGGTGATAATGTCCTTATAAGACATTGGCTTGAAGTGGTTGGATATTTAAATTATTAGACTCACTTTGCTCTCATTCCATACTCTCCAAACAACTCTGGTTGTGACTTGGTTGCCCATGTACTTTGGCTACAAGGAGAAAAACTGATTGATTATGGATATACATGAGTATTCTAGCTTGTGTTGCAGTTATCAGTAGCCCTGATAAAGGCCCTGAAAAGATAAACATCTGGGCCAACACAGAAGCCCTGGGCCATCTCATTTGGCCTCCCTGCAATGAACCCTCCATAGCCTCAGTAAATCTTTTCTTAGAGAACATCTACATCCTATGATTTATATCCACAAACATGGGAACAAGGAAGAAGGCAACTGTTTGCAGTGAAAGGTCCTATGTGTTGAAGAGATTCTAAATATCTAATGAATGTTTATGACATGAAATTATTGGGTATAATTATGGCATATCCATAATTACAGTGAGCAAACAGTTCAAATTAGCCTTAATTGCTTATTATTCTTTCAAGTTCAAGAGTAATATTCACTAAAGCCATAATTAAAAGTGGTTGAATTTCAAGAAGTCCATGTACAAAAGTTCATGCATAAAAATTATGTGAATTTGTATATATAGCTGATAGTCTTGCTTTGGGAGGGTCAAGAAAACTGTCCGTACAGTTACATATACTCTCAAAAAATGTTAAATCACTAGTTTGCTCTCTATATCTGTGAGTCTGCTTCTTTTTTGTTATATTCACTAGTCTGTTGTATTTTTTAGATTTCACATATAAGTGATAACATACAGTATTTGTCTTTCTCTGAGGGGGAGGGGCAACATAGCAGTGGGACAGTGAGAGGAACAAAGTATTGGGTGTAAGATTAATTCAAGGATATACTATACAATGTGGGGAATATAGCCAATATTTTGTAATAACTGTAAATGGAAAGTAACCTTTAAAATTGTATAAAAATTTTAAAAATGTAAGGCAAATATATGGCATCACTTATATGTAGAATCTAAAATATGATACAAATGAACTTATATACAAATCACAAAATAGACTCACAGACATAGAAAACAAATTTATGGTTACTAAAGGGGAAAAGGGAGGGTGCAGGGATAAATTAGGAGTTCAGGATTAACAGATACAAACTACTATATAAAAAATATATAAGCAACAAGGACCTATTGTATAGCACAGGGAAATATACTAGATCTCTTGTAATAAACTGCAATGGAAAAGAATATGAAAAATTATATACAAGTAAAAAAGCAGAAAAATGCATAATTAAAAAATGTTAAATCAATCTAAGCAAGTATTATTCATCTGGGTTGGAAGAGGTCATATTATATATCTTGTGACCTTTTCGAAATACACACAGCAGTCAACTGCTTCAGTTGCCACAGACTTCCTCAGCACAAGAACATCTCTGGAATTCACAAATGTGGAAAAGGGGGGGAACACATGTAACATGGGAAACACTCTCTCAGACACTCAGAGAGACATTTTTTCTGGTATGGAAACCTATTTATTTAATGATCAAAGAGTAAACAGTCAACCACTTATTTTCTATACAATGAATTTCTTTAAAGTCTGTTAGCTGGAAAGAAAATCCTATTGTTCTTCTGTAGGGAATTATAGGGAATATGCTTGGTAGCAGGTTAGAAACAAAATTCTAAAGTCCCAAGAATGGTGTTCTGACTATTTCTACTCTACCTATTTTATTTTACAGGTGACACATAAAAACCTTAAAAAGGTTTGCCAAAGATATACAACTAATTTGTGAAAAAGTCAGGTTTTTTAGTGTCATTTCCCAATTTTTCATACAAGTGTTGCCTAAATTTTGATCAAATTAAAGACTTTACAGTAAAGAACAGGAGAATCATACCACTCATATTTCTCCTATTCTCTCACAGAAAATGGTGATTATTTTGAATTATTTAAAATGATGAATTCAGTGACAAATATGCTACTTCTGGTATATTAAATCTTGTTTGCTTCTAAAATAAACTATTAATTTTGTTGAGAAGCAACATTTATTTCTCAAGCGCCACAATTTTTAATCTTTTTTTTTTTTTTTTCTTTCCCTAGGGAGATCCTGGTAAATGATATCCTTAAGTAAACTAGGTGTATTTTAGGGAGATACATAAAGGTGATGTTTTCACCTTGTTAGATAAGGCAGTCTGGAAGTCAGATAAAATGATTTTTTAGTCTGGCTTCTGATGCTTTTTCTTCCTTCTCCATTTGACTATGCTACTTAAAAGAACATTGTTAGTAATATATTTATATGATAGCTCATAAAAATGTGATTATATTCTTTCCTTTCTAGCTCTATATTTTCCTGTCTCACTAGAGTAAGTCTTGGGTTATAAGCTTTCCTCTAATTTTTCTAAAACCACCATCTTGCCATAAGCCAAATATGATCAATGTGAAATTTATCTGACAATGCATGGTGAAATTTCTACCCACCAAATGATTTTCAAATGACAAAATAAACAGCCTTCAGAGATGAATCTACAGATTTTGGAACAGCTCTTTAAAAATTGCCGGAATAATCTTCCACATGGCCCAGAGCAAGTTGTAAATTAAGAAGTAATACACTTTGAGTGTAATGAAGCATGTACTTATAAATTCATGGATCTATTCATCTCATGTAAACAGCTCACATATTGTACCTCCCAGGAATAATTACACAACACTGAAGTATTTGTAATTATAAATATTAAGACAGAAAATTTTCTGTGCATTTCCTTTGGAATAAGTTTGGACAGATTAAGAAGGAGTATAATTCTTAATTGTTATATTGCTCTCTAATTGTATACTTCTCAGGTTGAATGTCAGAAGAATTGAAAAAGCATTGGGCAAAATCAACAGGAGGAATGTGCCTATTGTCAGTTGAAAACAAATGTTTGCTAGCCTGTTGGCAAGGCAGTGGTGTGTCCATGACCAGGGAGGCCTTCAGCATTCAGGGAAGAACATAAGGCCTTTCATGTTCAAAGTGTTAGAAGCTGGGTTCATTGTACAGGTAACATTGTACATTGTACAGACCTCTTCAGGAAAAGAAACTATTAATAGGAGACTAATTGAACAAAAAGTGTCTTGTACAAGAGATTCTTTAAATTTCTCCAGATGTGCTATCAAATGCAAACTTTAAAAAAGTCATCCGGATCAACTTGGTGGTTTTGTCTGTGCATACACTCATGGATATGAGTTGAAAAAAAAGAATAAGACAAAAATATTGAGTCAATATTGAGTAGAAGCCCAGAGATACCTTAACCTGGAAAATAAAATTATGGCTTCAATGATTAGTTTTCAAAAACTTAAAGGATAGCTATGATATAAATCTAAGAGAATAGTATTAACTATATTTGAAAGGGTGAACAACATACACTAAAATTTTCTATGCTGATTATACATTACAAGAAGAGAAGCTTTCATAAGAACAGCTAATGCAAATGACCAAAAACAGACTTTTTGATATGATCACCAAAACCCTGAAATATTTGAGATTGCAGGAACCAAGGATAAATGCCAGAAAACTAAAAATGGCAGATTTTTTAAAAATGAGATACAATTTTGGAAAGCTGCAGGCTGTTAAGCCTCCAGTAGTAATCATAATAAAGGGAAAATTCTAGAATAGCTCATTAAAATACTATTTTGGATAATTAAGGAAAGGAATAAAATGGGATAACATATTTAAGGTCTTGGCTCCAAAACATATCAAAACTTTAGCAATAGGCATAAAAAAGAGAAAGCAGCAATGAGGAGAAACTGGAGATGAAATAAATATTATGAGTTCAGCCAGTATAAACATTTTTAAATTAAGGTATTTTGCTAATTTCCAAGGTGTCAAACATGGTGATTTGGTGGTGGCTGTCTCACAATTCCAAGTTTGCTAACCAGTTTGCAGGACTACTGTTACAAACCAAACATTTCAAGTTGTCTGGCTATATGAGTTGTCTTAGCTCAAGGAGGATTTATTTTATCCTGGAAGAATTAAAATTCTCTAAGAAAATAGGCAGATATAAGGAAGGTACACTGAAATAACTTTAATATTACAAACTTCATACCTTGTTGGGTTCAATTTGCTAATGTTTTCTTGAGTATTTTTGCTCATGAAAGACACTGGTCTGTAGTTTTCCTTTCTTGCAATGCCTTTATCTAGTTTTGATGTTAGCATAATAATGGCCTCATGGATTGAGTTAGGAAGTATTCCCTCTACTTCTATTTTCTGAAAGGGACTGCGAAGAAATGCTGTAGTTTCTCTCTTACATACTTGATGGAATACACGTGTGAAATCATCTAGGCCAGGTGTTTTCTTTTTCAGAAAGTTATTAGTGATTCAATATATTTAATAGATGTAGTCCTAGTCCACTTATTTATTTCTCCTTTTATGAGTTTTGGTAGTGTGTGTTATTCAAGTAATTGTCCCATTACATACAAGATAACAAATTAATGGGAATAGAGCTGTTCATAGTTTCCTTTATTATCATTTTAATGACTGTAAGGCCAACATTAATGACCCTTTCTTCACTTCTGGTCATATGTGCCTTCTCTTTTTTCTTGGTTAGCCTGACCAGAGGTTAATCAATTTTATTTATCTTTCAAAGAGTCATCTGTTGGTTTCATTGATTTTCTATTGTTTACCCATTTTTAATTTCATTAATTTATGCTACAATTTTTGTTGCATATTTTCTTTAGCTTATTGTATGCTTAAGTTTCTCTTTTTTCCAAGTTTCCTATAATGGAAGCTTGGAATATTGTTTTTAGATTAGAAAAGATCTAACATCAGTATATACATTTATGCTGTAAATTTCACTAAAGGCACTACTTTTATGGCATCGCCCAAAATTTGATAAATTGTATTTTAATTTTCATTTAGTACAAAACATTTTTAAATTTCTTTTGAGACTTGTTCTTACATTTGTGTATTATTAGAAGTGTGTTGTTTGATCACAAAATATTTGGGAGATTTTCCATCTATCTTTTTGTAATTTAGAGCATTAAATGTATGTATTAGAAATCCTCAACAAAATATTAACAAAGCAAATAAAATGTATAAAAAGAATCATAGTGCATGAAAAGTGGACTTTATTAGAGGTCCCAACGTCTTGTCCAATATTCAAAATTAAATAAATGTAACCTATTACACTAACAGCATGTAGAAAAGTATCACATTAACAGGCACAGAGAGAAGTACAAGCACTTTGGAAGACTGTTTAATATTTTCATACAAAATTATAAATACACTCCAGTAATTTCACACATCAGTATTTATACAACTGATTGAAATTTCCAAAGTCTAGAAACAACCAATATACCCTTCAGTTGGTGAGCAAACAAACAAACTGTGTGGTGCATTTATACGTGGATACAACTCTGTGATAAAATAAGCTATCAAGCCATGAGAAGAGAAGGACACATTTTAATTGCATATTTCTAAATGAAAGAAACTGACTTGAGAAAGTTACATTCTGGAAATTCAAAACTATACAGACAGGGGTCTAAGGTTGGAGAGAGGAGTTTTGAGTTGGTGAAGTAAATGGGAACTTCCTAGGGCTGTGAAACTGTTCTGCATGATACTGTAAAGAAGGATGCATGCAACTGTTCATTTGTCTAAATGCACAGAGCTTTACATCAAAAAGAAGGAACTTAATGTGACAAATCTTAGAAAATCATTTAGGTGGTCCAAAACTTCCAGGATAGAATGTAGAATGTATTAAGTAATTATAATTATAATTAATACAATCTATCTGTGTTACAAATGTATGAAACAACTTCACTGTAGGTAATGGGGGGAAAGGTGCTGACCTAAGTTACTTTGGAAGTGAGTGGAATTTAGAGGATTAAAGGTCAAAATTTATAGGAGTAAAAGAAATTGTATGTAATGCTATACTCTAGTTGATAAAGCTCTTTTCTGTGGATGTATAGTTTAACAAGTCTGAAACCACAATGCACACACAGTATATTGAAACTGAACAATTACTTCTGGTGGGAGCCAGGCCTCTTACCTTTTAGTAGAAGGTTACAAATAAGCAAGGAGAGGAGTGTAGATTAATCTATTTCCTAATAAGGGCTTACAGTTAGAGGTATCAGTATGAACTCAAGTGTAGCTTAACGTAGATACATGTGATTACATACAGAAATATTTGTACATATGCAAATATACCCAGGTCAGTACACATGTACTTCCTTGTTTCTCATCTGAAAGTGTCTGGATCCAGTGACATCCCAGTAGTAATGAGCACACCAAGAGCCTAATATAGGCTTCTAATGATTCTCCAACTAAAGGAATCAGAGGTCCTTTGAGAAATGGCCAATTCTAGGACTGGGGTGGGAAATATACAAATTAACCTAGATCATCTTGTGGTGCCAGACAGTAAAATGTGCTTGACTAAAAATAGCAACCCATGTGATGGGGGTATGTCAAAGTGACACTGGAGTGAACTGAAGAATCCCAATAGCCAAGGCTGCAACAATATGAGCTACCAAATACATAATTAATTGATGATAACTCAGTGTGTTAAATGAATATCTATGAATTAATACTGATATAAATAAATAAATAAATGCATGGTGAAGAGGAAAAATATCTTGTGCAAAATAATTAAAAATAATTACTGAGGGACAGTCAATAAAGTACCTGGCCAGTACTTCTCAAGCAGTCAAATTAATAAAAAATATGGAAAGTCTGAGATATTGTCACAGACAGCATAAGCCTAGGGAGACACGCTAACTAAATATAATGAGTATCCTGGGGTGGGGGACAATCATGGAGAAGCAAAAGTGTAGGAATGGAAGCTAAGAAAATATGAATAAATGATGGATCCAGTTACTACTACTGCTACTACTACTGATGATGATGTTAACATAAAAAGTGGTTTGTTAATTGTAACAAATGAATCAATTCAGTGTAAGACATCAATAATAGGGAAAACTGGCTGCAACTTATGCAGGCACTCTGCAATATCTTCACAATTTATCTGCAAATATAAAATATTTGAAAATAAAATTTATAAAATAAATGTAAATTACAGTCTAAGGATAAACTGTGATAAATTAGGTATCTTTTAAATTAAAAAATTAAATAATATATATAGTAAAGTGTATATTGTATACACTCTAAAGTAATTACCAGCCATCTTTTCTTCAAAAAAAAAATGTTTGTCACTTAAAAAATTCTTCTGAGCATGAAAGGAAGCCATCAACAAAATTAAAAAGCAACCTATGGAATGAGAAAAAAAATCACAAACCGTAAATCTGAAAAGGAATTAATATCCAAAACAAACAAACAAAAAATAAGAAGAACTCGTACAACTCAATGGCAAAAAAACAAACAAAAAGAGCAAAAACAAAACAAAACAAAACAAAAACCTGATTAAAAAATGAGCATAGGAACCACATGGACATTTTTTCCAATGGAGTCATCCAATTGGCCAATAGGTACGTGAAAATGTGCTCAATACCACTAATCATCAGGGAAATGCAAACCAAAACCAAAATGAACTATTCACAACTGTTATAATGGCCATCATCAAAAAGGCAAGAGATAAGTCTTGGGGAGGGTATGGAGAAAAAGAAACCTTTGTGCACTGTTAGTGGTAATGTACAGCCACTATGGAAAACAGTATGGAGGCTTCTCAAAACATTAAAAATGGAGCTACCATATGATCTAGCAATCCCACTTCTGGGTATATAAGCAAAGAAAATAAAAATTGGATCTCAAAGAGATATCTGCATTCCCATTTTTATTTCAGCATTATTCACAATAGCCAAGATATGGAATCAATCTAAGTGTAAATCAATGGATGACTGAATAAAGATAAGGCACACGCGCACACACACACACACACACACACACACACACACACACACACCACAGAATGGAATACTATTCACCCATGGGAAGGAAGGAAATCCTGCCATTTGTGAAACATGGATGGACCCTGAGGTCATTATGCTAAGTGAGATAATTCAGATAAAGAAAGACAAAGCCTGTATTATCTCACTTACATGTGAAATACATAAAAAGCTGAACACAAAGAAACAGGAACTTAAAAGGTGGTTACTAAGGTCTAGGGATGTGGAAAATGGAGAGAAGTTAGTCAAAGAGTACAAACTTCCAGCTATAAGATTAATATGTTCCCAGCATCTAATGTACACCATAGTGATCTAATTAATACTACTATATTATATTACTGAAAATTTCTGAGAGTACATTGTAAATTTACTTACCACAAAAAAGAGATGGTGATTATATGAGATGATGCAGGTGTTAGGTGTTAACATTATGGTGTTAATCAAATGTTAATATAAAACTGTATCAAATCAATGTGTACACATTGTACACCTTAAACTTACACAATATTGTGTGTCAGTTATATCTCAGTAAAGTTAGGGAGAAAAATGATTACCAACCATCCTTTTAAAAAAAAAAAAAATTCTTGTCACTTAAATCTGGGTTTCAGTTAATCTATATTTTCTCAGAATATATTCACTTCTTTCCTAAAATGATTACCACATATTTGAGATTACTTAAGCTAGTTTTGGAAAAACTTGAACAGTCAGAACTGACAGTAAAACGGTCCATATCATATGAACAATATCTATCCATAGCACCTCTGAACTTAAACATAAAAAACTAATATAAGGATGACTTGCTTAATACCATTCTCTCTGACCTCTCCTTCTTCAAAAATGGATTGCTGATTTAGGGACAAAAATTTTCTATTTTGATCCATAGATGTATGCATTATTTTTAATAAGCATTATCTTTCTAATAACATAAAGAAAAATATGTTTACTGTAGATAATTTATAAAACATAGAAAATGGAAAATATAAATTCTTAAATGAATATTAATTCCAATAGTAAGAGTCCATTCCCTCATTCCATCTTAAAGTTCTACTTTACCAACATATGTTACTACTTTGCCCCTGTTTCAAAGAACGTCTTAAATTACCTGACCAAACAAATTTTAATATTTTAAGGACTCAAAGTTTTACTTTTTATGAATATGTGACATGCTGAAAATGCACATCCAGGCAGATTAATAATTCCTTAGGCATTTGTAAGGTACAAAGTATGAAATGAGATAGCACAGACTTTACTACCTTCACTTTGACTGCCCTGAACTCATACCACAATTTACATACAACTTTGTATTTTTATTTAGTGACACATGACAAAACTTTCGAATGCAGACACCAACTTTGCTTCTTGGGTTAATGAATTTTCTGCTGAAATACTCCCACTCTGAGTGATATAATATGGTGTCCTCTCTCAGAAACTGATTCCCTTTTCTTATCCCATTCATTCGCACTCAGTCACCCGCCTTGGCTGCAATTCTTGTTATAATAAAGCATCACTACAATAAATACAATAAAAGACAGATGTGCTGAATACTCAGCCTTAAAAATTCTAGCTGCTGCTTTAACTGGTATAATCATGGGGGTTCAGAAACTGGTGGCAATATCAATGTACAACTAGAGAAAATTTCCTTGGAGAAAGATTTCCTCTCATAGCTGGAGAGCTGTAGCTTTCTCTTTTTAAAAGAAATCAAGGCAACTTCCCATCCTAGCAATATTTTTTCTTAATTTTAGGCATCCAAGCTACAGATAAAATTGAGTAGAATTATGTGAACAAGAAAAAAGTTAAAATCTCTTGCATTTTTTTAATTTGTGTACATATATTCAGAGCTGCTTTTTAAAAATTTTTATGATTCATCTATGGTCAAGTAGAAGCTATGAAAACTAAAATTAAAAATTATCTAGAAAGAAACTACAAACTCTAGCTAAATTTAAGTGTTAATATGAGTAATAAATATTATTATGTATTTATGCAGGTGTGATTATATTGGTGTATGTTAGATTACACTATATACATGTATTGCTTTATAATATTTCACTTATTACTCTATGCTATATACCCTTTAAAATTCAATGCTTGATATTTTCATTTAGTTCATAATATAGCTATGGCCTCTGCCTTACTTAATCAATTATTTTTCATCAGACATTGAAAGTGTTTTCATTTCACGAGTCCACCCTCAGTAAAATGGCACTGAACAGGCTTGCAAATAAATCTATATATGGGTGTCATTAGTTTGTGAAGATAAATTACTTGAAGGAGATTGGTTGAGACCAAAGAATTCACCATATTTAAGGGATTTTTTTGTGAGACAATTTATAATTCATATTTATATTCATATATGTATATCAATATATTACTCTACACTATTCATGTGAATTTAAACTGCATGCAAGTATATAGGTTTGTGTATATGTGTATGTATTTACACACACGTATAAACATAGGTGTTTTTATACATTTACACTTATACATATATATTGTGTCTATAAACACAGTAGAATTTAAATTCACATTAGTAGGGTATAACAATGCTCATTTCTTCATACTTCCCCCATTCTGATTCTTAATTATTTTCTTACTTTTAATGAATTACAATTTTATAAATGGTGTTTTATTTTTATATTTTTTCTTTTTTGAGGGGTATTTGCAATATTGAATATTTTCCAAGTTTATCTTCATCATTAATATTTTGAAGGTAATATCCATACTCACACTTAATGTCATTTTGTCTTTTGAGATGCTTTCATTCACTTACTTGTAAAAATTCATTATTATAGAATAGGAAAAATAAATCTGTGCTTATGATTAGAAGATAACTCAATTATAACAATTATATTCCAAAATTTTTTAAGACCAAGATTTGTTAGAAAGAAAGAAAATGCAATTTGACCAATAAGCTTTAGTTTTTCCTCTGTTTAAAAGAGGCCACCCAAACTATTAACCTAGAAAGTAAACACTCAACAGAAAACAAGTAACACATCCAATAAACTATTGCTTATTATCATGAAAATTTTAGCAATTGGAGTAAATTCTAAGGGTGCAAATATTTCTGTTAATTACACCAAAATTGAAGCTGCAAAGCTAGGAAAAAAAAAAAAAAACAAAACAGTGTTTTGATGGGTTTGCAATAGTAGTTTCAACTAATGCATAATGAAATCGATACAGTGAAGAAATTGATATACCAGAGGCCTTTAAAGGTCATTTTGAAAGAATGTTTAATTTGCCAAATTCCAATAAGAAAAATGGAATGCATTTAAAAAGTGTTCAATGAAGAGTAACTGAGAAGAAACACACTGCTGCAGAGTAAGTCAGTTAATTACCTGATGTGGAGAGAAAAAGTGGGCAAGGAACAGAGAAAAACTTTGTAAATAAAAGCATGTAGTGTTAACTTCATAGAGAGAAAACACTTTTATAGCCCCATTTTTGAGTGTTAGATTTACTTGCAGCAATTTTTTAATGTTGTAAAGATTTAATGGTTTGTTGTTTCATGCTAGATTGAAGCAACAATTTTGAACCCTCATGATATCAGACTTTGACATATTTTCACATTTTTTTATCCTAGATAGTAGAATGAGAGATCACCACACCTTCCCTAACAAACCACTTTTAGCCTATAAACTGCTACAAAGTAAAAACAAAACAAAGCAAAACAAACAAACAAAAACAAAAGGAGTTACTTTGTAATGGCTGAAACAAACTTTCTTCTGCAATATAAGGCACAAGAGATACTGCAGTTGACTAGAAGGTTAGAGTAGTTTCTTACATGTCACCTGCTTACCCTTTCCGAATTTTGATTTAGGAAACACAGGGCCAACTCCATTTCCTTTCCTCCGTCCATTGAGAAAGAAACCCTCCCTCACCACCAAACTCAGTACAAAAGGCATAAGGCTCAGGGGCAAAGCCGATCTGGTGTTTTGATTTTCTCATGATCACCAGTGGTGGAGTCATGGGCAAATCTCACAGATGGGGTCAAGTGCGTTCTGGGAAGGGGGACCTTATTCAGGAAACTCCCTTGTGGAGACTCAGTTTTGAAAGATGTGAAGAGAACATGAAATAAGGTCCCGGAGTACACATTCTTCTGAATTGCCTGCCTTTGCTCAGGTAACTTATAGTAAAGCTATTTAATAAAGAGCCAAAGTACTTCTCAAACCTTTATGATAGGTTACATTACATAAGGACTCTGAAAAGTAAATATTGGCAGGCAGATTGGTAATGGAAGCTAAAATTTGAAGAACAACAAAATAAGAGCAGTGGCAATGAGTTTCTGGGTTCTGTTTCCTTCATTATCTCCTAGTTTTGATACAAGGGCAGACTACATCAAGAAATGCAAGGCAGGAGAAGAATCAAGATGGCAGAGTAGGAGGATGTGCGCTCACTCCCTCTTGCAAGAGCATTGGAATTACAATTAACTGCTGAATAATCATTGACAAAAAGACACTGGAACTCACCAAAAAAAACACCCCACATTCAGAGACAAAGGAGAAGCCGCAATAAGATGGTAGGAGGGGGTGCAATTGTGTTAAAATCAAATCCCATAAATGCTAGGTGGGTGACTCACAAGCTGAAGAACAGTTATACCATAGAAGTTCAGAGGGTTCTGAGCCTCACATCAGGCTTCCTAACCTGGGAGTCCAGCAACTGGAGGAGGAATCCCCAGAGAATCAGACTTTGAAAGCCAGAGGGATTTGATTGCAGGAGCTCCACAGGACTGGGGGAAATGGTGACTCCACTCTTGGAGGGCACACAGAAAACTGTGCTCACTAGGACCCAGGGGGAAGGAGCAGTGACCCCATAGGAGACTGAACCAGATCTGCCTGCTGGTGTTGGAGGGTTGCCTGCAGAGGTGGGGGACAGCTGTGGTTCACTGAGGAGACAGGGACACTGGTGGCAGGGGTTCTGAGAAGTGTTCATTGGCATGAGCCCTCCCAGAGTCCACCATTAGCCCCACCAAAGAGGCTGTAAGCTCCAGTGCTGGGTTGCCTCAGGCCAAGTGAACACCAGGGTGGGAACACAGCATCACCCATTGCCAGACAAGAAGATTAAAGTGTCACTGAGCTCCACCCACCAAATTGGATTAAAGTTTTACTGAGCTCCACCCACCCAGCCCAACCCACCATCAGTCCCTCCCATCAGGAGGCATCCATGAGCCTCCTAGACAGCTTCCTCCACAAGAGGGCAGACAGCAGAATCAAGCAGTATCAGCAGTATTTCATCTTGTGGAACTGAAAATCACAACCACAGAAAGACACAAAATGAAAAGGCAAAAGACATTGTACCACATGAAGGGACAAGATAAAACACCAGAAAAACAACCAAATGAAGAGGAGATAGGCACTTTTCCAGAAAAAAAAAATCAGAATAATGATGGTAAGGGTGACCCAAGACTTTGAAAAAAGACTGATGCAAAGATGGAAAAGTGGCAAGAAAAGTTTACCAAAGACCTAGAAGAATTAAAGAGCAAGCAAACAGAGATGCAACACAATAACTGAAATGAAAAATAGGCTAGAAGGAAGCAAAAGCAGATTAACTGAGGCAGAAGGCCAAACAAGTGAGCTGGAAGACAGAATGTTGATAATCACTGATGCAGAAAAGAATAAAGAAAAAAGAATGAAAATAACTGAAGACAGCCTAAGAGACCTCTGGCACAATGTTAAATGCACCAACATTTGCATGTTAGGGGTCCCAGAAGGAGACAAGAGAGAGAAAGGATCCAAGAAAATTTTGGAAGGGATTATAGTTGAAAACTTCCCTAACATGGGAAAGGAAATAGCCACCCAAGTCCAGGAAGCACAGAGTCCCAGGCAGGATAAACCCAGGGAGAAACTCACCAAGACATAACATAGTCAAGTTGACAAAAATTAAAGAAAAAGAAAAGTTATTAAAAGCAACAAGGGAAAAGCAGCAAATAATATACAAGGGAACCCCCATCAGGTTAACAGCTGATTTCTCAGCAGAAACTCTGCAAGCCAGAAGGGAGTGGCAAGATATATTTAAAGTGATGAAAGGGAAGAAGATACAACCAAGAATCCTCTACCCAGCAAGGATCTCATTCAGATTCGATAGAGAAATCAAAAGCTTTACAGACAAGCAACAGCTAAGAGAATTCAGCACCACCAAACCAGCCCTACAACAAATGCTAAAGGAACTTCTCTAAGTGGGAAACCTAAGAGAAGAAAAGGACCTACAGAAACAAAAACAAAACAATTAAGAAAATGGTTATAGGAACATACATATTGATAATTAGCTTGAATGTAAATGGACTAAATGCCCCAACCAAAAGACACAGACTGGCTGAATGGATACAAAAACAAGACCCATATATATGCTGTCTCGAAGAGTCCCAATTCAGACCTAGGGACACATACAGACTGAAAGTAAGGGGATGGAAACAGATATTCCATGCAAATGGAAACCAAACAAAAGCTGTAGTAGCAATACTCATATCAGACAAAATAGACTTTAAAATAAAAAATATTACAAGAGACAAGAAAGGACATTACATAAAGATCGAGGGATCAATCCAAGAAGAAGAGATAACAATTATAAATATATATGCACCCAATATAGGAGCACCTCAATACATAAGGCAAATGCTAACATCTATGAAAGAGGAAATCAACAGTAACACAATCATAGTGGGGGACTTTAACACCCCACTTACACCAATGAACAGATCATCCACACAGAAAATTAATAAGGAAACACACACTTGAAATGACACAATAAATCAGCTTGATCCAAGAGTTGTCTATAGGACATTACATCCAAAAACAGCAGATTACATGCTCATCTCAAGTACACATGTAACATTCTCCAGGATAGATCACATTTCGGGTCATAAATCAAGCCTCGGTAAATTCAAGAAAATTGAAATCATCTCAAGCATCTTTTCTGACCACAAAGCTATGAATTTAGGAATCAATTACAGGAAAAAAAAAACTGTAAAAAACACAAACACATGGAGTCTATACAATACACTACTAAATAACCAACAGATCACTGAAAAAATCAAAGAGGAAATCAAAAAATACCTAGAGACAAATGACAATGAAAACACAATGATCCAAAACCTATGTGATGCAGCAAAGGCAGTTCTAAGAGGGAAGTTTATAGCGATACAATCCTACCTCAAGAAACAAGAAACATGCCAAATAAACAATCTAAGCTTACAACTAAAGAAACTAGAGAAAGATGAGCAAACAAACCCAAAGTTAGTTGATGGAGAGAAATCATAAAGATCAGAGCAGAAATAAATGAAATAGAAACAAAGAAAACAAGAGCAATAATCAATAAAACTAAAAGCTGGTTCTTTGAGAAGATAAGTAAAATTGATAAACCTCTAGGAAGACTCATCAGAAAAAAAGAGGGAGAGGAGGCAAATCAATAAAATGAGAAAGGAAACAAGAGAAGTTACAATGGACACTGCAGAAATAAAAAGCACCGTAAGAGATTACTACAAGCAACTATATGCCAATAAAATGGACAACCTGGATGAAATGGACAGATTCTTAAAAAGGTATAATCTTCCAAGAGTGAATCAGGAATACATAGAAAATATGAACAGAACAATCACAAGGAATGAAATTGAAACTGTGATTAAAAACCTCCCAATGAATAAAAGTCCAGGACCAGATGCACTCACAGGTGAATTTTATCAAACATTTAGAGAAGAGCTAACACCCATCCTTCTCAAACTCTTCCAAAAAGTTGCAGAGGAAGGAACACTCCCAAATTCATTTTATGAAGCCACCATCACCCTGATACCAAAACCAGACAAAAATACTACCAAAAAAAGAAAACTACAGACCAATATGACTGATGAATTTAGATGCAAAAATCCTCAACAAAATACTAGCCAACAGAATCCAGCAACACATTAAAAGGATCATACATCATGATCAAGTGGGTTTTTTCCCTGGATTGAAAGCATTCTCCAATATATGCAAATAAATCAATGTGATACACCATATTAACAAATTGAAGGATAAAAATCACATGGTCATCTCAATAGATGCAGAAATAGCTTTTGACAAAATTCAACACCCATTTATGACAAAAACTCTCCAGGAGGTGGGCATAAAGGGAACCTACCTCAACATAAGAAAGGCCATATACAACAAATCATTCTTAATGGTAAAAAGCAGGAAGCATTCCCTCCAAGATCAGGAACAAGAAAAGGATGTCCACTCTTGCCACTACTATTTAACATAGTTTTGGCAGTTCTTGCCACAGCAATCAGAGAAGAAAAAGAAATAAAAGGAATCCTAATTGGAAAAGAAGAAGCAAAACTGTCATTGTTCACAGATGACATGATACTATACATAGAAAATCCTAAAGATGCCACCAGAAAATTACTTGAGCTAATCAATGAATGTGGTAAAGTTGCAGGATATGATATTATCATACAGAAATCTCTTTCATTTCTATATACTAACAATGGAAGATCAGAAAGAGAAATTAAGGAAACAATCCCGTTCACCATTGCAACAAAAAGAATAAAATACCTAGGAATAAATCTAATTGAGGAGGTAAAAGACCTGTACTCAGAAAACTATAAGACACTAATGAAAGAAATCAAAGACAATGCAAACAGATGGAGGGACATACCATGTTCTTGGATTGGAAGAATCAACATTGTGAAAATGACTATATTACCGAAAGCAATTTACAGATTCAATGTGATCCCCATCAAATTATCAATGGCATTTTTCACAGAACTAGAACAAGAAATTTTACCATTTGTATGGAATTGCAAAAGACCCTGAAAAACCAAAGCAATCTTGAGAAGCAACACTGGAGTTGGTGGAATCAGGTTTCCTGACTTCAGGCTATGCCACAATGCTACAGTGATCAAAATAGTATGGTACTGGCACAGAAACAGAAATATAGATCAATGGAACAGGATAGAAAGCCCAGAGATAAACTATGGTCAACTAATCTATGACAAAGGAGGCAAAGATATACAATGGAGAAAAGGCAGCCTTTTCAATAAGTGGTGCTGGGAAAATTGGACAGCTACATATAAAAGAATGTAATTAGAACACTTCCTAACACCATAGACAAAAATAAACTCAAAATGGATAAAAAAACCTCAATGTGAGGCCAGACACTACAAAACTCCTAGAGGAATACATAGGAAGAACACACTTTGACATAAATAACAGCAAGATATTTTCTGATACACCCCCTAGAATAATGGAAATAAAAACAAAAATAAATAAGTGAGACCTAATGAAACTTCAAAGCTTCTGACCAGCAAAGGAAACTATAAGCAAGTCGAAAAGACAACCCTCCGAATGGGAGAAAATACTTGCAGGCAAATCAATAGACAAAGGGTTAATCTTCAAAATATAAAAACTGTTTATCCAGCTCAATATCAAAAAAACAAACAACCCAATCAAAAAATGGGCAAAAGACCTAAATAGGCATTTCTCTGAAGAAGACATATGGATGGCCATGAGGCACATGAAAAGATGCTCAACATCACTAATTATTAGAGAAATGCAAATCAAAACTACAATGAGGTATCACCTCACACCAGTTTAGAATGGGCATCATCAGAAAATCTACAAACAGTAAATGCTGGAGAGGGTGTGGAGAAAAGGGAACGCTCTTGCATTGTTGGTGGGAATGTAAATTGATACAGCCAATATGGAGAATAGTATGGAGGTTACTTGCAAAACTAAAAATAGAACTACCATATGACCCAGCAATCCCACTGCTGGGCATATACCCAGAGAACACCATAATTCAAAAAGACACATGCACTCCAATGTTCATGGCAGCACTATTTACAATAGCCAGGACATGGAAGCAACCTAAATGTCCATCAACAGATGAATGGATAAAAAAGATGTGGTACATGTATACAATGGAATATTACTCAGCTCTAAAAGGAAATGAAACTGGGACATTTTTAGAGACATGGATGGACCTAGTGACTGTCATACAGAGTGAAATGAGTCGGAAAGAGAAAAACAAGTATTGTATATAACACATGTATGTGGACTATAGAAAAATGGTACAAATGAACCAGTTTGCAAGGCAGAAGTAGAGACACAGGAGTAGAGAACAAACATATGGACACCAAGTGGGGAAAGAGGGGAGGGCTGGGGGGGAAAGAATTGGGAGATTGGGATACCAAATTGTACACTCTAAATGTATGCAGTTTATTGTAATAAATAAAAAATTAATAATTAAAAAAAGAAAAGGAAATGCAAGGCAGATTCCTTTAGTAAAACCTTGGAGAGGATCCGCTTTTTTCTGATAAGAGGAACTTTAAAAATAAAATGTTTGCCAGCTCCAGTGTGTGAGGAGAACCCTCATTTTTGTGTGTGTGTTGGAGGGCTGAGGGATGTTTCCCTAATTTTTCCCCTTTTTTATATTTCCTCAATTTACTCTGATGCAAACCTCAGTTAGGGAATTACACTACCTCTGTGCAGTGTTGGGAAGTCAAACACCAAAACTCTTGAAGTGTTCCCTCTGATAGAGGAAAATGGGCCCTATTTTTAAAACTAAATCCAAACAGAGACTAGACTTGAGAATTCCCTGAGCAGACAAAGTCATTTAAATTACATTAGCAAAACTAAATCTAGTTTGTGCCATGAACATAAGCAAAACTTAACTTTGGTTATTTCTTGTAAATGCCTTTGATAATCATAGAAGAAACAAGTCATCTTTCTAAAAATGACGTGATACAATCACTTCAAACCAATCCCTTGCCATCTGGAAACCTTCACTGTAATAACCAATCATTGTAAAGGGTAAATTACCTTCTTATTTTCACTTTATAAGCTGCCCTAGGACTTCATGTCCGTGAACTTTATCATATAAGTGTTTGATTTTGAAAACTTCCAGTACCCAAACTGGTCTTACTTGCAAAATAAACTCTTACTAAATGCTATTTATTAATCTGGTGATTTTAGTTCTGACATTTCTGGATTTTTGACAGTTTTTTTGTGTCAGAAATGGGACCAAAAAGACCACCAAGGTCTCTGAGAAATCAGGTGCTGGTACCCACAGAGCCCACTGATCTCAGTGCTTTCTCCCTGACCCTGGAGTTTGAGAGTATGTCTCTCTTTGCATTTTGAGCTGTCTGACTATATTGTTCATACCTTTATTTTGTTTGCTGAAGTCACTCTATTCTACTCAAAGTTGGGGGTGGGCAGAGATATGTGATTCCTTGTGTTTTGGAACAGCTGTTTAAAAACAAGGCCTTTCATAGTTAAGATGTCTTTGGAAATCTAAAGGCAGGGATGTGTTCTCCCCCAGAATCCCTACTTCCTACATGTATGCCCACTACGGGCCAGTATCTTTCATGTTCTGAGAAAACTGGGTGAACTCTTGGATAATTTGGAATTGTAAATGGCCACGCTGGGCAATCTTTAACTTAGATAAGATAGTCCACCTTAAGGGGTATCCTTGAAAAGAGAGAATCCCAAACTTCTTAGAGACAATGGAATTCATTTGTTTATCTGCACGCTGAAGATTCTTAAACACAAAATGACTCTAAAAATAGTTCTAAAAGGATCCTTTACAGCATGCAAATAAAAAATCTTTAATAAAAAACTCTGGCTATCTAAACAGGTAATCTTAACTTAGTCCAACTGCCAGAAAAAACAATTTGGGTCCAGTTATTCTTTTTGAGCTTTTATTATGATACCTGAGCTATGGCACACATTTTTAATGGAAGCTGTAAATTCTGTTTCTGCCTACATGTTTCTGAATATGTACATGTATATATAAGTATACTATGCATAAGTGATATTTTTAAAGAGCTCTATTTGATTGGCCTAAAGAAAACTAAGCATATACCCTGAAAAAAAAACATAATTCAAAAGGACACATGTACCCCAATGTTCCCTGTAGCACTGTTTACAATAGCAGGGACATGGAAACAACCTAAATGTCCAATGAGAGATGAATGTGTAAGGAAGATGTGGTACATATATACAATGTAATATTACTCAGCCATAAAAAAGAACAAAATTGGTTCATTTGTAGAGATGTGGATGGACATAGTGTCTGTCATACAGAGTGAAGTAAGCCAGAAAGAGAAAAACAAATATTGTATATTAGTGCATATATGTGGGATCTAGAAAAATGATACAGATGAACCTATTTGCAGGGCAGAAACAGAGACATAGTCATAGAGGAAGGACATCTGGAAACAGCAGGGGATGGTGAGGGTGGGATGAATTGGGAGATTAGGATTGACATATATGCACTACCATGTGTAAAAGAGATAGCTAGTGGGAACCTGCTGTGTAGCACAGGGAGCTCAGCTTGGTGCTCTGTGATGACCTAGATAGGTGGGATTGAGGGGTGGTGAGTAGAAGGGAGGTCCAAGAGGGAAGAGATATATGTATACATATAGCTGATTCACTTCATTGTACAGCAGAAATTAACACAACATTGTGAAGAAATTATACTCTGATAAAAAAATAAAAAAGAAAACATCATATTACTTGAAAAGAAAACTAAGAACTTATATAGAATAAGTATTCCTAAAACTTTCAGAAATATAAGAACTAACCCAAATGTTTTTCAAGGTCTCAGGATCTGCAATAACTTTTGATAAATAAAAGCTGGTGTAAGTTTGTTGGTTTAGTGAAAGCAGGCATTTCTTCAGTGTTGCTTACATTAAGCATAATGCAAACATAGCTGTTTCTACCTGGGTTTACTAGTCAGATAAGCTCATTCTACCTCTGTGTCATAGAATTCATCAGCAAGAAAAATAAGATGTTTGTTAGCTGTTCCATATCTAATCTATGCACAATTGTTAAAAACAAGTTAATTTAGTTAAATGTAAGTACAATTTTACACTGTTAAAATAAATAATGGATACTCATTGAATATCCACATCATTTCCAAATAAGATAATATACTGAGACATTGATTGTGAAAAACATACCTAAACCTGTCCATTTTTGACTTAATTTTTAGAGAGACAAAGTATATTTGGGTCTATCAATAAATGTATCTTTTTCCTCATTAAAAAATTATACTATGGAAAATGTCAATAGTAAGTTATGAGTTTTTATAACTATATATCTATAAGTTTGCTAATCTACTACAGGACACTAATATATGACAGACAGTTCACAACTGGCTGCTACCTAGATTTCACTGGAAAATGGAGGTTACTAATACTTACAATTTATAATCAAATATGTAAAAAATAAAACTACTAGAAATAATACAAACAAAGGGAAACAAATTTGTGTACAAAATAAGGAGAGAAAATAGGGTGTATTTTTAAATGAAGAAAATGCAAAGAATATAGAAGTGCTTTCTTTAGAGAAAGAGGAGAACAGTTTTGTCCTAAAATGAAGGGACTGGTTGTTCCAGTATATGAAAGGAAAAAGAATACGACAGATCTAGAAGGACATAGAAAATGTCAGAAGTTTATGGAAAATAAATTTTAGGTTATGCGGTCAAAGCTAGATAGAACCAAATATGTTTATTTATAAAGGTTTATATTTATGTGCTCAATAATGTAGATACAAAACTAACACAATTTTCTCTCTATTAAAATCATAAAATTTCTTAGATTATTGCCCTGGTCTTAGTAAAATATTATAAATGGTTTTTCTTTACCTATAATGTCACCTGCCTAGGAGACAGTGCTTCTGTGCCTTAGGAAAATATTCTTGTACTTTATACTGTCTTTATCAGGTCTTTGATTACTTAGAAAAACTGAGTATTTTCAACATTAAAAATCTAAAATTTTTTTTAACAACTATGTAAGTTTCTCTAATTGCTTTTAAAGACTTTTAGCTGGCATTTTGCATGAGTGGATAACTAAATATTGTTTCACAGTGATCAGTGGTCCTATTTGATCAAGTGTTTTAAATCTTTTGACATTTTCAACAAAAAAATTCTGAATAAAGTCTATTTGCCCTAGAACTAGATGTTCAAAGGGCCCTAAAAGATCTCAGAGTTGCTCTGTCTCCTTATAAAAAGAGAGATATAATCTAGTCAGGCTTATTAGGCTTATTGATATGTTAAATTTTGTGAGAAGAATTATCATATAAAAGGTAATGTTTATCTTAGATTTTGTGTAATGGGTATATGCTATTAGTATGTGTTCTAGAAATTACATGAAATTTCTAAAATTCTGGCATGTCTTGGTGTAGTATCTCATAATTCCAGTTATTATCTTGCAATACTATATGTCACACAAATAATTTATTCTCAATGCATCACTTGTTTTGGTGAACTCTCAACAGTTTAACCATGGGTATTTCTAAGTCTTTTGCTGCTCACAGACAGTTATTGTTTTCCTCTTGATTCTGCTCTGAGAGAATTTACCATCAATGTATGCAATAATGCTTTACCATCAAAGACATTTGTGGAAAAGGCTCCAGCAAGTACTCCAGAATATGAGTTTGGTGACTCTAAGATCATAACACTGAACTGTAAGAATTTCTACAGCTCCAGTGGAAAACTGACTGATACATGAACCTGATAATCCAAGATGAAACAAAACAAGACTTATTTACAGGGTACTGAATGAACTAATGAAGATGATTACAATTTTTATGACTTGTTTTGTGCTTAACTCTTCAGTGAGTTTACTCCTTCTGTCCCATTATATTTATTTGTTTTAATTTCTTCTGCACTTAACTTTTGCTACAAATATTCTTGAGATTTTATTTAAAATCTAGTTAAGATACATCAAAACAGTTTGATCACTTCACATTTTGTTTTATGCTTTGTTAGGTAAGGTCAGGGCAGGTGTTAATTCAGACTTAATTTTGCCTCACTGCCTAGATGATACCCTTTGGAGTATGCTCCCAAATATCCTATTGAACTATGAAGCCCTCCATCCTGGCTGGTAGAAATGCAAACAGTTCCTGACCATCTTTGAGATAGGATATCTTTTCATAGACTCCAGTAGTTTGTTGACACACATGTGCTCATCAGTAGTCAGCTGGAGATTTGAGGGAATACCCTGATCATCCCTAGGGTTCTCTGTCTGTGCCATTCTCTCCCCTCTGATACTCTGCCCTGTGTACTCAAGATGCCCTGCCCTCTCTTGGCCCCCATCTCTGTCTCCTTGAAATACTGAGTCTGCCAGCCTCTGACTGGTTTCACCCCCTGTCTGCTCTGGACACTCTCAAGGCAGTGATCTGGGACAATTTTAGGGCTCACCTCCTTTATTTTCTCTCTTTCAGTATCATTGTTTTTATTGCCTGATGTACAATGGCCTGAAACCATTGTTTCACACATCTTGTCCATTTTTTTGGTTTGTTTTTATTTCAAAAGTGAGAGTAAATCTAATCCCTGTTACTCCTTCTTGTCAGGAAACTTTGATTATTTATTTTTATATGTGTATCAGGAGGCTGGCAGTAAAGAAAGTAATTAAGGACACTTGGGTATAAACATATCAAAAAAGATGACTTCATATTTGAGAAGACACCCACTTATACACATTTAAAAAAAGGGAAAAAGATATAATTAGAAACATAAAATCAGTTTCAGCTGAGGCTTGAAAACAATGGACAATGCATTCTAATTAGGACCAGTCTGCTGGAATCGCAAAATGTTAATGACAGAAAACCAGTCAACCCACCTCCACACTTCAAATTTTTGGAAGGAAGTTGTCCTCCAGCATCAACCAACTACACTTCAAAAGAGTTTGGAATGTTTGAGAAAAGAAATATGGAGAGAAATACATTATTTTTTGTTGAGCTGTGAGCTCCACCATTTTAAAGAGGGTGATGATTCAGATTTCCTGCTCTTCATCATAAGTCTGGTAAAGGGGAAGAAGAATCACTTAGCTTGAAATCTGTCCCTAGAAGTAGACCTGTGTCTGTCCTCACCTTTCAAATCTAAAATCAAGAGAGTTGTATTGCCTAGATGCTGAGGGGTAAACCAAATGTGGATGGCTGGATTTACCATCCTGCACTTTTAGATTTCATTAAGCAAACAGTATGTTTTCTGTTGCCTACTGATCTAAGTCACTAGTGATAGAGGGTCAGCCTGGGGATATCCAGAATTCTTTCTAAGAGCAAAGGTGTAAAGATCATGTCAGAAGGTATTATTTGATCCAGCTAGAAGTATTATTAGGAGGGTGAGTCAAAAATTATCTGCACTCTGGATGTAGAATTTATTTTAATTAACTTTCAGAAAACACAAATACATCATTTTTCAACATAATCTCCTTGCTTTTTGATACACTTTGTCCATCTGTCAACAAGCTTTTGTATTCCCTCATTAAAAATGTCTTAAGCTGAGCTGCAAGCCACAAATGCATAGCTGTCTTCACTTCTTCATCAGAAGTGAATCTTTGTCCTTGTAGGGCTGCTTTCAGGGGACCAAACAGGTGAAAGTCCAGTGGAACAAGATCAGGACTATAGTGAGGATGCTTTACCACCTCAAAGTGAAGTTTTTGCAGAGTGTTGACAGTGTGGACAGAAGTGTGTGGACGTGCTTTGCCATGCAAGATCACAATGCCCTTGGAAAGCAGTCTTCTGTGTTTAATCCAAAGTTTAGGCTTCAGCTCTTCAATAAGCATCTCACTGTAACGAGCACTGTTAATTATTGAACCTCTTTCCTTATAATGTTCCAATACTGGCCCTTGAGAATCCCAGAAAATTGTAATCATCAATTTTCCTGCTGATGGTTGACTTTTAAACTTTTTCTTGGTCAGCAGTTGAGGATGTTTCTGTTCCATACTCTGCCTTTTCCTCTCTGGCTCATAGTGATGAATCCATGTCTCATCACCAGTAATGATTCTCTTTAAGAAACTTTCACCTTCCTTAGAGTATCAGTCCAAATTTTGTTTGCAGATATCCAAACACTTCTGTTTATGCTCTTCTATGTGTTATTTCCATACCTATCTTGCACAAAGTTTTCAAAACCTAAGTCTGTCGTGGGTTACTTTGTTTTGAGGTGTTAAAGCATCCTTCCTATAGTCCTGATATTGCTCCACTGAAGTTTCACCTGTTTGGTCTCCTGAAAACAGCCCTATGAGGACAAAGATTCACTTCTGATGAAGAAGTGAAGACAGCCATGTATTTGTGGCTCGCAGCTCAGCCTAAAATATTTTTTAATATTTATAATAAAAGCTTGTTGACAGATGGACAAAGTGTATCAAAAATCAAGGCAATTATGTCAAAAATGATGTAGTTGTCTTTTCTAAAATTTAATGAAAATAAATTCTACAGCCAGAGTGTGGATAATTTTTGACTCACCCTCATAGATACCTAGGTGCAGATATGTTAGAAAGAAATGAGTGAGGGAGAAGCTACAGGAAATTGAAGGTGAGGTGTTCCCAACTAGTATTTGGTTGTCTGAGGAACACGTGGTAACAGTCATGTAAGATCCTGGGGTTTATAAAGATCCCAGAGTTTATAAAGATCCCAAGGTCATAGTGTGATGCCACTCATGCTACCTTACTGCCTACTTGCCTCTTCACTGCCCCTGTGCTCCAGCGCTGGAGGTTCAGAATCAAATTGGGTTGAGGAAAAAAAGAAAGGCAAGAAATTAAAGGAGGAGAAACATAAGACACCTTTCCCTGAATCTGGGCTTCAGAGTTTGCTCACATGTGACTGGGGATGGGGCGGTGTAGCGAAAGCAGAGCAGCCATGACATGAAATCACTCAAAGCATTCACTGCTAGACATTTCAGTTCCTGATAAAAAGAGCCTGAATTATTTTATAATTACCAAAAATGTGTGGGATCTGACAATGCCCTCTTCCTAGTCAAATGGAGCAATAACTAATCCAGCTGAATTTACAAACAAAAAGCCCTTTAGGATTACATCCCAGCAGTTATGCTTATTCAGTGAAATAGTTTTCTATATTAACAGCAACACACATGCATATGCCCCCATTCCAAGACAGGGAGACATGGTGTTTGCATTCATGAATATAGGAATAGACTTCACATGGCATTGTCTGCTTGACTCACTAAATATTACACTATTTACTAATAGTAATGCCAATTGATGTAGCATGATTTTGACCCCTTTCCTATTGTTTTATATATGGGCTTTTTGTCCCATGAAGGCTTTTTCATATCTGGGTTCCAATATCTCAATGAGTGAAAGCAGTGTTTTCCTCAGTGGGAAAACAAGGGAAAGCAGTGGCAAATGGTGACTATGGTACTGATGTTGGCCAGGGCTATCTCAGTGTCTCAGGACTCTGCATGGTAGGAAGCCAAACTTGCTACCAGGTAAGCCAAACTCACTACCAGGCAGCCAAACTTGCTAACAGGTGTCTAGCAGCTAGCAGCAAATCCAAGGGAGTTAATTATTCATCAGTGTCACTAGAGGCTACTTTGCAACAAAGTTTAATGTGGATGATAAATGACCCTTAGCTTCCCAAAGCTCTAGGACTAAATATGTAGTTTAGGGGAAGATCAGACACTTCATCAATTTCCTTGCCTTTATCTTGAATTGTCCTGTGACTACATCTTCTAATTAGTTCTAAATGCCACAAGCATATCTCCAGCTACCAAGCCAGCCATCAAAGGACAGACAGCATCTCAGAAAGGCTTGTGGAGCCTGCTGTGTACCCTCATCATAGCCAATGTGGTGTGTACCTTCATCATGTCCCCATGATACCAAACCTCAACATTTTGTCTGAGGCTCTGATACTCTGCTTAATGCTTGCTGTATTCATCCCTTAAACAACTATTTATTGAATGTTATCATGTTCCAGGTATTGTGTGACTTACTGGAAATACAAAAGCAAATATGGCAAAGACTAACCCTCAATTATTTTGAATTCTAACCCCAAAGTTATACCTGGGCTGTGCAAGCAGATAAGCTCATTTGTTGTATTAGTTAAGATGTTTACTAATGCAAGGATTGGAAACCCAATCTCTAAGAAGCCTAACAAGTAATGATCTCATTATCTCCAGTTGGAAAGTTTAGAAGTAGGGCAAACTTCAGGATATGTTTATTGATTCAGTTGCTTTAGAAGCCATTAAGGATTCAAGCTTTTTCTACTCCTCTAGTTTTCCAAATTATGGAAATCTCAGCCATCTTGCATTGAAGTCACAGGCAAAATAATCCTTCTACCAAACTGTCCTCATTTAGTCTCATTTCTTAGATCACTACCTTGAGACAAAACTAGCCTATTCCTTTATAAACTTGCCAAAGGCCACAAGAAATTGTGAACACACACTGTATTCTATAATTTTACTACCATCTGCAGAAATATTGTGGTCTTGGTTGCCTGGAAACAATGTAGAACATGTAGCAGCCTAGCCAACTTCACAACCAAGTTCTCAGACAGGGATTATGAAGCCCTCATTGCTAATAATTCTACTTTTCCTTACAAGTAATTCCATATTTTAAAATCTGTTGCTTGCAGGGATCCAAGAATACTACCTTATTTTGAATCAATTGATATATACTTTTCTTCAATTAACAAAACCCCAACTGAATGCTCTTAAATAATAGGGATGGAATCATTCACATGACAGGAGATTCAGATGAAAGGCATACTTCAGGGTTCAAATGTGTCTATAGGGACCCAAGTTGCAAGCATTTCCTTGCATTTCTCTGTACACTTTTAGATTTACCATAAGTTTGGTTCTCTTTATGGTCATGAAATAGCTGCTACCAGAAACTGGGGCAAAATTCTTCCTTACTTTCAGCTAGAGAGTAAAACTTACTTAACTTTCCTATAAGTGCCAAGCAAGCCTATTCTTGGAACAAAATGAGTGATGGCAAATTAAAAAAGACATTCGATCTTACTATTAGATGTTCAGCCCACAATCATTCTATATTTATAGTATAATGAGAAAATTTTGATAAGTGAGTATAAGTATTTATATAATGAATTAGTGTTTGGATTTCAATAATACCCACCCTTCCCCTAATTTACAAAATCATTTGAGACATAGATGCATCATTCAGAATTACAATGTTCAGGTTTTTGCTGCTAGTTCTATAACAGAAAGTAGCTTGGTCAGATGGAGTTCCTTCACATTACTAATACCTTGGGGCCTCCATTTGGATCTTGGGGCATTTTGCATAAGGGAGAGTTTGTGTCTGAAGAAGATTCAGCTGTAAAGAGGAATATCTGCCCTGTAGCTCTTGGGCCCTCAACAGTGTGCAGTATTAGGAATTTGCCTACTGACTTGCCCCTAGTAAGTAGAATCCAGCACACAACTGGTGAGCTCACTTTATGCATGGACAGGAGAACTAGATGGATGTGTCAACTACAGGACAATAGAGCCAGAAGTGAGAGAGAACATATGCACAGATCCTTTTTCCAGTCTCACCATCTTTAATTTTCATCCCTAGGGAAGAGTGAATGAAGAACAGCCACCCTTCAATATTTCCAAAGATGTCCAGAAGGAGGATGTTTTAATTCATAGACAGACAAAAGTAAGTGAGTGATATACCTCCTTTCTACACTCTATTGTCCCAGATCCTACCCAATGCTGTCCTCACAGTTCCAGGTTGCTGAGTTCATGTGTTCCCTAAGTGATGGAAGGCATTGACCATTAACTATAGCTCTGATGGAGCACCTGGAATAGACATCCTTAATCTTCAGTGGGTAATTCTTCTCTTTACTTGCTTTTTGTTGTTGTTGTGGTGGTGGTGTAACCCCCCAGAAGGGGATTAGGAGAAATTTAAAACTATTCTTCTTAGGAAGAATAAATATGCAGTTTGGTTTTTACAGCTTTTTTTCCAATCCAAGTGACTTTTGATTGGTCAGATTCAAGAATGAAGAGTTTAAGCATTCCTTTATTTGTTGACTAATTTCTAAGTCATCCACCAATGAACCAAGGGGTTATCAGAGGGCGATGGAGCTTTAATACTGTTGAGGATTGAAATTCCCATGTAACATTTACCTCTATAATCAAAACTGAACATAATATAATGCTAAACTTGACACTATAAAATAATGCATTGCAATAAGTAGCAGCTGCCTTTTTTCTTAATCCACATCCTGAAGGTATTAAAGCTGAACAGCAAAATGATCCCTGAGGTGCCTTTCCCTTACAGTGAGTTTTCTAAATAACAAGGCTATTGAGATGTAATTAACATATAAAATTTCCCTTTCAAGTGTACAGTTTTGTATTTTCCAATATGTTCACAGAATTGTGTACCCATGATCACTATCTTATTTTAGCATATTTTCATTACCCCCCCAAAGAAAACTAATATGCATGAGCAATTGTTCCTTGTACCTACCTCCCCTGAGTGCTTGGAAATCATTAATCTAACTTCTGTCTCTTTGGATTTGTCTATTCTGGAGAATTCATTTAAATAGACATAAAATATGTGGCCTTTGGTGACTGACTTCCTTCAATATATATAATACATTCAAGGTTTCCTATGTTGTGGCACAATCAGTGCTATATTCTATTTTATTGCTAAATAATATTTCATTGTATGGATATGACATGTTTTGTTTATTTATTCATCAACTGATAGACACATGTTGTATCTACATTTTTGGCTGTTATGAATAATATTGCTTTGGTCAATTATGTACAGATTTTTTATATGGGCATATGTTTTCAGTTCTTTTTGATATATACATAGGAGTGGAAATGCTGGGTCATATGATAACTCAGTGTTTAACATTTTGAGGAACTGTCAAACAGTTTACCAACGTGATTGCATCACTTACAATCCTACTGGCAATGTATGAGGGCTCAAATTTCTCCACATCTTCATCAGCACTTTTTTTTGTCTGTGTTTTTTAAATTTAGCTATTTTACTGGGGTTGAAACTTTTGATAGGCATTCCCCTATTGACTTAAGACGTTGAGCATATTTTCATGTGCCTAATCACTACTTCTGTACATTCATAGGATAAATATTTGTTAAAGCTTTTCCTGTTTTTTAACTGGGTTATTTGTCTTCTATCATAATTTTAAGAGTGTATGTTCTCAATACCATTCTCTTATCAGATATATAATTTGCAAATATTTTTCCCATTATATGAACTGTCATTTCAATTTTTTTAATGGAAGTCCTTTGAAAGAAAATATTTTTTAAATGGTGATGAAGTTCCATTTATTTTATCCTGTGTCACATGTGATTTTGATGTCATATTTAAGAAATCATGAGGAAAAAGATGGTGGTGAAGTAGAAGGATGTGGAATGCATCAGGAATACATCAAAAGATGCAATGATTCCCACAGAGGCTGGCTGAACACTAGCAGAGGACCTTGAACATAAGAAAGGACTGCAAAGTTCCCTACATAACTGGGTAGAATGGAGGGGGAAAAGAAAAAAAAAAAAAAAGAGAAAGAGGAGAAGAAAGGAAAGGGATGGGTCCTACACCCTGGGGCAGGGAGAGCTGAAACAGAGGAGAGATTGCTGAATTTGGGGAAAACCCTCCTTATCTGACAAAGAAACACCCTCTCTGGTGGGGAATTTGATTGGGTCAGAAAGGAGACATTGGGGACTATCCAAAAGGGTGAAGTGGCCAGTCTGTGACAGACAAGAAAGAGTGAGAAACAGACAGAGGTCTGCACCATGGTTGTGAATGTCCTGGACAGAGATATGGGCTCACAGCAGTACGGGGATCTGGGAGCTGGAATGTGAGAACCGGAGAACTGGTTAAGGGTGAGAAACATTGTTGGCTGTGGGGAGGCAGACTGAGGGGAGGAAATCTGCAGTGGAGAATGCCAGCTGCAGAGCTGGGTGGCCATGGTGGCCAGGAGCTACTGCTGAGTTACACGCAGGGGAAGGAGCCACTGTTGTAGCCTTTCCTTCAGCACCTGCAATGAAAAGGGAGGTCCCCTCTGAGCCTGGCTGTTGCAGTCAACAAAGGATAGAAAAAGCACCCTGGTGGGGCTGGCCTGGTGTCCCTGCTGCCAACAGTCAGAAGAAGTCCACAGAGCAGGCCATCTCTGGAGACATTCTGCTTATACCCTAACCCACTGGCTTCCCTGTGCAATAGGTGCCAGAACCACCACCAGGGCTCCCATGAGCCAGGCAGGGCACTACTGCTGAGTCACATGCAGGGAAAGGAGATAATATTGTACGCCCTCTCTCCCCACACAGCGGTTCCTACCAACAAACAATAAAGGAAGCTCTGCTGGTCACAGAGTAATACAAAAAGCCCCTGAAGGCTGCCGCTCAGGGACCTTGCACTGGGCACTAGTAAAGAACCACACTAAGGCCAGATTTCCTATACCTGTGGCTGCTAGCATCCCTGTGCATTTGGCATCACCACTGGGGCTCCTGTGATCCAAGCAGAGCACTACTGTTGAGTCACATGCAGGGAAAGGAGCCACTATCAAAGCCTTTCTCGTCCCACACACCACCATCTGCAGATGAACAATAAAGGAAGTCCACACTGAGGCAGACCCAAAGAACTCCAAGGCAGCCTCAGGACCAGACTCTGGTTGTTAGACCACATGCAGAAACAGGGACAAAACCAAAGCTGGACACTAGGGACAGAGGAACTAAGGAAGATGTTCTAAAATCTTTCCATCAGATATATACACTGCAGACTAAATCCCTGTGATCAGCTAGTTAGACCCTATGTCTTTGGAATATCTGAGTAGACAATAAATGTTCCACAAATGAAAAAGGTCTAGCTCTGGCAGCTGTGGACTTTGGGAGCAAGCACACATAGGAATTGGGCCAGATCAGAGTCTAAGTGGATACCATAGGACCCACAGCATGTACAGAGTCCAACACAGGGGAAGAGGAGGGCCTCTGGGGGAGGCAAATGTAGCCTGAGGCTCAAGGTATGCAAAAGGACACTTACAGCCAAGAACCCAAGGTAACAGAATTATTATTATTAATTCTATTGATCTGATCCATTCTGTGGGCAGTTCTGGCTTTTGTATTCTTTCTTTCTTTTTTATTTTTTTTAATTATGATCTTAATCCTAAGGGATCATCATGTTTTATAACATATTCTTTATTCTATTTTTAATTTTTATTTTCATTTTAGCTGTTTCATATATTTTGATTTCTAGCTAGCTTTTTATAGTGCTGAGTTTATCTTCCCTATCATCTTTTCTTCTTTATCTTTAATATGCTTCTATTATTTTGCTTTTTCTTTTTATATTTCCAGTCATACTATGCTGTTCTGCAGCTCTGTGTTTTATCCCTTTTTATTTTATTTTATTTTATTTTATTATACTTCTAATCATTATTATTGGTCTGATCTGTTTCCTTGCTTTATTCTTCAGATGACACACTGCTTTGCTTTTGTTATTAGGTTTTGTCCTTATTTTAGTTCCAATTATAATTTTTGATTTTTGTTTAGGGGATCTTCAGACTATCTGGTTGTTTCCTTGCTCTTTGTTATATTTGCTCCCTGTTTCTTTTGGTTCCTGTTACATTTGGTCCTCGTTTTCACAATCCCCCTGTTTTTTGTTTGTTTGTTTTTGTTTTTTTGATTTTGCATTTTTGTCGATTTTCTCTTTAATTGTCTAAGCACTTTCTGGGCTTCTTCTGTCAGGTGGTTTTAGTGCTTTATGTTCTATTTGGTTCTGTTTTTGTTTTTCCTCTGCATGTATGTGTTTCATTGATTGAGTATTTGTTTGTTTTACTTACCCTTTTACCATTAGTCTGGGGCTTGGATAATCTTTTTAAATCCCCTTTATTGCTGGGATGTGTGACCTCTGGAGTTTGGATTCCTCAACCAGAAGTCAAGATGAAGGCTCTGGGAATGGAGCACAGAGTCCAGGACACTAGACCACTAGACAGTCCTCAGCCACAAGGAAGATTAACCATGGAGAACTCTCACAGAGGCCTCTATCAGAGTCTAAGACCCAGCTTCATCCAACTGCCTGCAACTGCCAGTGCTGGATACCTCACACCAAACTACAAACAAGAGAGGCACACAAACCCACCCACCAACACAGACTACCTAGAGCCATATTAAGTTCACAGATACCCTAAAATACACCACCTAACATGGCCTGCTCATCAGAGGGAAAAGACACAGATCCACACACCGGAATGCAGACACCAGAACCTCCCCAAAGGAAGCCTACTCAAGACACTGAACCAACAACACCACAGAGTGTAGAGAGCATAAACAAGAGGAATTGCTACTAGGCAGCTTAGGGAAAGAAGATAACAAGTAATATAAATTAGACAAAATGAGATAACAAAGAAACACCTTGCAGGCAAAGGAGCAAAATAAACACTCACAAGACAAAATAAATGAAAAGGAAATGGGCATATTGCCTGTAAAAGAATTCAGAGTAATGATAGTAAAGATGATCCAAAATTTCGAAAACAAAATAGAGAATATACAAGAAACATTTAATAAGGAACTAGAAGAACTAAAGAGCACACAGACAGTAATGAACAGTACAATAACTGAAATTAAAAGTACTTTAGATGGTATAAACAACAGAATAACAGGCAGAAGAATGAGTAAGTGATGTGGAAGATAGAATGTTAGAAATAATTGCCACAGAAAAGGAAAAATAATGAAAAGAATGGAAAACAATCTCAGAGACCTAAGAGACAACATTAAGTGCAAGCAACATTCAAACAATAGACATCCCAGGAGAAGAAAAAAGAAAGGGTCTGAGAAAATATTTGAAGAGATTATAGTGAAAAACTTCCCCAACATGGGAAAGGAAATAATTAATCAAGTCCAAGAAGCACAGAGTCCCATAAAGAATAAACCCAAGGAGAAACACACTGAGGCACATATTAATCAAACTAACAAAAATTAAACAAAAAGAAAAAACATTAAAAGCAGCAAGAGAAAAGCAACAAACAACATATAAGGGAAAACCCATAAGGATAACAGCTGATCTTTCTGCAGAAACTCTGCAAGCCCGAAGGGGGTGGCAGGATATACTGAAAGTCTTGAAAGAGAAAAAAGTACAGCCAAGAATACTCTACTCAGCAAGAATTCATTCAGATATGATGGAAAAATCAAAAGCTTTACAGACAAGCAAAAGTTAAGACAATTCAGCTCCACCAAAGCAGCAACCATCTTGCAACAACTGCTAAAGGAACTTCTCTAGGCAGGAAATACAAAAGAAGGAAAACTCCTACAAAAACAAACCCAAAACATTTAAGAAAATGGTAGTAGGAATGTATATGTCAATAATTATCTTAAATGTAAATGAATTAAAACTCCAACCAAAAGACACAGACTGGCTGAATGGACATAAAACAAGACTCTTATACATGCTGTCTACAAGAAACCCACTTCAGACCTAGGGACACATACAGACTGAAAGTAAGGGGATGGAAAAAGATATGCCAAGCAAATGGAAGTCAAGAGTAAACTGGAGTAGCAATACTCACATCAGACAAATTACACTTTAAAGACTATTACAAGAGATAAGAAAGGACACTACACAATGATCAAGGGATCAATCCAAGGAGAACATATAACAACTGTAAATATCTATGCACCCAACATAGGAGCACCTTAATACATAAGGCAAATGCTAACAGCCATAAAAGGGGAAATCAACAGTAACACAATAATAGTGGGAGACTTGAACACCCCACTTACATCAATGGAGAGATCATCCAAATAGAAAATAAACAAAGAAATACAAGCTTTAAATGAGGTAACACCCTCTAGATTTAACTGATATTTATAGGATGTTCAATCCAAAAACTAAAAAATACACTTTCCTCTCAAATGCACATGGAACATTCTCCAGGATAGATCACATTTTAGGTCAAAAATCAAACCTCAGTAAATTCAAGAAAATTGAAATCATATCAAGCATCTTCTCTGACCACAATGCCATGAGGCTGGATATCAATTACAGGAGAAAAACTGCAAAATAAACAATTATATGGAGACTAAACAATACATTATTAAAGAACCAAGTAATCACTGAAGAAACAAATTAGGAAATCAAAAAGTACCTAGAAGCAAATGACTATGAAAACGCAACAACTCAAAACCTAAGGGATGCAGCAAAAGCAGTTCTTAGAGTGGAGTTTATAGCAATACAATCTTACCTCAAGAAACAAGAAAAAAATGAATAAACAATCTAATCTTATACCTAAAACAGAGAAAGAAGAAGAAGAAGAAGAACAACAACAACAACAACAACGAAAACCTAAAGTAAGCAGAAGGAAAGAAATAATAAAGATCAGATAAGAAATAAACAAAAAAGAAATGAAGGAAACAATAGCAAAGATCAATGAAACTAAAAGCTGGTGCTTTGAGAAGATAAACAAAATTGAAAAATTAGCCAGACTCATCAGGAAAAAATGGGAGAAGACACAAATCAACATAGAAATGAAAAAGGCAAAGTAACAACTGACACTGTAGAGATAGAAAAGATCATGAGAGAATACTACAAACAACTACATGCCAATAAATTGGATAACCTGGAAGAAATGGATAAATTCTTAGAAAAGCGCAATCTTCCAAGACTGAACCAGGAAGAAATAGAAACCATGAACAGACCAAACACAAACACTGAAATTGAGACTGTGATTAAAAATGTTCCAACAAACAAAAGCCCAGGGCCAGATGGATCCACAGGCAAATTCTATCAAACACTTAGAGAAGAGCTCACACCTATGCTCTCAAACTCTTCGAAAATATTGCAGAAGGAGGAACACTCCCAAACTCATTCTACGAGGCCACCATCACCCTGATACTAAAACTAGGCAAAGATGTCACAAAAAAAGAACATTACAGACCAATATCACTGATGAATATAGATTCAAAAATCCTCAACAAAATACTAGCAAGCAGAATCGAACAGCACATTAAAAAGATCATCCACCATGATCAAGTGAGGTTTATCCCTGAAACGTAAGGATTCTTCAATATATGCAAATCAATCAATGTGATACATCTTATTAACAAATTGAAGGATAAAAACCATATGATCATCTCAATAGATGCAGAAAAAGCTTTTCACAAAATTCAACATCCATTTATGATAAAAGCCCTCCAGAAATTGGGCATAGAAGGAAATTACCTCAACATAATAAAAGCCATATATGAAAAACCAACAGCCAACATCATTCTAAATGGTGAAAAATGGAAAGCATTCCCTCTATGAGCAGGAACAAGACAAGGATGCTCCCTATCACCACTATTATTCAACATAATTTTGGAAGTTTTAGCCACAGCAATCAGAGAAGAAAATGAAATAAAAGTAATCCATACTGGTAAAGAGGAAGTCAAATTGTCACTCTTTGCAGATGACATGATATTATACATAGAAAACCCTAAAGACTCTACCAGAAAACTGCTAGCACTAATTGATGAATTTAGTAAAGTAGCAGAATACAAAATTAATGCACAAAAATCTCTTGTGTTCCTATACACTAACAATGAAAAAGCAGAAAGAGAAATTAAGGAAACTCTCCCATTTACCATTGCAATAAAAAGAATAAAATACCTAGGAATAAACCTGCCTAAGGAGTCACAAGACTTCGATTTAGAAACTATAAGACCCTGAGGAAAGAAATTAAAGATGATACAAACAGATGAAGGGACATAGCACATCCTTGGATTGGAAGAATCAACATTGTGAAAATATGTATACTAACAAAGCAATTTACAGATTCAATGCAATCCCTATCAAATTACCAATGGCATTTTTCCCAGAACTAAAACAAGAAATTTTAAAATTTGTACAGAAATGCAAAAGACCCTGACTAGCCAAAGCAATCTTGAGAAGGAAAGACAGATCTGGAGGAATCAGGGTCCCTGACTTCAAACTATACTACAGGCTACAGTGATCAAGACAATATGGTATTGGCACAAAAACAGAAAAAAATGTCAATGAAACACAATAGAGAGCCCAGAGATAAACCCACACACATATGGGCACCTTATCTTTGACAAAGGAGGCAAGAATATACAGTGGAGAAAAGAAAGCCTCTTCAATAAGTGGTGCTGGGAAAATTGGACAGCAACATGTAAAAGAATGAAATTAGAAAACTACATAACAACATACACAAAAATAAACTCAAAACAGATTAAAGAGCTAAATGTAAGGCCAGATACTATAAAACTCTTAGAGGAAATCATAGGCAGAACACTCTACGACATACATCAAAGCAAGATCCTTTTTGACCCACCTCCTAGAATCATGGAAATAAAATAAAAAATAAACCAATGGGACCTAATGAAACTTAAGGGCTTTTGCACAATAGAAGAAACCATAAGCAAGACAAGAAGACAACCCTCAGAATGTGAGAAAATATTTGCCAATGAAGCAACTAACAAAGGATTGATCTCCAAAATATACAAGCAGCTCATGCAGCTTAATAACAAAAAAGCAAATAACCCAATCCACAATTGGGCGGAAGACCTAAACAGACATTTCTCCAAAGAAGACATGCAGATGGCTAACAAACACATGGAAAGATGCTCAACATCACTAATCGTTAGAGAAATGCAAGTCAAAGCCACGATGAGGTGTCACCTCACACTGGTCAGAATGGCCATCATCAAAACATCTAGAAAGAGTAAATGTTGGAGAGGGTGTGGGGAATGGGAAACCCTCCTACACTGTTGATTGGAATATAAATTGGTACAACCACTATAGAAAACCGTATTGAGGTTCCTTAAAAAACTAAAAGTAGAACTACCATATGACCCAGCAATCCCACTCTTGGAAATATACCCTGAGAAAACCATAATCCAAAAAAAACATGTACCACAATGTTCATTGCAGCACTATTTACAACAGCCAGGACATGGAAGCAAATGCCCATCAACAAATCAGTTGGTAAAGAAGATGTGGCACATATATACAATGGAACATTACTCAGCCATAAAAAGGAATGAAACTGAATTATTTGTAGTGAGGTGGATGACCTAGTGAGGTGGTGTATGAGTCTGTCATACAGAGTAAAGTAAGCCAGAAAGAGAAAAACAAATATCGTATGCTAACTCATATATATATGGAATCTAAAAATGGTACTGATGAACCCAGTGACAGGGCAAGAATAAAGATACAGATATAAAGAACAGACTTGAGGACATGGGGTGGGAGGCAAAGGGGAAGCTGGGATGAAGTGAGAGAGTAGCATTGACATATATACACTACCAAATTTAAAATAGATAGCTAGTAGGAAGTTGCTGCATAACATAGGGAGATATACTCGATGATGTGTGATGACTTAGAGGGCTGGGATAAGGAGGGTGGGAAGGAGATGTGGGAGGGAGGAGATATGGGGATATATGTATAAATACAGCTGATTCACTTTGTTCTACCTCAAAAATGGGCACAATAGTGTAAAGCAATTATATTCCAATAAAGAGCTTAAAAAAAAAAGATCTGGAAAAAACAACCACAAAAAATCATTATTTAACCCAAGATTAAAATGTTTACCTCTAAGAACTTTATAGTTTTACCTCAAATTTCTATCTATAATCTTTTAATTTTTGTATGGACATACCGTTCTAACTTCATCTTTTGAATGTGGATATCCAGTTGTCTCACACTATTTTTAAAAATTACTTCTATTTAATTGTCTTGGCTTTCCTGTCAAATACCAATAGACTGTAAATGTGTAGATTTATTTTTGAACTCTCAAATCTATTCCTTTGCCCTATGTGTCATTATACCAGCACCACACTGTCATATGAGTCTTCAAATTTTGTTTTCCTTTTGTAATATTGTTTTAAATATTCCGAGTCCTGTACATTTTCCTATGAGTTTTCCAATCAGCTTGCCAATTTCTGCAAAAAGCCATTTCGAATATCAAGGGGTTACATTGAATATTAGGTCACCTTGGGGAGTACTACCATCTTAGAAATAAGTCTTCCAGTATGTGAACCTGAGATACATTTATTTAGGTCTTCTTTATTTGCACCCATGATGTTTTATATTTCTCAGGGTACAAGTCTCAAAATTCATTTGTAAATTTATTCGTCAGTATTCTGTTTCTGTTGATGCTATTTTAACTGGAATTATTTTCTGTGTTCATTTTTAGATTGGTCTTTGCTAATGAATAAAATACAATTGATTTTTATATATTGGTCATATATTATAACTCTGCTTAACTCTTTGAAAAGTTCACAATCTTTTTGTGGATTCCATAGAAATTTCTACAAAACAGATCATATTATTTTCAAAGAAAGAGAGTCTTACTTACATTTTTCCCAATCAGGATGTCTTTTATTTCTATTTCTTTAGTAGTTCCTCTGACTAGAACCTCAAGAATAAGGTGGAATTAAAGTGATGAGAGAAGACATGAGAGTATTCTTTCTGCTTTTATTGTTACAGTGATCAGCTTTTCACTATCAAGTATGATGTTAATTGTGACTTTTTCACAAATGCTCTTTATTAGGTTGAGGAAGTTGCATTCTGTCCCTAATTTTTTTGAGTTTTTTTTTTTTTTTTTCATTTTTAATCTTGAAAGGTACAGTCATCCCTCGGTATCCATGAGGGATTGGTTCCAGGACACCAGATTCCACAGATGCTCTAGTCCGTTATATAAAATGGCTAAGGGTTTGCATGCAACATGCACACATCCTCCCATATACTTAGTTATCTCTAGATAACTTATGATACTTAACACAATGTAAATACTATGTAAGTGTTTGTAAATAAAATGTAAATGCTATGTAAATAGCTGTTGGCATGCAACATAAGCTTTGCTTTTTGGTGTTCTCTGGAATTATTTTTTCAACTATTTTTAATCCATGGTTCATGGAATTTATGGGTGCAGAACCTGTGGATATGGGGGGCAGTTAATTTTTGTCAAATACACTTTCTACATATTCTGAGATGTTCATGTGATTTTGTTCTTTATTCCATTGATATGGTGAAATACATTTTTTAAAAAATGTTGAACCCACCTTGTGAAATAAATCCACATCATTGTGGTGTTCCATTCTTTTTATATTTTGCTTGATTCAATGTTCTGGCATTAGGATTTCTTTAAAATTTATTTATTAATTTATTTATTTTTGGCTGCTTTGGGTCTTCATTGCTGTGCACAGGCTTTCTCTAGTTTTGGCAATCAGGGGCTACTCTTTGTTGCAGTGCACGGGCTTCTCATTGTGGTGGCTTCTCCTGTTGTGGAGCATGGGTTCTAGGTGCATGGTCCTCTGTAACTGTGGCACTCAGGTTCAGTAGTTGTGTCACACAGGCTTAGTTGCCCCGTGGCATGTGGGGTCTTCCCAGGCCAGGACTTGAACCTGTGTCCCCTGCATTGGCAGGTGGATTCTTAACCACTGTGCCACCAAGGAAGTCACTGGTATTAGGATTTTTGCATCCATATTCATAGGTATAAAGTTCTGCAGTCTTCTTAGGTTGTATTTGTCTGATTTTTGTACCATGGTACACTTCAAAGAGTGTGTTTGGAAATTGTTTTGTTGTTGTTGTTGTTCTTTCCTCTTCTGTTTTTGGAAGTTTGTGAAGAACTGTTGTTATATTTTCTTCTAAGTATTTTGTACAACTCACCAGTAATCTAGAATTAGGTTTACTTTTGGGAAAGTTTTTGGTTATTTACTCAGTATCTTATAGATCAATTCAGATTTTCTGTTTCTTTTTGAGTCAATATCAGTAATTTGCTCATTCAAAGTAATCTGTCCATTTCAGCTATGTTATCTAATTTGTTGTGTACAATTGTTCATAATGTTTTCTCATAATCTTTTTTTATTTCCTACATTTGGAAGTAATATACCCTCTTTTATTACTGACTTTGGTGTTTTGAGTCTCCTCTTGTAAAAAAATGAGTTGTTAAGAAACAGTTTTGTTAATTTGATTTCTACTTTTAACAAACCAAATTTGACTTTAATTTCTTTTACTAGCAAGTGCAACATCTAGCATCTCATGAACTGTTTTACTGATTTTTTTTCTCTGTGTTTGGACCATGCTTTCCTGTCTTTTTCATGACATGAAATTTTTGTTTAAAACTGGACATATTAAATAGTGTAATTTAGCAAATTTTTTTTTGCAAATCTTTATTGGAGTATAACTGTTTTACACAGTTGTGCCAGTTTCCACTGTACAACAAAGTGAATCAGCTATATTTATGCATATATCCCCATATACCCTCCCTCTTGAGCCTCCCTCCCACCCTCCCTATCCACCCCTCTAGGTTATCACCAATCATTGAGTTGATCTCCATGTGCTATGCAGCAGCTTCCCACTAGCCTTCTATTTTACATTTGGTAGTGTATATATGTCCATGCTACTCTCTCACAACTTTTGAAGTCTCATTCTCCAGTTTCTTCCCCAAGATTTGCTCTTGTTGCTGTTTCCTACAATCTGTAAAGTCTGTACTCTGTGCCATGTGTGGCCACTGATGTCTCGGCTCAGCTGGCTTAATTGCCAGGTCATGATTGGACAGATATTTCCCTAATTGTCTTAATCTACTGTTTGCTGTCTTTTGTTTGTTTTGTTTTGTTTTTTGAGGGGCTCTGTGTGTGTTTGGAGTCTGCCTTCATGGCTCTCTCAGGTAATTTCCATCTCATGCACTTGCTGCCCGTGCAGAGCCTCGGCACCAGCCAGAGATGAGAGATCCAGGCCTTCTCAGCTCCTGGGGTGCACACAGTGCTGCACATGTCTGTGGCCTTCCAGATTCCCAAGAATACGTCTCAAGTTTCAGAGTCCCATATGCACATCTCTTTCTCTGGCTTTTGTTTTGGGTTCTCCTCCTCAGCAATCTGTGATGTTAGGCAATTGCTGATTATTTTAAGATGTAACCGGGCAAATGACTATTCACAGTGAACAAAACCTGAGTCAGATCAAGTAAGATGAGCCCAGTAAGTGGGACTTCCAAGGAATTGCCATACAGGACAAATGTGCACAATTCTTTGTGACTGGGGCTTTTGGTGGAGCTCTAAATCTGTTCTGCCTCCTCCAAGGGTGCTTGGCTGTTGATTTTCACAGCTACTGTGATTGTGAGGCTAATTTATATTGTTGGGTTGTTGTGTATTTTTGAGACTACCAAGATGCTGTTTATTGAAGGATAAGAATAGGACAACTGAAAATGCTGCAATGTTTGCCTCTCTTTTTGCAGCTTTTTTTATTATGTTTGTTTTTTAATAAAAGTTCCTTGGATTGTTGCAAACCTTTGGCTAATTTCCAGAGAACTGAAAGTTGGTTTTGACAGTTTTTGCCAATTTCTCATTGCTTTTAAAGAGGAGTAGAATTTTGCAGGTGCTTACAATGCCATTTTGGAAGTGCTTCCCAGTGACTAACTTTTGAAATACTCAATAAATAAAAAATATAATAGCATGAGGGCAAGGATTTTTTTCTGTCTTTTTTTTTTAATGAATTTTCCTTGGTTCCTAGTGATGGCCACATATGTGGGGACTCGATAAATATTTGTTGAATCAATTCATTATTTTTTGTTGTTGATAAAAATGAAAGTCAATATAAATTAAATCTCAAAAAACGTGGATTGAATGCACATGGCATATTGAAAAGACTACCTCCAACATTTTTAGTCTGTGCCTCTGTGCCATGCCAGCAATATGTTTATTGTTTATTCCACACTATTTCATTTAACCTTCACAACAACCATTTGTAGTTTCACTGAAGTTAGAGATACCCTGTAACCTTCTCAAAGCAATATGGCTAGCAAGTGGTTCAAGGAGGATTGCAACCAATAAACTGAATCTGGAACCAAATTTGCATATATAATATAACATTGCCACTTCCCAAATCATTGGATTTGAGAACTTTAAAATGTCGTGGAAAATATCAGAGAATCAATTTATAAAGAAAGATACAGATAAATTCCAGAAGTAAAATTTTTCTTTTTCTTTTCTTGTTTTCTAGCCTAAATACCATCAGTTTTGAATTAAGAAATAATTTACTACACCTATACCATTAGTGAGAATAAGCTAGCTTCATCACTCATCACTGAGAGGAGTCTTGTAAAAATCAGCTGTTTACATGACAGGAAGCAAAGTCCCCTGCTGGACAGTAGACACCTTTACTCCCCCTGCCCTGCTTACCCAGGGCTCTCCTCTGCTCGAACACCACCATCAGCCCTCTCCTCTGTCCTTTTCTTCTCTCAATTGTGTGATTTACATAGTGCAGGATGCTGGGGGCATTGATGGCTGGTGGTGTGCAGCCTCAGGTGGGCTGTTCTGTGAATTTTGTGCAGAGTTCTCTGGGGAGCCCATGCATCAGTTAGTAGGATCAGTGGCTATTTGTTGACATCCACGTGCTACCTACTGTGAGATTTTGCCCCTTTTCTCTGCTCCTGGTTTTTCCTGGAATATTCCACTATACTGATCCCTTTAGTATTCTAGGTGGGGTGACACAAAACTGGGCCATCCAGGCAAAGTCCCACTGGGCCTGGAAAGCTGGGCAGTCACTTCTCACTTTTCAGGCAGGAGAAAGTGCAGACCAAGAGGATCTTTCTTGGCTCTTGGGGGATGAAGTAAAGTGAAACTTTTTGCTGTCTTCGCTGCGTCTATTCTCAGGTGTTTTACTCCTCAGGAGCTGGGATCTCCGGGCCTCTGTGAAGGTAATTCTTGTTCATAGGCAGTTATCAAAATTGGTGTTTTCAGAGGGAGGTGGGGAGTGAGGGCTAGAAGCTGTGATTCTACCAACTTGCTGATGTTAATTCACTTTATCTTTTCATCACTGAGCCAAACAGTATATTATCTCCATCTTTTTTAATTTAACATCTCCTCACCATGGATTTGCCTGTGTTTCTTGGGGATATTTGCCTTCCTAGAGCTTGCTGGGATCCTGGACAGTAAGCCCTTTGAGGGATCAGATTTACTGGTCTTCTTCACTGTGTCCTACAATATCTAGCACTGTTAGTCATTCAATAAAGTTTAGTTGAGTATTAGAATAAAAGCAAAAATATCTATATAGGTTTTAATAATTACTTCTACTATGTGCAGCACCTATTTCCAGAGATCTGCTTTCCCTTGGCCTCTTTAGACTCTTCTCAGATTTCCGTGTTGCAGGTTTTTTCAGGTGCTGTTTTGTTTCCTGTTTACTCACCCTCAAAAGAAGAAAAAATAGGTTTAGATATTTTTGTGGGCACAGTTGTTATTATCCCTTTGTATACACAGGTTTTCTGGTGGAATACTTCCTTATATTTCATAATCTGCAAAAGTATCAGTGCACAGCTTTTAGCCAATATTTAGTGTACAACAGCCGTTCATTTAGTATTTTCTGTAATATATTTGGATTCCAATATATCTGGACTCTCTTTTCCCATTCAGAACTCATTTATTTAATTATATTAAAACATATGAGATAAACTCATTCTTTTCTGTATCTTGCTATTGTGAATGCAAAACTATTCTTACTCTCTTGACCATGCTTCTTGGCAGGCTATGTTTGTCACTGACACCACTTGTAACAGTTTCCCAAAGTGCCTTACACATTTCAGGATATAACACACATTTCTGCATTACACCTTAGCCCTTTTCTCTGCCCTGAGCTGAGCTCTGACACCTTCCAAACAGATTTAGTACTAGAGCCCCTGACTGGGGATGGGAGGGGGACACACAGATAGCTGCCTGTTTTCCTAGTCATTAGTGTTTTCCTTTACCATAGTGTGTGCAGTTAGCTAAAACCTCCTCCTCGCTGCTTCTCAAGTGTTGTACTGTTCTGTTCAGTGGACTATTTACCCATAGGACCTACTTTTATGTCTCATTCCAAATCCACTATTAGATTCATTAGTTGAGAGTGCTTCAAGGAAGCTGGCTTAGAATGTTGCTTTATATCTTCAGGAGAATTGTATTGAGAAATCTGAAAAGATTATATAATGTATACATATCATCACACCCTATAAATTTGGGCCACAGTTATGTTAGTTAATTTTATGTATCAACTTGACTGGGCTAATGGATTTACACATAATTAATGAAATATTAATTTGGGGTGTCATGTCTGTGATGGTGTTTCCAGAAGAGATTAGTAGTTAAATCAGCAGACTACATAAAGATCTCCCTCGCCAGTTCGGGTTGGCATCATCCAATCTGTTACGGGTCTGAATAGAACAAAAAGGCAGAAGAAGGGTGAATGTGTTCTCTGCTTGAGCTGGGGCATACATCTTCTCCTGCCCTCAGACATCAATGCACCTGGTTCTCAGGCCTTCCGATTCAGAATGGGACTTAGACCATCAGCCTCGCAATCTTGGGCCTGTGGGTTTGGACTGGAACAACACCACTGGATTTCTTGGGTTGTGTGTACATAGATATAAAAACCTGACTAATGTTGTATAACTGGAGTTTTCTATTTTCTGGTCAGAGTGGGCTTTGTGTACGTATATAATATGGATATTCAGAAATTTTATGGGAAGTTAGGCAAGACGACTATTTACACGGGATCAAAAGGAAATACATAAAAGCTCGTCACCATGACACTTACTGATCTCTGTCACCCTTTTATTTTTCTAGCTGTGCTTTTACATATAATTTCTTCTTTCATCCTCCTAAGTCCCTCTTCCCCCATTAATCCAGTTATTCACTCCATTGATAACACCAAATTATTAATATGCTTTAAAAATAGTTCTAATTTGAAAACAAAATCTCATGGTGTTAAACTAAATGTCTGAAAATGACTTAGTTCAAGAAATAACACTACAAAACATTTAAATGAGCAGAAAAAATGCTTTGCTATAATTATGCAATTGCTCTTTCAAGAGGAGGCTATTTAGAAACAAAGATATAAAGTAGAATAAATGTTTCTGCACTATAAAATATTGAATAGTCTCAGAACTTGAAGGGACTTAGTGCACTTAAAACTGCAAAATCATACATTATGTTAAAATGTTACAGTTTCCAAAGACAAATGGAAGTGATAAATTAGAGCATAATCTTTGATTTTTTTTTAAAGTGGAACTCTGGTTAGTTTCAAATAGGAAAACACACTAAGCATCTAAGACAAATCTTTAACATTTAGTATATGGGAAATTGGACTTAAGTGTAAGTTACACTCAGAATATGTGTGTATTTCCAGAAGACATCACACCTAATGCTTTTGCTATGAATAGTACAGTAGAAATATTAACATTTTCAAAAAGTAAATTAGAAAATAATGAGAGAGCATAACCTTGTTTCTGTGCAAAGCTCTACTTTATTACATTGAGAATTTTCTATCAGAGACATGAAGGACCCAAGATGTAACAAATATGATTATTGTGGCTCATCATAAAACTGACTTCTATTGGAAGATAATCTAATATTGACAGTTATGCAGCATTTAGAACACATAGAATTATACAGTCAATTTTATCTTTTTAAAAAAAAACGTGTAGAATTATAGTTTAAGTATTCAGTTAGGCATTTGTATATGCTTAGACATTAACATCACTGTCTATATTATTATCCATAAATAATCTCAAGGTTAGAAAAAGCACTGAGGGTTCAAAAATGGACTTAATTCTTAGCTAGAAAATGAGAATAAACGTCTCTAGCAGGTGGGTGTTCTTAAGATAAATTGGAATAATATAAACTACTTCACTGTGTTAATTGTAAAGATGTAACCTCATGTAAGATAAAATGTAAATAGATTAATAAAGCCTTAACATTAAGCTGTGCTAATTTAAGCAGGTAGCATAACTCTATGTACACTCTACAATTCTAAGAATGTTTCCTTAAAGGACATTTCCACCCTCCCTTATAATACTGCTTTGTTACACTGAGGGAGGCATAATATTGGCCAGACATGAAATTTATTCCACTGTCTCACTGCTTAAGTTCTTAGGGTATAATTTAAAGTAACTTGAATGCAAAAGTATCTCTGAGAAGCACTAAAAAACATCTAATGAATGTAAGAGTTAAAGAACGTAACAAAGAACTTCATAAACCTTAGAATCAGTTTACAGAAGTTAGGAACAAAATCATATTTCACAATAGATTTTAGGTTATAATTATTGATATATAGACAAGACAAAATTACAAATTCAACTACTTTTCTTAGGATGAGAGAAACTTAGAGATTTAAATAGTCAAATATGATATTCAGAAACTCAACATACATTTTAAAGTAAATATAATTTTGACTCCCAAATTATCTGCATAATTTCATCTTTTAATTTCATTTTTTTCTAATTGACATACCTGTTAAAATGTATATCTTCAAACAAGAGCTACAAAATCAAAGGAGTAGGAGGATTGCCTTCAAAAATAAAATTGGAACACATTTGTGTGAAACTCGGTGTCCCAAAATACACACTGTAGGAATGTAAATTTGGGGAGAACCAAAACAACACTTTATAACTGCTAATCATGTAAAAGCATCTGGCAAGAGAGGAGGTGGTCTATTAAATCATTAACCCTGAGAAACTTTTACAAAACACCTGGTACATGCAGAGAGGAATGAGGACATTATATACAGGGGAAAACCTCCCACAGAAACAAGTAATTGATTTTCATTTACTATTTAATCTTGTTTCATATAATGGAGAAAATAATCTTTGGAGATTTGATTTTATTTGATGTTTGCTTCCACATTATGGCCTTTTGAACAAAAGAGTAATCAATTTAACTTACCTTGTATATATTTTACTAGATTTGTTCTTTTAGCTTTTTTTTTAGCTCTTTATTGGAATATAATTGCTTTACACTCTTGTACCAGCTTTTAAGGTACACCAAAGTGAATCAGCTGTATTTATACATATATCCCCATATGCCCTTGTACGGTTGCATGCTATACAAATTTCTTAACGTAAAAAATCAAGCCTAGGGAGTAGCTCACTGGATTTAGATGCAGAAATATCCACAGGCAATTCTGACATTAAAATATTTCTTCTCAATTCTACCCTTCCTCAGCTATCAGAAATATCACTTCTCACAATCGTCCTGTGTTCTCAAAGACATATAACAACCTCAGTGATGAGAGGTAGCCAGCTTCAGGGAGAAACAGAAACAAAAGACAACACTTAGAGTAGCAAAAGGTAACTCAAATACTTTTTAAATGTCTCAGGGTTTACTACTCTTCCTGTCTCCCTCCTCCCTCCTCCCTTGCTTTCCTAATGCAGTCTTTTCATTGTAACCACTAATCTATGACTATTCCTTTAGAAAATATGTCCTCATTTGAATGTAAAAGAATATTTGTAGTTCTTTTCTGCGTAGCAAATGTATTCACAACACAGGACATATCTTAGAAAAGAATCATACTGACCAATATATCACCAGTGCTTTTGAAGTGTTTAGATTTATTAAAAATTGATTTTTTTCCTTAAAGGTTTTCTTTCCATTTTTATTCTAATATTGCAAGCCGCAGTCCCTGCACACATGGACAAAGCAATATAACACATGAATTCTAACACTGCTATTTAGATAGTTGCAGGTCTCCTCCCAATGATCATTGAGAGAGATAGCCTTCCTTCTTCCTCAATAAAAGTAATTGAACAGGAGAAATGGCTTCAGAATCATTTTAGACCTGCACATGTTTGAGCCGCATATGAAATCCTTTTTTTCTTTGATGTTACTGTGGGTATGTCTGGTCACTTAAAACTGCATATTTGATCAAACCCTTGCCCCTTAGCTCTGAGTCTCACCTCTACATGACTATGTAAAAGGTCCTCATTATTCTCCAAAGACCCTTTGTTGTTTTCAGGATAAAGCTCTAAAACATCTTTAGCATGGCTGACAAGATGCTGTATGAGGAAGACTCTGCTGACCTCTGTGCACGTGCACGTGCACGTGTGTGCGCTCACACACACGCACACACACACACACATTTTCTCCATGCCATCTTCCAAATCATAGAAGACTGTTAACTCAAACCCTAGGTTACCACCCTGTAATTTTCCTTTCTGACACTCACTATTGCTTGTGAATACTAAGTCATAAGCTATGGAATCTGGAACCACATGTGTCTTGCTCCCCAATACATTTCTAGTCCTTTGCAGAATACAGCTGGAACCAAAATGAGTATTTTTAAATTAATGACTGGTTTGGTACTTATTTTTTCTTGTAAAATCTGGTCATTTTTTTATACTTTTATTGTTAACCTTTTGATATTTCTAGTCTGGATTATGTCATCATGCTTAGATATAAACCATTATGCAGCATAAATTTAAATGATTAACTTTAATCCTGGTACTGTCAGGATTGATATGTGAGAGGCATTTAGTTTCATGAGGAACATTATTAATATGTATAAATAACAGAGCTAGATATATATGTCGTTTTCAAAATGGAGTGGGTAGCATAAGAAATTGCCATTATATTTAAATTATCATGTAGGAAAATATGTAATAAAATGGACAAATCTCCAAAAAACAAAATATAATAAAAATCTATTACTGTGAAACATATGCAAAAACATAGGCTTATTTATTCATAAACAATTCAGCTTTCAAGAACTTAAATGATCAAGGCAAACATAAAATTTCAGCAAAAAGTCATTGATGTATCAAAGCCAGTGTAATTATAAAGTGATATCATTACATTAATGACTTTGTAAGTGCTTAGCCTGGATTAGGACTTGGACTTAGCACTTTACCTCCATTTCCTTCTTTTATTTTTACTGTAATATGAGATGAGCAATATCCCTCTTGTTTTTCAGAAGAGGAAATATTTGTTTTATTTATTTAAAAGTTATTTTTTAACTTAGGAAAACAGCTAAAATGTACATTAAACAGAACTATATTTAAACACGTTTCTGAACAACAATTAATGTTTCAGGTAACAATTTTTACTGTTATCATGCCTATTTTTTTTTTTTTTTTCCTGGGACACCAACTCTCATTTCTCCTTTGAAGGGACATAGAATACTGTGCACAAGAAACCTGTCTGCTAATACAATTAGACCTATGTTTCAACCCTAGTCTGCTAAATGCTAACAATGACCTTGGACAAATTAGTGTCAGGCTTCATTTCTCACATAAACTTAGATTAACAGTGCTTGTATCATAGGACTGTTGTAGAGACTACATTAGATAATATGTGAGATACAGTTAGTACCTGACTCATAGTAATGACTCAATAACTGGTGATAATTATAATTATTTACTTAAGCTATCACAAGTCAACTTTTTTCAGGTCACGTTTTTGTCTCCCTTGTCACCAGCTTTTTCTTTCATTTATTTTCAGTCAAAATTGTCTCTGTGTAGCTTTCCTCAGCGTTTACCTCATCCTCAGCTACAAGAGGTCCTTTCTGCCTTCCTACATTTCTAGTTTGTCTGTTTTTCATGCTTGTAATCAGCTAAACAAACAGACCATTCTATTACCAGGGGATTTCTTTAATCCAACACTCATCTATCTTTGTCACATTGCAGAGGCAGGAAAACAAAATGATCAGCTATGAAGCATGAGTTCGACAGTGTAAAAATCCATGGGTGATTATATTTTCCTAATCTGAGGAGGAAGACAGGGGGTGGGGGATGCATACTAAATTTCTCCTCCATGTAAGGAACTGCCTAGATTAATTGACACATAATGTGCCAATATAGACAAACCTTTAAAAATTTATTCGGTTTTAAAATTAACACATGAAGAAATGGTCTTTATATTAAGTCATGAGAATCAATGCGGTGCTGAGATCCATTTTTCCTAAGACAGTCACGGGAATTCATCTGAGTTACTATCATTTAATTTTTTAAACACTTTAACTTATCCAACATGTCTTATTAAATTTCATCTTCATAATTTACATAAAATTATGCAAGGATATGAAGTTATTAACATTAGACATAAAAACAAAACATGTATGTAGTACTGCTAATATTTATAAAATCATACAAATATAAGAACCAAAAGGAGGTACATTAAAATAGTAACCATTGTATATGGTAATTTGATTTCTCTTCTTGATGCGTATAATGAGTTGATACTTTCTAAATTTTCTAAAACAAACATGTGATCTTAAAATCAGAAATGTCGCATAATCAAAAAATAGAAAAGAAAATGTAATGCAAAGATAATAAGACAAATATAATTAATTACAAAAAGATCATTTCTAAAAATAATTTTTATGTGATTGAAATGGTTTGAAAGGAGGAATTAACAGGAAAAAGAAGTTGCGAGCCTGAAGACAATTCAATATCAAGCCTGAGATGAATGCAGCTAACACTCTTAGTTTTTGACGTATATTTTTACTTTTTCAAAGATAAGGTTAGAGAATACATGAAAGAAATTTCAACATATTGAAGGTTGCAAACTATTTTTAATAGGCTGACTGAAGTCTCATCTATTTTTTTCTCCACTTACACTACTTTCAAACTAGAGCCCTTGTCTCCACAAGCAGGAAAACTTAAAAGGACAAGTTATATCAGTTTTACCTTTTGATTTTTAAAAAGATGGGATTTAATAACAAAAAGAGGGACATCAGAGAGTATGATTAAATACTCATGAGAGATGGTTAAGTAAAAGTCCAAGTGAAATAAATGTTAACAGCATAGTCTAGTCACAGGCTGTCTTCTGGCCTCTGGTGCTGACATCTCCACTGGTAAACTCACTGTTCGTTATTTAGCTCAGGCAAGACCCTAAAATGCAATAGTCAGCTTCCCTCTGCACGTGTAGTTTCTGCTGAGACGTGCATCCTCCACTCAGCTTTCTAGCCCTGGGTCTCCCTCTAGCCTCAGCCTGTGGTTAACAAGTCCCATCATGGCTGGGCCTGTGGCCAGCTGGCTGGCTCCCAGCTCAGTGTGGCAACCCAGCCCTGAGAGAAAGAGGGGCTTGGGAAAACTTGCCTTCTCATTCTCTCTCTCTCTCTCTGATCAAGCAACTTTGTCTCCTTGATTAGGCTTTGACTTCCTCACTTTGATACAGAGCAGTCTACACATAGGACTCCCAACCAGGGGAGTGTGCCTCTCTGTGCTGCCCTCATCCCAGCTAACATCTGCATCCATCTGAAATTCAGAGACCAGATGTGACCACCCATCTAAACAACAGATTCACCTATCACTCTCCCTCCCTCTTTCTACTATGAACTCCCTGGGGGCAGGGAAATTTCCCTCTCCTTCATCCAGTCTGAATACTTTCATGACATACAACTCCACAGCCTAGTCCACCAAGGCCAAGGAGGAAGACAGCACAATTTAAATACTGTTTCTCAGGAAAATATTGTTGCGGTTTTTGCAGCAAAATTTTGAATGTCATAAGCTAAATATTATTCTACAACTTTACATTTTTGGTGTCTAATCCTAATCTTCCATCAGGTAGAAGGATATATTGATTAAACCTGAATAAAAATCATGTATTCAAAAAGGCAGTAGAAAAGTACACATTAATTTTTGAATTATTACCCATTGTACATGTTATTATGGACGCTGAAAGAGTCTGTTTAATGGCCATATGCTGTCCAGCAAGGAGGGCGTACCTTAATTTATTTAAAAGTTGCCATAATTTTCCAAATTTATTTTCAGGTTTTTTTGATATTCATGGTTAAAACATATTTGACCAAATTATGTGTTGTCTTCCAGAAGGTAATACATGAATGCTGTGAAAAGAACTATATCAGGAATGACTGAGATGTGACCTGAGGACCCACAGGTTTGCAGCCCACTCTGGTCTTTGGCTGAACTCTCAATTGAAACTGTGGACAAGTGGCTGAGTTGCTAAAAGGAAAGAATAATGCTGAGAAATGTACTTTTTCTGAACTACAGAAAGCATAACTTTTCCTGCTAACAAATGAGATGTTTTGCAAAACCTAATCATATGTATAGAGAGATTTTATTCTCCAATCCAAATTCTTCATAAACAACCTGTGTGAGCCTTGGTCAACTTTCCCTTTTTTCAAATAAAAACCCCTGATGATTTTCCTCTGGGGGATACTACTCTGGATTCCTCCACAAACTATGATCTTCATATTCTAAAACTGCTAATAAACTGCCTTTTTGCTTCTATACAGATTGCGTTCCTTTCATTGACAATCACATTATAAGATAAGTATTTATTTTAGAGTTTATTTTATTAATAGCCTCAATTCTTAGAATCAGGGCTCTCATATGTGAAGAAATGTGGATATTATTGTCAGTGAGATTACCTCTGAGAAAAATGCTAGAAGTTAGATCAGTATCACGGTGCCTTTTAATTTATAGATCTTTTCCCCGAAGAAACTCCCTCTTTCTTTATAAGTCTTTCTCTTACTATTTAAATTATTTTCCATCTCTTAGTGTTTTATCTTATTCCTACCATATGGTCATATTTAACATATATGACAATCTAGCACAATCTATTTTTACAAAAATAATGTGTGCATTTTCCACATAACAACATACATCATAGAACACAAATAAACATATCAGCACTTTGTTCTTTTTATATGAATTCATTCTGAAAATGCATTATTTTCTGGGAATTGTCATAGAGGCTAAAAATTTTAAGGTCTTTAGTTTCCAATGTGAAAAATAAAAAGTGTTAATTAGTGCAATCACTTTCCCTTAAGTATAATCTCATTTAAAAAAGTGTTTTGGGAATCAGTTGTTTCTATGGTAACTCAGGATTCAAGTGGAATTATAACCTGCTGAAGTGGGATCCATTTGATCAATCCCATGAAAGAGATTTAGAAAAATACTACTTAAAAGCAGTGAAGGCATTAGTTTTCTTGAAGCAAATTCTTGGGAAAAAAAGACAGCACTTTCTTGTGTTTACTGTGTCGTGTTCACTTCACTGCTTCAACCAAATTCCAATATAATGTATAATAGTTTAATTACAGGAATGGGACTTAGAAGTTCTTCACTGATTAAAAAAAGTACATAAAAACAATATAATCACAGTTTAGGGCAGAGGTTAGGAGCCCAAATTTTATTACCTCAGCTTCCCTTGGAGTTCCAAACTTTTTCAGCTGTACACAAAGGACTGATCACAGAATCAGGAACTTAGTACATTTTAACAGTTAAACATACATACAATCTACTCTAATGCATAGCAGTCTAAATTTTTAGAGAACAAAACTTAGAGAAGTAAGCTTGACTAAAGTTTTTTCTTCTCACCTGAATATACACAGTTGATCCCCCCAAAGAGTCCCACATTGCTTTACCTTTGAGATTCAGATTTGATGACTGGTAATAAGCTTGCAGGAAGAGGAAAGATGCCTTCCCAGACTTTGCCCTTAGATGAAGAGAAGAAAAGTGCCCTGGGCACTGAGTATCCTATGTGCTGAACAATTGGAATACCAATGATTTTTTTCTTAAAATATGAAGGTGAATGTGGAGTAAACAGAGAAAAATGTATGGGAAGAGCACTGAAAGTGCCCTCTCCACTGTAACTTCTTCAGGTTACCTAAATCTCTATTCATAAGCTTTCAAATGTAAATTAAGAAACACGTTCAGAGTCAGATTTTTATGAGAATTAAATTATTTCATCGCATCTAGTAGGTTCTTTTTTTTAAAGAATTTTTATTGAGATATAACTGACAAAATAAACTGCATATATTTAAAGTATACAATTTGATTTTTTTTCTTATTAATAATGTATATATGGCAATCCCAATTTCCCAATTCATCTAATAGATTCTTATTGATCATATTAGTTCACTATTATAAAACTATTTCTTCAAACAGCATATTCTTGATTTTAAAGATTATATTGTAATATTGAATAAAATTTTGATTTGAAAAAGTTACAGTTCACTAGCTGGTTTCCTTTTTCCACATGAAATGATGTATACATCTGGTTTATTAATTATTGAATTAAATATAGTGATGTTGCCAGTCTTAGAAAGATAGCGTGAATATTAGGTAATGTTTATAAAAAGGTTTTATGAACTCTAAAGGCATAGAAATTTTAACCAACATTATCTTTTGCAGTGTGATAAAATCTTCCTATTTGATTTTGACAAGTAAAATAGGTATCAAATGTATTATGTTTTAATTTTGTAAATAAATATAGGAATTATGAACCTCAATTACAATATTCAGATTCAGGCTTTCAAGAACTAAAGCTTTATTTTTAAGAGCTCATCCTCTAGTATTGTCTTCCATTGGACTGGCAAATAAACATGGCCCCACACATACAACCCCACCTGTATAGAAGCGATCTTGCCCTAGTTCTTTTTCTTACAGACAGCTGAAAGTTTAAAAGAGGTAGGGCCTATATCCAGACATGTGTTACTACAAACCTATCTCTCATCACTGTCTTTACAGTGCCCATGAGTTTAGTGTGTTTGTACAGCTTCCCAAGGTACTCTTTTTTAAACTGCTCATGTTATCTATCTGGAGCTAATTATGCAACCAACCTCCCTCACCTTTTTGCCTTTCTCTAATACTTCTGATGTGAGTGAACGAACACTTTGTCCCAGTCTTAGAGAAATATTTTTCTTGTCTTAGAGGAAAAGCTATACTTATAAAGATGCTTCTCCAAGGTGGCACTTCTATGATTCTAAATTTCCTCCTCCACTTTTACCTTTTTTATTAACTTTATGCTCTCCCAAGGGGTTAGGTATTTAGTGTACGAAGAGTAGAATGGCTTGACCCTATGTCTCATTTCTTCCCTACCACGTGCTTTCCATGCGACAATAAAGAATATAACCTTCTAACTGCATGAAAGCAAGTAAGGAAAAGGTAAATATACTGGGAGAAACAGTATATGTTATTCATTCAAATTACCATCCAGGCAGATAGTTTAAATATGTAAGCACACTGAGAAAATGTGCTTTGTGTTTGTATCAATCAGAATAGTTAGGTTTTGCTGAGGTAGCAAATGTTCCCTAAATGTTGTGCTTCAACAATAATCATTTTTGTTTTTTCTGTTGTTGTTGTTGTTATTCATTTTGTTGCAGGTCATCTAGTGCATCTTTTCTATATCACTGCTGGCCTCACTCTGGGACCTGGATTGCTGGAGCAGCTGCTATCTGGAAAACGCTGTTGTTATAATAGAGGGGAAAAAAAAGGTCTTGAATTGTCAATTACATACACTGGCCTACAAACAAAATTATTTGGCTTATGCAAGTCAACCAAGAGGTTTCAACCAAATCAAAGAATTTGCCTAGAAGAAAATAAATATTTGCAAGTGGTCCCAAAGGTCACCACAGTTCTGTGCATTAGTGGTAAATGTATTTTCATGTCTGTCCTTGTTACAATGCATAATCATTTAATGGAAAGATTTAAAAATAAAGTGAATGATTTTGGCATCCTTTAATTCTCCAAAAATTTTAGACCACCCTAAAATAGGCAACTTAGTAAACCAAACAGTTTGAAAATTCAAAGCTGCTCTTTCTTCTTGATATCACTCAATAAATTTTTCCAAAATACTGATTAAATGTTTATTTGGAAACCACTATGCAACTTACCTTGGATAACACATGATAAAAATGGCTGATGTTGCCATCAAGGGATTTAAAATTTAATGATGTAGATAATATATTAAATAACCCTTATCCTATAATTCCAATAAAGTCACCCTTGTGAAAATCACAAATACCTCCTTGATGGCATACCCATTGGTCAACTCTTAGTACTGTTAGTAATAGATCCTCTCCACCTTGTAATGTAGCGTTATTAGTCCCTCCCTCTTTAAGAACCTCCCTCCACCCCATCACGTGTACCTTATCTCCTAGCACATTCTCTTTGTTGAGGATATACAAGTTAATTTTTCTAGCTGCACTTTTTCTTTTGATCTCCAGACTTTTATAATCCACCGTCCTATTTACATCAGCACTTGCTATAGCTAAAAGAAAACTCAAAAGTAGCATGCCCAAAATTTTACTCTGCGATTTCCCTCCCCAAATACATCTTTCTCTCACCTTGCCCATCTCATTAAGAAACATGACCATTTATTTATTATGACCAACTTTCTTAAAGTCACCTTTGACAGTACTCTATATTTGTTACACACTCCAAACTCCTCACCCAACACTTCAAGTGTTATCAGCCATACATTCAACTGTACTTGATAACTTCATTACCTTCACCATTAAATACACACACACATACACACACTAGTCCAATACACTATCATTTCTATGTAAATCTGCACTGTTGACCTACAATAAAAAGACTGCCAGCAATATATCCAGCAAAGATGAGTTGACTTGTGAAGAGCAGAGAATTGCACAACCGGTTCTGCAAGCATATTTGCCATACAGCAAGGGAAGGGGAACATTTTTATAGGGGCAAAAACAAAGTTGGAGGGCTACAGTAAACAAAGAGTCATGGATTTTCATTGCCTGAGTCCTTGCCAGAAAAAAAGAGGAGTTTTTTTTTTTCTTCTTGTTGGGCTCTGATATCATCACATGGCATGAGAACTCCTCCTTCTAACTTCCTTACTCTGTTTAATTGAGGTTTATGTTTATCAATTTTTAACATTTTCCCTTCTTAAGAGTTTTCTCTGAAAGCATTGCTGACCAAGAGTCAGACTTTCTGGATTCAGTTATTCTTTGTCCCTCAATGCCAGGAAAGACCTTCCTGGGTGTAGTGTCTGGCATCCAAAGGAAAGTTCATGGTTTGAAATCTATTAAAGTCACATGAGAGCAAAAGGGAGGCATAGGAGGGAGAGCATTCAGATATTTTTTATGTGAAGTCCATATGTGATCAAGATCATAGACACTGAAGATCATCTAATGTGTTATGTCATCATCAAAGATTGGTCAGAAACTTGCAACAGGTCTGTCTGGATATCTTGAAAAGCTGTCATTAGATGTCATCTGGTCCATCTCCAGGAAATGTTTACTCTCAGGTTACCAGATCATGTGCTGGTCCGGTCAGAGTTTTGTACTTTCTTTAGGTGTGTCATGTGAATCCAAAAGTCAATTCCTTGGAGTTTGGCAGCACAAGAACTGGGTAGCAGTATCTGATAAAGAGAGTCCTTCTGGAGATGCCTTTCTAATAAACTCTCCAGGTAGCAAGGTGTGATGCTTAAGGTCCTCATCTTCAAACAGTGCAGTGTGAAGAGACTGCACCACCAAAACACGGATATTTTAATAGATGTAATTAGGCACCTGAAATATTGGAGTATCTTTTCCTTTTATTGGTTGTTGGTCAAAATAAGCAGGAGCCAAGTGCATTGGGCATCCCGAGACTATCTCAAAGGGTGAGTTTATGAGTTCTAAAAGGAGTGGATCTGAGATTTAGAAAGACCGACTGCAATGTTTTTGCCAACGTATTCTGAGAAACTCTAAAATGTTGCCAATTGAGAATTAATAATGCCATTAGTGCATTTAACTAAGCCAGAAGACTGAGGGTAGGAAGCACAATAAAAGTGCTGTAAAACCAGATGAAGTTAAATAGTCAGTGCAGACTTGTACTTGAGCAATAAAATGGGTCCCTCTATCACAATAAAGTATAAAGGAGTTTCCCAGGTAGGACTAACTTTTATTTTTTTTTTAAAGGATTGCCAGGGAAAGCTTCAGTCCAGTTTGAAATCATACAGACCATGACTAAAACATATTTATATCCATGAGATGGAGAAAGTTGTATGAAATCCATTTGCCAGACCTTGAATGTTTCATTAAGCAGTTTAAAATGTCTAGGAGCAGTACAAACAGACCTTCTTGGGTTGTACTTCAGACAACTGGGACAAGTGAGTTAGGCAATTCTGTGGTCTTGTTAATGTCTTCCCAGCAATACAGATTTACACAAGCTATCATTTTGTCAGTAGATCAATGGTTTAATGCACAAATAGTGGTGAGTAGAAATTTAGAGTCTCCAGTAGGGCTGGGTTTTTTGATCTAAACCAGAATTTTCTCTTTTTATCAAACTAACAATTGGTGAATTTCCAATCTTGCTTTTCCTTTTCTGAAGCCGATTGTTGGGCTTCTCTAGTCAGTTTTTCTAACTTATCACTTGGGTGAGTAGCCCATTGGACCATGACAGATGTTTGGCTGCTGTTGGTCCCTTTAAGGCATCATTCCTTATGGAAATATCAGCAATATGATTATCCTCAGCTTCCGGGGAGTCACATTTACAATATCCTGAAATCTTAGTAATAGCTAAAGTGGTAGGTAAAAGTATTGCATTCAATAATTTCTAAACATAGGGACCATTTTAAATTTTACTTTCTGGAAGTAAGAAAGTCACATTGTTTCCACAACAATCCAAAATCATGAGTTACTCCACAGGCATATCTACCACCGTTGTAAAAGTTGGCAGTTTTGCCCTTAGCTAAAGTACAAGCTCATGTAAAAGCATAAAATTCAGCCAGTTGGGCTGAAGTAAGTATAGGTAAAGATGCTGCCTCAACAACACCAAAAGGAGTTGAAATAGCATACCCTGTTTGTACGTACAAATACAAATGTGAACTACGAATCAGTATTACCCAGAGAACATTCCTGTAGATCATCATGAAGAGTCAGAAAGTGTTCCATCAGCATCACTCAGTCATGAGGGACTTTGTTGGTGGACAGAGGATAGAAGGGCAACAGGCTTAAAGTTATTACAAACTAAATGAGTAATGTGAGGAGCATTCAACAAAAGGACTTCCTAGGAGATGAGGCCACTGACTGAGAAATGTTGAGTGTGATGAGAATTCATGAGAATTTGGTCTTAATGCAAAGGGCAGTGGCTGTAATTGCTCTAAAGCAAGGGGGTATCTGTGGGCCACAGGGTCCAGTTTCTAGCTGTAATGCCCTATGATTCAATGGTGGTCCCTGTATTTTTGGGTGAGTACCCCAAGAATAGCCCCTTCCTTTTCATATATGAAGAGGAAAAAGGGATCTGACAATTGGAGTACCCAAGGGCAGGTGGAATTAGCAATTGTCCTTTAAGGCCTTAAAAGCTGTGTCATCTGATTTGTCCCACAAAGTTTGGTCAGGGTTGTTATTGCTTAGTAAAACTTGCAGGTGTTTGATGACATGAGAGAAGTTTGTAATCCAATTTTGAAAATAATTAGCCTCAGAAAACCTTTCAGTTGTCACTTAGATTTGGGTTTGAAAAACTTAGGACACTGTGAAGTCTACCTGGATCTAGGTGTTGCCAGTGTTCTGACATTAGATGCCCTAAAGAGCAAACCTGGGTTTGGACAAATTGCAATTTTCCTTTGGCCACCTTATGTCTCTTTAAGGCTAAAATCTTTAGCAAGTGGATGCTGTCTTTCTGTGTGGAAGCTTGAAAAGGAGAGCAAAGATGCAAATCATCCACATCCTGAAACTAGTAGAAACTCTAGGAAACTTTATGTCATCCAGGTCAGCCTTTATTTACTGGGAGAAATAAAAAGGATTACAGTACAACCCTGAGGCGTTACTGTCCAGATGAATTTTTTTCCTTTCCCAAATGAACACAAAATGTACTGGCTAACTTCATCAACTAGAATACTAAAGAATGTACTTCATAAATCAGTTACAGTAAATAATTTTCTGCAGGTTGGAATGAATGTTAGTATTGTATGAGGGTTAGAAAAAACAGGATGTTGAGGAATAACAATGTTGTTTATTGCTCAGAAGTCCTGGAAAATCCTCCATCCTCAGCCCTTAGGTTTTCTCGCTGGCAAAATAGGAGTATTACATTGGAAAATACAAGGTATAAAGAGGCCTTGAGTCTTATAATTTTCTATTACATATTTGATGCTTTAAAAGGCTTCTTTACTAATAGGATATTGATTACATCTGGGAAGAAGTTTTGAGGGATCTATCTGACTTTTGATGGGATGTGTGCTGTAAACTTTGCCAATATCACTTAGAGATTTTTCCCATAAGGAGGTTGGTAGCTGATTCAATAGAAATACATAATCATTGTTTCAGAATCAGCTCTAATATCATCAGAGAAAAAAAGGAGGAATAAAAAAAAGTCAAAGAGTCATTTAATTCACCTTGTTGGTTACTTTTATGGCTACTGTCAAGTTCTAAAATTATTTTCCTCTTTTGGAAGAAAGACATTTCTGCATGATACTTCCCTGAGTAAGTCTTACCCTAGATGGGTAGGTTGGAGGAACTAAGGAGAAAAGGGTGTGTATCTCTCAAAGGATCTAAACAAAAGGGAACAGGTTGAGAGATCTCCACTATTTGAACTGTTTTTTTTAATTAATTTATTTATTTATTTTATTGGCCGTGTTGGGTCTTTTTTGCTGTGCGCAGGCTTTAGTTGCGGTGAGTGGGGGCTACTCTTCGTTGTGGTGCGTGGGCTCCTCATTGCCATGGCTTCTCTTGTTGCGGAATACTGGCTCTAGGTGTGTGGGCTTCAGTAGTTGCAGCACATGGGCTCAATAGTTGTGGCTCACAGGCTCTAAAGCACAGGCGCAATAGTTGTGGTGCACGGGCTGAACTGTCTTAGTATTCTGAGATGGGGCTGTTTTGTACTAGCAGACTTGAGCACCAAGAGTGTGGCTCTGGTGTCATTAGGACTGAAAGAGATTCATCCCCAACTTGAAGGAATGTTTATTCAAGCTGATTAAGACAGAAGATTGGGAAAATCTCCTGTAGTTCCTTGGAGTCCAATTATTGAGAATTGGGAGGATGTTGCAAAGGCTGGTTAAAAGACTTAAGGTGCCTAAAGTGCTTAAATTTGTAACAACCTCTTTTCCAATATCCAGGCTCTTTGCAATAATAACAGAAATTAAAAGGGTTTTGATTTCACTAAGGTGCCTCCATTTGCAGAAGCTGAAGACAAAGGATTTTGGTGGTCTTCCTTTGAGGGGGCTCATCTAGCGTATGAGAAAGCTGGTTTGCCAGATTAACTAAATCTGGAGTAGACATAGTTTCCTATTTCATCCTAGTCCTTTCTACTAGAAAGGGAAGGCCCTGGCTCAGCCCATTAACAGACTTAAAAGCTACCCAGTTGGAATCAACATCCAAAGAGCAAGTAGAATTTTCTTTAAAAATAATCAAATGTTGATTGTAATAGTCATAAAGGTTTTCATCAGATTTTCATGTGGCAGCCTGAATGCTGCTCCATCAACAGGCTTTGGAAGAGCCTTAGGAACTGCTTGATAAAGTTGCCTAGAAATTGCCTGATCCTGGTCATAAAATAAGTAGTTAGAAGCCTGGTCTCCCAGTTGTAATTCTAGAGATCTCTCAGGATTTCCCAATGAGTGGTTTTCATCCAATACTGTGTCTGGCCTTCATTAACAAGCTTATAAACTAGCTCACAGAGGTCAGATAATCCAGCTTGATAACTTAGATTATATTAAATTCCTCAGCAAATCTGTGAGGAACTTTGGTACTTTGGGAAAATCTTTGACTATGACTCTCAGTTCAGCTTTAGTCCAGGGAATATAAAAATGTAATTGTTTGGCGTCTGGATACTCAGAAGTCTTAATTTTAAAAGGGATATATTTGACAAGTTCAGAGAAAAAGGGATAGTGAAAGTTTTAGGGAAAACAGAAAGTTTGGCAAGAGAATTAGTATTGGGGGTCTGAGGGCATAGATGGTGCTTAGATGTGAGTTTAGATCCAAAAGAAATATCTACCTTCAGACTACAAGGTTGGTGAGAAAGACATCGAGAAATAATGGGTTCAAATGTGGGTACCACAGCTGTTTGCTCACCAATCCATGAACCTTCAGGTGTTTTATTTTTCCTGGTGACCATATGGACCACCGAAATAGACTGCCAGATATTTCTCCAGCAAAAATAGGTTTTTTGGGATCAGTAGAGAATTGCAATTCAAGGTCTTCAATCATGGTGAGCCACCGGCAAGTTCCCCACACATTGGAAGGGAAGGAGAAGGGTTTTATACAGAGAAAAAAATGAAGTTGGGAGGGTCATAGGAAAAAAAAGTTCACAGATTTTTTTGGCTGAGTCCTTGTCAGCAAAGAAGAATCTCTCCTTCATATTGGACTCTGCTATTGTCACAGGGTGTGAGAATATTCCTTTCTGGTCTTCCAACTCTATTTAATTTAGGTTTCTGTTTATCAACTTTTTTTTTATATTACAATAGCTGTTTGGCTTCTGTTTTGCAATTTTGTACCAACTTCACAATGAATGTCTTTACACAGAAAAGAATTGTTGAGTGTAATTGTACACATTAGATTTGCAGTCAATCATTTAGCTTGTCATTAACTCTTTATTGAATGCCTGCTATACAAAAGGGAGTGAACTAGAAATAAAAAGGACACCTCTATGCCCTTAAAGACTGAATGAAGTCTCAACTATTTTTGATGTAAATATTCATTTTTTATGTTCTTGTGTTTATAAAGGTGATTCTATTCTGTTTTAGAGATTCTCATATTTCTCCTAAGTGTTGTAAAATACCCCCAATGAAAACTTGTCAAAAATATTTCAATAGATCTGGTTTCAATTTATTTTCTATCTAATCCTCTCACTAATTTATACAGGGAAAACCAGCACTGTACTGAATGAAATAAAGCTTCCTATCTGTAATTCTTTCCCAATGCAGGTTCAAACATTTATTTTTATAAGTCAAGTTTAACCTTCTGATAAAATTAGCTCCACCATATAATTGATAAAATTTTAATAGATAAGAAAATAATAGTTTCATTTTTGGATCTGTTTTTTTCAGAAAGTTACTGAAACCTCATTTTTATTTACAATGTATTTATGAATGATATTTATGAACTGGAAATATCTTTTAAATGAATCATTTTATTATACATTGGAAAATTTAAACCAGAAAAATACCACCATGTTTTTCTGAAGTAAGAGTTAAAAACTAATTTAAATGTCCATTATTTCAAGAATTATTTCTTTATATATGGATTTTTTTCTTAGTCCAAAGTGCCGAGGTGCTCTTGGTATCTGGGGGGATGGTTCACCTCAAGAGACTCTTATGTCACTACTAAATCACTTAAATTCTTCAAAGTTTTACCTATGCTTCACTCCAGTCCCAGTATTGATGCTATGCTGAGGAACTCTGAGTTACTTGTGCATTTCCAGTTGATTTCTTTGGAGATAAATGTGCACTGCAAGTGTGAAATTTATAATGACTTCCATGGGGTTTAGTGCCTGATGGTTCTTTGTTGATCTACAGCTTTTCTGTTCTTGAGCTCTGGAGAGCTAAGGTGCTGTCATGGCAGTGCTATAAATTTACATTTCTTCATAATATTAAAGAAAGCCTGAGACCCATTTCCAGGACACTTTTCTGGTCTTATTTTTGTCTAGTGGTAAAAAGTCTCAAAAGAATAGTCCATGCAGAGATATTGTAATTTTGATAGTTTTTTAGCATTTTAATAAAGTTTAAATACATAAACAATATGTAGGGAAATATAAGTAGCAGAGTGTATGTGTTTATTGTATATATTTATTATGTAATTAAATTAATTAAATATAGTTATATATATGTAATGTTTTGCTTATCAGGTGTCTGAAATGAAGCAAAAATGATTTAAAGAAAGGTTGATAGATTTTTTGTCCAGTCTCACAATAATTCATCGATCATCAATTTTTCTGATACTTCTTGAAATGTATTGTCTTGCCTGACTAAATAAAATCATGCCTTTTTTTGTTAACTGAAGGATCACTGAATATTCCAGAAATGAGAAGTAAATATTAATATTTCTTTGTTATAGCTCAGAACAGAAGAATTTTGTATTGATTTTTAACAAAACTTCCAACCTGGACTGGCAATAAGCTTCATATTGGGCATTTCTACTTCATATTTTTTATATAATTTCAGCAACACTGTTAGTTTATTTTTAAATTCTAATGAAACATATTGGCAAATGTTATGGAGAAATATGACCTCTCCTGAGCAAACAACATCTTCCTGTGAAGTAAATGGTTTACTCTTACAAAGTAATTTAAAATTCTATGTGCCAATTTTTACTTGTACCAAGAATAATACTAAATAAATTAAACTCATGAGCTTTCCAGTTGCAAAAAAACATCTCTGCTTAGAAGAAAACTCTGCTCATGGCTGAGAAATGTGTCTTATGGGAGGAAAGTACAGTATAGTTTGCTTCCTTTTCTAAAACATGCATTTCTAATATGCTGCTGAAGGGTAAAATATATCTCCCAGTGGAACAAGACATTATTCTCTTCACTCTATTTTATGCTTCCAATCTATTGCTCCATAGATTTTTCAGAATGTAACCCTCTTGAAATTTATTATTTTAGTCATCTATAATTTGAATAAAGTAGGAATGTGCTAAGACACATCAGGACATGAATAAATATAAATGCAGGAGAATCTCCAAAAAGAAATAAGAAATAAACATAAAATAATAACTTAGTAATATGGTAAGCTACCAACAATTAAGGTTGTAAGTTTTTATTTCTCAATAAAAGAAAACCCATGTCAAAATATTTTTATTGACACATTTTAATAGATTTTTCTTAATGGAAGACACACCTCTAATAGGCACAGTACACTAATAAAGGATTTATAGAGTATAAAGGGGAGGTATTAAAAAACATTTTAATGGCTTCTGGTTTCAGAACCAATTTGAGAAAATTTTAAATGTAGTCACTTTCATCATTAGGCTAAGAAAATCCTATGCTAACTGAAAATAAAATACTTTCCTTGGACTCATCAAAAAACTTAAGTTGGAAGGCATCCTGCTATTCTAAAATATGAAAACTGATGAATCCAGATCTGCTTATGTGGCACAGCAAATAGGAGGGGTATTAGAACAGTAGAGGTTCTCCCCAAGGAGTGATGGGTCCAAGTTCCACATGGGACTCCTCAGCTGGGGTTCTTGCACCAGGAATGAGCCCCTGGAAAGTCAGGTTTTGAAAACTAACAGTTTCCACTCAGGAGTGCCAAAGGGATATAGGAATAAAGATTCCTTTTTAAAGGGTGAATGCAAAATCTCACATGCTCTGAATCCCAGTGCAAAGGCAGTAATTTGAAAGGTACCTGGGTCAATTCTACTCACTGATGCTTTAGAGCCTCCCAGGGAGGAAGGAGGCAGCTTGGACTCCCCCTGGGGACAAAGATGCTAGGAGCTGCCATTTTTAGGATCTTATTCTGCTGTGCTAACACTGGCACTGTTAAGTGCCATTTTGGAAACATTGCTCTAGCCCACAGCAGCAGAGTTCAGCCCCACCCACCAATGGGCCTGGAACAGCCACATGCCACTGGGCCTTAAGCCAGCAGTGCTGGGAGTTGATCTTGCCCACCAGTGACCCATAGCAGCCACATAAGGCAGGGCCCTTCAGCTAGCTAGGGGAGGGTTCAGCCCTATCTACCAGTGTACCAACAGGAGTCAGTCCACCACAAGAGAAGGGTGTATGCAGCCCACATAGGGGATACTCCTGGAGCATTATCTGGTGGCCAGATGAGAGCATGCTGCTGGGGCCCATGGGACATTGCCTACATAAGCCACTTTTCTAAGATGTAAAAGATTTACCTGTTACATAATATAAACAAAGAGAAGTAGGCAATATGAGGAGAGAAACATGTTCCAAATAAAGGAACAAAACAAAACCTCAGAAAAGGTATTAAATAAAACAGAGATAAGCAACCTAGTCTATAAATAGTTCAAGGTAACAATCATAAAGTTTTTCACTGATCTCAGGAGAAGAGTGAATGAACACAGTGAGAACTTCAACAAAGAATTAGAAAATACTAAAAAAATCACAGCTGAATAATACAAGTGAATTTTTCTTTTTAAATTGAAGGAATCAACAGTACAGTAGGTGATACAGAAGAATAGATCACTAATTTGGAAGACAGAGTAGTGGAAATAACCCAAAGTAAACAGAAAAAAGAATTTTTATAAATGAGGATAGTTTAAAAAGCCTCTAAGACAACATCAAACATAATAACATTTGCATCACAGGGGCCCCAGAAAGAGAAGCAGGAAAGGGGCAGAGAACTTATTTGAAGAAATAATGAAAAATTCCTTAATCTGGGGAAGGAAATATGTACTGGTCCAGGAACCACAAAGAGTCCCAAAGAAGATGAACTCAAAGAAGTACACACCAAGATACATTATAATTAAAATGTCAAAATTAAAGATGACAAGAGATAGAGATTCTATAGATAAGCAAAAGCTAAAAGAGTTCATCACTACTAAGCCAGCCTTATAAGAAATGTTAAAGGGCCATCTCTAAGCAGAAAAGAAAAGGTAACAACTGGAAATATGAAAATTATGAAAGGAAATATCTCACTGGTGAGGGCAACATACAGTAAAGGTAGTGGATCAAACACTTATAAAGCCAGTAGAAAGTTTAAAAAACAAAAGTAGTAAAATTATCTATATCTATAATGAGCAGTTATGGAATACACAAAACAAAAATAGGTATGATATCAAAAAATGTGGGAAAGGAGTAAAAATGTAGGGCTGTTAGAATGTTTTTGAGCTTAAGAGATCATCAACTTAAAATAGATATATATATATATATATATATATATATATATATATATATGGTTACATATGAACCTCACTGTAGCCACAAACCAAAAACCTATAATATGCACACACACACATACATATACACACACACACAAAGAGAAAGATCTGAACATAATGTTAAGATAGTTATCAAATCATAGTAAAAATAACAAGAGAAAGGAGAGAACAGAGAAGAACTACCAAAACAACTGGAAAACAATTAACAAAATGGCATTAAGTACATACTTATCAATAATTACTTTAAATGTAAAGGGCAAAACACTCCAATCAAAAGACATAGAGTGGCTGAATTGGTAACGAAAACAAGACCCATATATATGCTGCCTAAAAGAAACTTACTTCAGAGCTAAAGACACACACAGACTGAAAGTGAGGGGATAGAAATAAACAGTCCATGCAAATGGAAATCAAAAGAAAACTGAGGTAGCAATACTTATATCAGACAAAATAGACTTTAAACAGAGACTGTAACAAATGACAAAGAAGGACACTACATAAAGATAAAGGAATATATCAAAGAAGAAGATATAACATTTGTAAATAGATGTGCACATAACAGAGGAACACCTAAATACATAAAGCAAATATTAACAGATGTAAGAGAGAGGGCCTTGCCTGGTGGGACACGTTCCATCTCTGGTTGGGTAACTAAGATCCTGCATGCTTCATGGTTTGGCCAAAAACAAAACAAAACAAAACAAAACAAGCAAGCAAAAAACAAGACATAATGGGAGAAACTCACAGCAACACAACAGTAGTAGGAAACTTTAACACCCCACTTAAATCAGTGGAGATATCATCCAGAAAAGAAATCAATAAGAAAATACTGGACTTAAATGACTCATTAAACTAGATAGAACTAATAGGTATCTACAGAACAGTCCATATGAAACCAGTAGAATTCACACATTCTTTTCGAGTACGCTTGAACATTCTCCAGAATAGATCACATGCTAGGTCACAAAACATGTATCAGTGAATTGAAGAAGACTGAAATTACATCAAGCTTATTTTTCAACCACAACAATGTAAGACTGGAAACTGACTATGAGAAAAAACTGGAAAAAACAAACACATGGAGTCTAAACAAGATGCTACTGAACAACTAATGGGTCACTAAAGAAATCAAAGGAAAAAGCAGGGGTGTTGGGTTGGGATGAATTGGGACATTGGGATTGCCATATATATAATATTAACAAGAAAAAAAATCAAATTGTACACTTTAAAAAAAAGAGAGAGAAAAGCAAAAAATACCTAGAAACAAATGAAAATGGGAATATAACTATCCAAAATCTATGGGACACAGTAAAAGCAGTTCTAAGAAGGAAGTTTATAGTGATACAAGCCTACATCAGGAAACAGAGAGATTTCAAATAAGCAATCTATCCTTATCCCCGAGGGAATGAAAAAAACGGAGAACAAACAAAACCCAAAATTCATATAAGAAAGAAAATGATAAATATTAGACTGGAAAACAAAAGAAATAGACCCAAGAAAAATAACAGAAAAGATCAGTTAAACTAAGAGCTTGTTCTTTAGAAATATAAACAAGATTGATAAGCCTTTAGTCAGACTCATTAAGAAAAAAAGAGACCAAATAAAATCAGAAATGAAAGAGAAGTTACATTACCACAGACATACAAAGAACTAAAAGAGATAACTATAAACAATTATATTCCATAAATTGCACAACCTAGAAGAAATGTACAAATTCCTAAAATGTACAAATTCCTAAGACAGAATCAAGAAGAAACAGAAAATATGAACAGACCAAATACCAGAAATGAAATTGAATAACTTATAAAAATACTTTCAACAAACAAAAGTTTAGGACCAGCCAGCTTCACAGGTAAATTGTACTAAACATATAAAGAAGAGTTAATACCTATTCTTCTCAAACTATTCCATAAAACCTGAAGAAGAAAGACCACTTCTGAACTCATTCTATAAGGCCATCATTACCCTGATTCCCAAACCAGACAAAAAGACAACACACACACACAAACACATACATTACAGGCCAATACCACTGATGAATGTAGAAGCAAAAATTCTCAACAAAATTTTAGCAAACTGAATTCAACAATACATTACAAGGATCATACACCAGGTTCAAGTAGAATTTATCCCATGGGTGCAAGGATGGTCAATATTCATGAATCAATCAATGTAATACACACACTAACAAAATGAAGAATAAAAAAAGTATGATCATCTCAATAGATGCAGAAAAGCCTTGACTAAATTCAACATCCATTTATGATGAGAAGTCTCAACAAGGTAGGTATAGAGGAAATGTACGTCAACATAATAAGGCCATAAGTGACAAACTCACAGTTAATATCACACTACTCAATAGTGAAAAGCTGAAAACATTTCCCCTAAGATCAGAAATATGACAAGGATGCCTATTCTCACAACTTCTGTTTAACACAGTATTGAAACTCCTAGTCACAGCAATCAGTCAAGAAAAGGAAATAAAAAGAATCCAAATTGGAAAGGAAGAAGTAAAACTGTCAGTTTGCAGGTGACATGATACTTTACACACAAAACTCTAAAGAAGCTACAAGAAAAATGCTTAGAATTAATAAGTGAATTCAGTAAAATTGTGAGATACAAAATTCATATGCAGAAATCTATTATGTTTCTATACACTAATAACAAACTATTAGAAAGAAAAAAATAACAAAACAACCTCCTTTACAATTGAATGAAATGGAATGAAATACATAGGAATAAATCTAATCAAGGAGGTGAAAGAACTGCACTCTTAAAACTATAATATACTAATGAAGCTGATTGAAGATGACACAAAGTATACTACAAATCTATAGTAATAAGACCAGTATGGTCCTGGCACAAAAGCACACACATAGATCAATGGAAGTTAATAGAAATCCCAGAAATAAACTCATGCACATATGTTCAATTAATGTATGACAAAAAAGATAACAACATACAATGAAGAAAAGACAGCCTCTTCAATAAATGGTGTTGGGAAAAATGCACAGCTACATGAAAAAGAATGAAACGGGACCACTTTCTGACACCATATACAAAATGGATAAAAGCTTTAATGTAAGACCTGAAACCATATACCTCCTAGAAGAAAACATAAGTAGTATGCTCTTTGACATCTGTCTTAGAAATATTTTTTTTTTTGGATCTGTCTCCTCATGCAAGAGAACAAAAGTAAAAATCAGCAAATAGACTGCATCAAACTAAAAGAATTTTACACAATGAAGGAAATCATAAGCAAAACAAAAAAGCAGCCTACTGGGTGGGAGAAGATATATGCAAATGATATATCTGATCAGTGGTTAATATCCAGGATATATAAGGAACTCATACAACTTAATAAAAAAATAGTCTAATTTAAAAATGGGCAGGCGAACTGAATGGACACTTTTGCAAATGAGACATATAAATGGCCAAGAGACACATGGAAAGGTATTCAACATCATTAATCACCAGGAAAATGCAAATCTAAACAATGAGATACTACCTCACAGATGATAGAAAGGCTATCATGAAAAAGACAACAAATGACAAGTATTGGTGAAGATGTGGAAAAAAGGGAGCCCTAGCGCACTATTTTGGGGACTGTAAATTTGTGCAATCTATGTAAAACACTATGGAGGTACCTCAGAAAATTAAAAATAGAAATACCATATGATCCAGCAATTTCACTTCTGGGCACTTTTCTAAAGAAAACAAATACTAATTTGAAAAGATATATTCACCCTTACCTATATTATTTACATTATTGGCATTATTTACAATAGCCAAGATATAGAAGTAACCTGACTATTCATTGACAGATGGATGTATATATAAGATATGGCATGGTATACACACTTGTGCACACGTGCACATGTGCACACACACACACACACACACACACACACACTGGAATAATACTCAACTGTAAAAAAGAATAAAATCTCACTATTTGTGATAATGTGGATGGATCTTGAGTGCATCACACTAGGAGAAATAAGTTAGACAGTGAAGGACAAATACCATATAATCTCTTATAAGTGAACACAACAAAACTAAACAAAGAACAAACAAAACAGAAGTAAAACTGACTCTTAGAGAGAAAATAATGGTGATTGCCAGAGGGTAGAGGGGTGAGGGGATGTGTGAAATAAGGGAATAGAATTAAAGGTACAAACTTCCAGCTATAAAATTAACTATTTGCAGGAATGTAATATGCAGCATAATGAATATGTTCATTATGGGGAAGGATGGTTACCAGGCTTACAGTGGTGATTATCTCCTAATGTATTTAATTGTTGTATCAATATGTTGTACATCTGAACTAACATAATATAGTACAGCAACTCTATTTCAATTAAAAAAAGAAAATGTAGATGGAATAAGGAAGGGAAATTGAAGGTTTAAAGTACTGATACAACTAGTGATACCTGCTAAAGTACTCTAAACTGCCTTATTACTATAATATAAACAATAATAATATTAATAGTGATAGTTCACCTTTATTAAGTACCATGCATTGCTAGGCCCTTAGCATACATTATCTCATTCAAATCTCAAAAAAATCCCCATGAACCAGGTATTATTATTCCCATGTTTCTTTTTCTTTTCTTTTCTTTCTTTCTTTCTTTCTTTCATTTTATTTTGAGTTGCTTTGGGTCTTCATGGCTGCGTGCAGAATTTTTTCTCTAGTTGTGGCAAGCAGAGGGTACTTTTTGTTGTGGTGTGTGGGGCTTCTCAGTGTGGTGGCTTCTCATTGCAGAGCATGGGCTCTAGGAGCATGGGTTTCAGTAGTTGCAGCACACATGCTCAGTTGTTGTGGCATGGGGACTCAGTAATTGTGGCACACTGGCTTAGTTGCTCCATGGCATGTGGGATCTTTCTGGCCCAGGGATTGAACCCATGTCCCCTGCATTGGCAGACAGATTCTTATCCACTGTACCACTAGGGAAGTCCCTATTCCCATGCTTCAAATAAATATCTTGAGAATTAAAAAGTTCCCTAACGAGTGAGGCTTACATGCGTAACAAATGCAGAGCCAGCCTGAGGATCAGTCTAACTCCAGATGCTGCATGCCCACCCACTGTGCTGCACTAACTCAGAGGTGTCAGGAGACAGGTTCAATTCCGGAAAAGTCCAAGTGCTGAACTCTATGGAAATTGAAAACCATTAAAAAAAAAGTGCTCCTAAAATTTTCTCTTCTGTTCTCCTCCTCCTGGGTTTTTTTGACATTATAGCAATAATTTAATATACTCCATAAACAGCAATAATCTCTAATTATTTGATTGCCTTAATAAATATCTTGATTTATAATTGTTATAGTGTCTGTAAGCTAAAACAGTACTATTTCAGAAAGTTGCATAATTGTAGAACCAGGCCTATACTATGAGCAGAATAAAATTAACCCTTAAAAAAACTGGGTAGATTAACCAATGTTAGTTGAAATATCATAAACATAATGAATAAGAAATTGCCAATATGTAACAAATGTTCTGGATACTAACATAGTAGATGCAAAGTATCAATGACCTTGGAAAAAAACCAAAAAAACAAAAAAACCTAGATTTGAGAACCAGATGCTGAGGAGTGATTAGCTGTTCTCTAATGTTCTTCCCAACTCAGTGATTTTGTGTTTCTTCTAAAATAAAAATATCTCTAAGCTGCTCTTCTATGAGTAAAAGCTGATTGCATTTGCCTCTTGAGAATGACATTAACCATCTAATTGTATTGTGATCCTTATATAAGAATAGAATATGAATAAAAGTTTGCATGCCAGTTAATACCAATACAAATTCTCACTCATTGACTCCCCCACAGAAGTTCAGTTCTGGCCCAAGATGTTAATAACAGAGATGGGAATACACATTCTGTGTAAATTTTGAGAAATAATCTCATAGAGCTTGGAAGGTTACTAATAGATAAAATTACACATTGTGAATTAGAGATTCTCTATTTTTACATTACAAATGTAAACTAGACTGGGTGCATAAGCAGACTAGTTTATATGTATCAAATATTATTTCTACCTGAGAATTCAGATACAGGAGGAAACTTGACCTGTTTTATTTAGCTGATCTGAATACCTGGAAATAAAAAAAAAAACATTGTTTTAGACTGCAATGAACTAACTGATACAAGGTTTCATCACAACTTCTACTGTATAAAACTTGTTTATTAAACTGTGAGTCACAATTTGGTCAGTGGCTATCTTAGCAATTATGGCAGCAGTGTTTTATTAAGCAAATAATTAAATTACCATTAAGAGAACTTGATTAAAAAAGAGAGATTGATTGATTGAGGAGTTGAAAGTAAAGCAAGGAGAGAACTAGGAGAATATAGTATCCAGGAAGCCAAGTGAATCAACTGTTTTCAGATAGAAAGAATCCTTTTTCTAGGTAAAGTTAATCAGTTAAGAAAAATAAAGTAACAAACACTTTAGGTTTGACCATTGGACTTTGGAGGTCACATTGCTGGAACCCTCTATAGGGTACTGGAAACAAAAGCCAAATTGGAAGTCACTTAAGAGAGAATGGCCTTGAGTGATAGGAGGCAGACGTATATTCCCCCCAACCAAATGAGAAATGTTGCTGGAAGCTGAGGAGGAGAGAAAGGGGCCAGTAGATATGGAATAGGGCCCCTGAGGGTAATGAGATGAGAGTAACACACATGTGTATATGCTTATCACAATGATCTAGAAGCGAAAGAAAACTTGGTGATGTGATGGGAGAGTGTGAAATTGCTGAAGTGATAGCCTCTAAGTGGATTAATAAGGGTAGTATTTAGTGTAGTTTATTTAAAGATACAGGAGAGAGGGTAACAACTGTGACTAGAGAGGCTGAGTGATGGTAATTCATGGGAGTTTTCTCCTGGTTGCTTTAGCTCCTGGGGGTGGGAGGCAGTAAGAATGTACTCAGTGTAAAGGTTGGAGTGGAAATATTGGGCATACTGGGAGAGAAGGAGCTTAAAGTCATGCTTTAGAAGAGTTAGGAAATGATGGACTGTTAACTTTTGTGGTTACCACTTAATTTAAGTATTTTATGTGACCTTTAAAATATTTCTTATGATATTTATAGGATTATATATTCTCTTAGTTTTTCGTGAGCAAATTACAGCTGAGCTAGCACAGTGGCAAAGGAGAAAAAAAGCATAATTTAGTTTTTTTGTAAAGTATATTTTAAGATGTTTTCAATAATATTGTATTTTTTGAAAACAATCTTGTCTGAATTGAATTCCAGGTCATTGATGTGGATTCTAGACACTATATTAGAACAAATAAGATCTCACTGGGATTTTATAGTCACGTCTGCATGAAACCAACCCAGAAAATTCAAGAAATAGGACTTATTTGCATAATTGAGCTGGTACATAGACAACAGTTTTTAGAATGTCTACATAAACTTTATACATAATTTGAGAATGTTTTACTACAGAATTTTTTCTCTGACAAACTTAATAGGGAGTGCATGGAAATGGGTTCTTATAAAAGGAATGCTATGAAGTTTATACATATCCTACCTGTTGCATAAATTAATTATGTTATGCATTTACATCCCCCTTAATATATCTTCAAAAGTGCTTTACATTTTGCATAATGACAGTGCTGACCATAAACAGGGGGTATATTCTTTTCGCAATTACTTTATGTTTTAAATAGTATATTTTATTAAGCTCCTGGGGAGAAGATTAATTTGAATATTTCTCTTACAGCATGTATGTGTATTTTGAATAGTTTATTTTTCTCTCTTTAATGTTACCTATTTACATTTTGGCCATTTTGTGGTGTTCAATTGCTTTTAGTAATAAGGATTCACAGCAGTATTTTTTAATAATGAAGTCAAGTTGAAATTATAGGCATGAATTAGAACTGAGAAAGTAAGTAGCCCTCCTATTGAGATGAGTATTAAAGTTAATTTTTTGTATTTCAAGATGTAATCATGCAGTCTACACTAAATTCACTGTTTTCTGAGCAATACAATTATGGAATTTTATACTAGGGTGAAATAAACAATTTACCCTTATTTAGCAATAAGATATCTATTTTCAAAACTTATTCTTAAAAGAATAAATTCATGTAGTTTTAAAATCACATCTTATACATGTTGCCTACTGCCTTCACTACAAATCAAAGCAGAAGGACAGAGCCAGGCCAAGTGGAATAAATAGCAAAAACACACAGGACGGGGAGTGGTTCGCAAAATAAGCAGCTTGCTTGGTGGGCTCCTTGTCTCTCGCTCCTCTTGTTCAACCACCATCCACAGAGACAACCACACAAAAGGAGTCAGAAACACTGCTAGGCAGCATCAGTGAACTAACTATAGAACAATGCAGGTGGCCCACTGGCTCTGATGTGTGTTCTGAGTTGTACTGGCTGTTCTCACTCGGTATCACTCACCCACTCACTACTATAAGCACTCTTCTGCTTTTTCCAGGATCTTTTTGGCCATGTGGTTCTCAGTTACTGTTTGACAATGAGAATGCTCTCAAGATACTTGGAAGGTGGAAAAGAAAAGCAAGTGGCTATTCTCTGGAGACAGCTGCAGGCAAATGTGTGAACAAATGCTCAGCTTACCAGAGCTTCAGGGTGAGTCTTTCAGAACCACTGGCTTCATTTCAACCACTGACATGAATAAGGAAGAGAAAGATGGGGGCCACAAACGATGCTTTCATTTGCAGAAGCAAAATGGCCTGAGTGTGAATCACAAAAAGCCTTACAGATTTACCACCAAAGGCTCACAGAAAAAACATGTCTCTCTAATCAGAATTGTACACATGGACCAGACATAGAAAGGTATAATGACAGTTTGCTCACCCCCATTGCTTGCTTCTACCTCTGGGGTGTGAGATGCAAACATCAGTAAGGTATCTAGCATTTCCTTCCTTTGGTATGTGAGACAGCAGAGTCGCTGCCCCCTCTTGGTCAGTAACAATTCTATTATATAACCTTGTCCAAACTGATTAATACAACATGCAGTTAATGATTAAAATCCTGGAAAATTATGAAAAATTATGAGTGAATATATTTCTGATATTCAAATCAGGAAGGACTTTTTAAGTATGTTATGTAATAAACTGTTTCCCTCAAAATTTATATATTAAAGCCCCAACTCCCAATGTGATTACATTTAGAGACAGAGCCTCTAAAGATGTAATTAAGATTAAATAAGGTCATAAAAGTGGGCCCCTCATCAGTTATAAGAAGAGACACCAAGCTCTGTCTTTCTCTGGAAGAGCACAGAAAAGGCCATGTGAGGACACATCAAGAATGTACCACCTGCAAACTGAGAGAAGTTTCACCAGAAACCACCCTTGAAGCCACCTCGATTTTGGACTTCAAGCCTCCAGAAGAACCATGAGAAATGAATTTCTGTTGTTTAAGCCACCAGCTTGTGGAATTCTGTTTCATAGCCCAAGCAGACTAATATAAACGTTGGTACCAAGAGTTGTGTGCTGCTGTAACAAATATCTAAACATGTGGACATGGCTTTGGAACTGGGTAATAGGTAGAGGCTAGAGGAGTTTTGACATGGATCCCAGAAAAGGTTCATGTTGGCTTGAAGGGACTGCTGGTAAAAATATAAACCTTAAAGGTGATTTTGGTGAGAGCTCAGAAAGAAAAGAGGAGACCTGTAGAGAAAGTGTCTATCATCTTGGGGGATACATATATCATCATGAATAGAATGTTGGTAGAAATATGTACTTGAAAGGTGATTCTGGAGATGCCTCAGATGGAAATAAGGAGTATACTGTTTGAAACTGGAGGAAAGGTGATCCTTATTATAAAATGGCAAGTAACTTGGATGAATTGTATTCTAATGGTTTGGGGTAAGTAGAAGGTGTGTGATGAAGTTGGGTACTTAGCCAGGCAGATTTCTAAGCAAAGTCTTGAAGATGCAGTCTGGGTTTTTGTTACTGCTTAAAGTAAGTATGAGAGGAGAGAGATGAATTGAAGAATGAATTGTTAAGCAAAAGCAAAAAAAAAAAAAAAAAGTTCTGGAGAGAACATTAAAGGATTGTCTCAGACACTCACTCCATAAACACATTACCCATGATGTTAATCAGCCCTCTCAACAGAAGCCAGAAACAAAGATGGGGTTATTTCTGCAGAGATATTGCCAATTTGAACCAAAAGGAATAGAAAATAGATGACATAAAGGAAGGCTTTGGGTCCTCTGAGATTCTATAGAGCAGAACAATAGAGTTATCCAGCTGCAAATATGCATTTTTTTTCCACAAGAAAAGGGAAGATCATCAGGGCTGAAGCACCCACTACAGACCCAGAGTGTACAGCTGGAAGAGCAAGGCTGTTTACTCCTTGGTTTCAGAGGGTGAGGTTCCCCTCCGCAGTGCCTCAGGGTGGTACCACCAGCCAAGTGAACGAGGTCTCTGCCCAGAGCCAAGAGGGTAGTTCTGCCACCTATGGTCTTGGGAGTGATGGTGCCACCCCAGTGGACCCAGAGAGTAGGGTATAGAGTCAGTGAGGGTTATTTTCAAGCCTTAAGGTCTAATGGCTTTCTTTGTATACAGTGTGAGGAAATGTTCTAATCTCATTGTTTACAGGTAGCTATCTAGTTTTCCCATTGCCACTTGTTGGAGAGACTGTCTTTTCTCCATTGTATATTCTTGCTTTCTTTTCCATAGATGAATTTACCATAGGTGCATGGATTTATTTATAGACTCCCTATTCTGTTCCATTGATGGTCTGAAGTCAGTGAGTGTGATACCTCCAACTTTGTTCTTTTTCTCAAAATTGCTTTGGGAACTCGGGGTCCTTTGCGGTTCCATATGAATTTTAGGATTATTTGTTCTAGTTGTGTGAAAAATGCCATGGGTATTTTGGTAGGGATTCCATTAAATCAGCAGATATATTTGAGCAGACATTTTAACAATATTAATTCTTCCCATCCATTAACATGGAATACGTTTCCATTTCTTTGTTTCATATTCAGCTTCCTTCATCAATGTGTTATTGTTTTCAGAGTATAGCTCTTTTACTTTCTTAGTTAAGCTGATTCCTGTGCATTTTATTCTTTTTAATGTGATTTAAAATGGTATCATTTTCTTGCTTTCTCTTTCTGATATAGCTCGCTTTTAGTTTACAGAGAAAACACTTTCTCACTCCATATACAAAAGTAAATTCAAAATGGGTTAAAGACCTAAAACCAGAAACCATAAAACTCTTGGAAGAGAACATAGGCAGAACATACTTTGACATAAGTTGTATCAATGTTTTATTTGTTTGTTTGTTTTAGACATGTCTCCTAAAGCAGAAGAAACAAAATCAAAAATAAACAAATGGACCTAATTAAACTTAAATGTTTTTGCACAGCAAAGAAAACCATAAAAAAAAAAAAAAAATGGAAAGGCAGAGACTTCCCTGGCAGTCCAATGGCTAAGACTCTGCACTCCTAATGCAGGGGACAGAGGTTTCGATCCCTGGTCTGGGAAATAAGATCCTGCATACCTCATGGCAAAAAAAAAAAAAAGAAAAAAAAGAAAAGAAAAGAAAAGGCAATCTATTGAATGGGAGAACATATTTGCAAACAATATGACTGAATGACTGATAGTGGTTAATATCCAAAACATATACAGCTCAATATTAAAAAAACAAGCAACCTGATTTTAAAAAGGGACAGACTGAATAGACATGTTTCCACAGAAGACATATAGATAGCCAACAGACACATGAAAAAATGCTAAAAATCCCTAAACATCAAGGAAATGCAAATCAAACAGCAATGAGTTATCACTTCATACTTGTCAGAGTGGCTACTATGAAAAAGACAAAAGATAACAAGTGTTGGCGAGGATATGGAAAAATAAAAGAACCCTGGTTCACTTGTGGTGGGAATGCAAATTTGTATAGCCACTAGGTAAACAGTAACAAGGTACCTGAAAAAATTAATAGAAGTCCCATATGCAATTTCACTTCTGGGTATTTTTCTGAAGAAAACAAAAATGTTAATTTGAAAATATATATGCTTCCTTCCTTTCAATGAAACATTATATACAACAGCCAAGATATGGAAGCAACTTAAGTGTCTGCCAATAGATGAGTGGATAAAGAAGATGTGGTATGTATATACACAATGGAATACTACTCATCTATTATAAAGAATTAAATCTTGCCATCACAACATAGATGGACCTAAAAGGTATTATCCTTAGTGAAATAAATCAGAGAAAGGCAAATACCTGTATGTCACTTATATATGGAATCTAAAACATAAATTAAATGAACAAATAACAAAACACAACAGACTCATAGTTAAGAGAACAATTAGGTGGTTTCCAGAGGGAATGCATGTTGGAGGAGGAGTGAAATAGATGAGGGAGATTAAGAGAGACAGACTTCCAGTTACAAAATAAATGAGTCAAGAGATGAAATGTACAGCTTGGGGGGCATAGTCAAAAATACTGTAATATCTTTGTAGGGTGACAGATGGTGACTAGACATGTCGTGGTGATCATTTTGTGATGTACAGAAATATCAAATCACTGTGTTGTGCATCGGGAACCAAAATGCTGATGTAGGTCAATTATACCTCAATAAAAAAAAAAAATTCAAACTCACCTTAGTTGTCTAAAAAAATTATTATCCTAGCTACATCAGGTCTATGTGGAATAAAAAGAGACAATGGCATTTTTGATGATCAGGAGAATGAGTTGGAATTAAAAACAAAACAAAACAAAACACAAACAACAGCAGCGGCCATAAGTTAGACTGGGAAAGAGTTAATGAAGAGCAGCACTGGAATCATAGTTTTGGAAATCAAAGAGCAGGGACAGATGGGAAAGAGTTTACAGAATGAAAATCTGTTGGATTTAGGAATTAATTGGTTGTGGAAAAGAGGGAGTGGTAAACAATTACTCTGAGGTTTCAAATCTAGTTGACTGTGCAAATTGTGGTGTTACCTCTCTACATCAAGTGCTCAGCCACGTTTCTCTGAGGCTCAGCTGGTCACAATTTTTATTATATTTCCCCAGATTTAGCTGAGTTGGGTTTTTACTCACCCAATCTAATCAACAATCATAGCAACCAGTGGTAACATGGAAACAATGTAAGTCTGGGATCTTGGAAAGACATATCTGAACATTCTATGTATGCATGATGCGGTGTGTTTGTGTGTGTGTGTGTGCTAGAGGGAGAGAGAGAGAGAGAAGGAGAGAGAGAGAGAGGAAGACAGAAAGGAAGAGAGAGTGGGCACAATAATAATTAGAAGATATCCAGTCATTGATCTATGCTAAGCATCATTTTTAATATGGCTTTACACACATGAGCTTGCTTAAATATCATACAAAAATGATAACTGTGTGCTATCATTATATCGACTTTTACAGATGAGGGAACAGGCTTGGCAACGTCAAGTGTGTTTCCTAGGGTCAGAAATCCAGTATGTGGAGCCTGATTTCAACTCAGTCTGATTCCAACGCCTACGATAATGCCCCATATTGTCCTTCACTATCCAAACCCACAGTGGCTGGGCAGAATGGCTGTACAGACCACAGAATCGGAGGTCCTTAGTCAACAGGGTCATTGTGGAGGTTTGAAGGGAGAGGGGTGGTCACTTTGGGAGAAGCTGTGCGTTCAGATGGCTGATGAGATGGCTGGTGCTGGAAAAGGAGGAGTTGTTTAATCCATGATCCATGGCTGGGATGACTCACCACTCCTTTAAAACTTGGACGTGGAACAAGTGACGGGGGTTACGAGAATTGACCAGTAAAAGGGCTGAGTTCCCTGAATTGAAGGAAAATGCTAGGTTATGAAGCCTGTGTTCTGAAATGATTCTAAGATATTTCTCCTAATATCTATAAATACCTTTAAAAACCCCTCAGCATCTGCTTCATTAGACTTTATCCACAGTCAACACCATACGAGAAGGGGACTTCCCTGGTGGTGCAGTGGTTAAGAATCCACCTGCCAATGCAGGTGCCATAGGTTCGAGCCCTGGTCCAGGAAGATCCCACATGCTAGAGAGCAACCAAGCCCATGCACCACAGCTACTGACCCTGTGCTCTAGAGCCCACAAGCCACAACTACTGAGCCCATGTGCCACAACTACTGAAGCCTGCACACCTAGAGCCAGTGCTCCACAACAGAAGAAGCCACTCCTTGAGAAGCCTGCACACTGCAACGGAGAGTAGCCCCCACTCTCCACTACTAGAGAAAGCCTGTGTGCATCAATGAAGACCCAACACAGCCAATAAATAAATTAATTAAAAAGAAAGAATATATGAGAATATACAAACTTCTAGTTATAAAATAAATGTCAGGGAAATGCAATGCACCTCAGGGGGCTCAGGTTAATAGTAACGTATTGCATATTTGAAAGTTGCTAAGAGAGACCTTAAGAGGTCTCATCACAGGGAACAAGTTGTACTATGTGTGATGATGGATGTTTGCTAGACTTACTGTGATCATTTCACAGTATATACAAATATCGAATCATTATGTTGTCCTCCTGATATTAATATAATGTATATGTCAATTATACCTAAATATAAAAAGGAAATATATATATACACGCACACACACATATATGTATATATATATGAGAGAAGTTCAGGCCCAGAAAAAGCAATCTAGACATAAAGAAGAAATAGGCAGACAGGCCACTCTACACAGACTGACATACTTGAAATACTGACCACTGCAGATTTTGGAGAGCCAGAATGACTAGGCCGCCACGAATGCTGTCTTACTACCTGGCAGTCATCGTCCTCCTCCTCCTCAGACATCTGCCTCCACCTTCTGTTCTGTTCAGGCTACCCCTGTGGTTCCAGGCAAATTGGCCCCCAGTGAACCCCAGGGTAACCCTGACAGAGCCTATCACTCAGAGCAAAGCTACCCGCTTCTCTGGGGACAGGTTATAGTCCACTAGGTTGAATGATACAAACTAATTCTTGGAGAATTTTAGAAAAGTTTCCTAACCATTTTTTTCCCCTAGACACAATTCGTTCCCACTTTCTATAAGGGAGGAAATCTCAGCCCCAGTGTCTCCTGGAAGCCACTTTATAATCATGCAGTGATCCACCACAGAGTAAAGCAATGTTCTGGGTGGTGGTTTGGAGAGAAGGAGAGAGACTTCTAGAATATTTTTAGTGTCTGGATCCACTGATCCTGTTGTCTATCCTAACTTTGGATTCACACTTTTATGAACAAACTGTTCTCATTATGTAAGCCAGTATTTAGGCACAGCTTCTGCTTGTTGCTGACAAGTGTAGTCTATTGATACACTGACAGTCTGGTTAAACTGAGAAGTTCAGACAGGTGAATATCATCAGCTATAATTACCTGTTTGGTTTCATAGACCACTTGAGACCTTGATGTCTCTAGAAATTATGATACTTTGGGTATACTGACTGCTGTATCTGGACCCACAAAAGCAGACACACTGATGATCTTAGTGTGGTTGCACGGGTCCCGTAGCCAAACAGCCCCTGTGCAACTGTCCAGCTCGCATCTCAGGAAACCCCTCAGTCTAGGCCAACAGGAAAGCAGCCACCCTACCTAGACTCTCATGCTGCCACATTCAGCTGGTGCATGACCTAGAGACCTGGCTCAGCTGCAAGTGGACACTCATTCTAAGCTGTCTCATGTTGCTGTAACCACAGGAAAATGATCTAAAAGTGTTCACACAGGAGCTTCCAGATGGCGTAAGATCTAGCTTTCCAAACCTCATGATATCACCTCTCCTACATGCTATTGGTCAAGCAGATCACAGTCCAGTCCAAATTCAAGGGGAGTAGAAATAAACTTAGATTTGAATTTTTTCCTTGAAAATTAAACTATAAATTATAGAGCAGGGGCTCTGACAATGAATACTTGTAATACTGTAACAGGAATCCCTCGTTTGAGTTATCACATACCTATCAGACAAGTTTAGAGATGCTGTTTTAGAGCAACAGTTTACATATAGTTCTCTGAACACATTTGTCTAATGAGTTTTAAACTATCTTTCAGGAGTCTCTTGATCTAAAGATGGGAGGAGGGGGGAGCTGGGCAAGCAGATGAAGCAAACCCTCAGTTCCCACCTGACCTCCCACTTCCTACTTCCAGCAACTTTATCTGTTTTACACATTGAGCATCTAGACAAGATTTCATTTGGAAAAATAATCCTATTGCTAAAATTATTTTAAAGAACCTTGTGCATTTTACATTATTTTATATAACTAATTACATTTTAGCAATTTGGGATTCTAAGTATTAAATTTAAAAAGAAGTAAACCTGGTGTTCAAATCTGTCATATTCAAGCTTAGTTGTGTTTCCAGGATGACATTTTGCACAAACGTATGAGTCCACCTAAATATAATAGGAAAATTTAGGATTATAAACTTATACTTAACAGAATCTGATTATATGCCCATTGCATATAACAATTTGATATTGTTCTTGAGTTTGAGTAAGGATACAGTTGACCCTTGAACAACACGAACTCCATAGGTCCACTTCCCTGAAGATTTTTGTCACCACATACCTGCTACAGTACTATACGACCTGCAGTTGACTGAGTCCTGGGATGCAGAACTGGGGACACAGAAGGCCTACGTGAACTTATATTTGGATTTTCAACTGCAGGTTGGGGGTGGTTGGTGCCCCCTGAAAGTGGTTAAAGGGTTAACTGTATTGAACACATCTTTTAGGAAATTCTATGGCCTCTGTATGTTCTTCCAGGAAGGTTAATACAATGCAAAATTTGTCTGACCAAGAGGAAAATTAATGTGTTAGTAAGACAGTTATTTTTGTTTAGCTTCAGCTGTAAAACAAAGGAAAAGAAAAATAGACATATGTAGAAGTTTCATATTAGACAAGCCTGAAGGGATTGTAGTCCTTCACAAGATTCATCTTCTTACATTTTAAGAGTTGGGATAATGCACTTCTCTGTTCCATAAAATAAATTTCCACTGAAAGTAGAAAAAAATAACCTCTGCCTTTCATTATGACCCATCATATCATTCCCTGTACATTCTGAGTAGACAGATGAGGTGAAATGTCTACTTTTCCTTTTTATCGCAGCAAGTCAACTTTAAGATCGCCTATATTCTTAGACAAAGGTTTAATAATTTCCAGTGCTGATACCTTTAATCATTCATTGTGCCTGTAATGGAAAGATAGAACTTATTTCAAAAATAGCAGTCTTGTCACTTGGACTGAAGAAAGGAATCCACAATGTTAATTGATCACTGTGACAGTTTTTGTGATCAGAAATAGGACAGAGGCAAAAAGAGAAAGCACAGTTCCCATTTATCTTTCTTAGTAGTGTGGACAGGCAGAGAGAGAGAGAGAATCTGAACATGCAGTGTTTGACTCTATCCAGTGGTTTAAACTTTATGTTGACAGATAACAGAAAAATATTTTTCTCAGATCTAAAGAAAATGTATTTCCCCATCTAATCATTTTACTATTTGTTTATTTATTCTTTCAATAAGTATTTCTTAAATATTTGTATTATTAAAAAATATTGTGCTAGTCAATGTTGTTCTAAGAGTGAAAAAGATGATACCAGCTACCAAAACAAAGTACCAAAACAATATGAAAAATAAAAATTAAAGAAAAATTCAAGAATGAGTTTTAGCCAAGAAAAATTTATCTAAATATGTGGTGGTCATTTCTGACAAATTTCATACACATATTCTGAAAAACTAACAGAGATTTCTATTCTACCCAATTAAAATGTAGACTATTGAATATTTTTTAGAGTGAAAATTATATAAAAACAAATTCATTAAACATAAAAAAGAACTCAAATTAGCTTTTCATTAAAGAATATTTTAAATATAATAACTATTTCATAACTAGTTGTTAATACTAAGGGATAAAACATTTGGTATTATATTTAGCCATTAAATGTTGAAAGTATTTTAATTCTAGAAAATTTTATGGAATCAAAATTTGTTTTGTCTCATAAAATCTGCTACCTTCAAGTATTAAACCAATATTTATTGGACTTTATGTAACTTACATAAAATATACCAGAAACTTACATGAAATATACCAGATCTTATCCAAATATGCATTAATCTTTCATGTTACAATCAGTCAATATGAAAGAGTGTGGGTAGCAGGATTATCCAACATCCCATATTAAAAACAACCAAAAAAATTAAAACTTTCTCCCTTAAGATGCAAAGATATGTCTTTTAAGTAATGGTATTTTCCCAAAGAAACAATAACAAAGTTTATAGTGATTAATTCCTTAAGGTTCTTAACTGATGAAAACAGAAAAAAAAAAATCCAGTGTATGATTTATTGTGTTTACTTAATTTGTTGTTTGTTGTATTTGTTATTCACTTGTTATTTTTACTTTTGTAGATGAAGAACTGAATTTTTGAGGATTAAGATCCCAACCTATTGCTGCATCTTTCCCCCAAAGTCATGCTTTTTGATCTGAAAGCATGTGTAGTTTTCACTGCCCTACTGACTAACCGCTGTTGTGTAGATGTTCGTGTAGAGCCTTCAACACCTATTTCCACAAAGCACACTGATGTAAATGACGGAAGAAGGATTAAAGCCCAGGTGCTCCAGATTCAAGACCAATGCACCCTCACTACAAGTTACTGCTTTCCTTAGTATGATAAATATTGAAAGCATATCAAATAATCATAAGGAAAGTTGTTAATTTTCTTAAAAGCAGTATCTTGAAGAAAAACACATATTTCTATATTATACCCAATCTCAGATTCTATATGTATTATTTTATCGTCTGGCAAGTTTAAGATATTTGTAAAATAATCTCTTGAATGTGTTTACCGAATTAGTCTCTAAATATCTCTTTAGTCATTAAGAGAAGGGTCGCATGGAGTTCAGGACAGTAAAATCATTAGGCAGACTCTCACCAAATCTATTTTAGGATGACTGACTCATGTAGCATCTATTCTTCATCATATTTGTTGATAATTAAGATGGAGGGTGTAGAAAGAAGGGTATAGGAGGAAGGAAATTGCTACCCTCATGTAAAGCATTACAAAGATTTAAACCACCAAACTTTTCTCACCAGCACCTTAAAACTTTTGACTATCACTTAATTTTTCATCAAAAAGATGCATGAAATACTCTCAAAGATTTATATAGAGTTTTTTTGTAGGAATATTTCCACACATCTTGTATGCAGGGATAATGATATAATGAATTTTAAGTAAAAATATCAGTTGTGTAAAACAACTTCCATAGAAGCAAAATTGAATTTATATTCACACACATTTGTTTATTAAAATGACTTAGAAATATTTAATGAAAGGCCTAATTTATTTCTAGAAGTGATTCTCACTTGTTAAGGAACATGATTTTCTTCTAACACAATGATCAATTCTGAAAGGTGATCATCACTTCTAAACAGTGAAGTTCTGCTTATAGAAAGATATTCTCTATCATAAAATGATTTATGTGGAGAAATCCCTATGAAATCAACCTCACCACTGCAGATACTTTCAAAGGACATCTTTATTGATAAATATGAAAAATGCAAATAAGCTATGTTCATATGGATTCAGAATTCTCTCTGATAGAAAATATATCTTTATTTAACTAGTTTCTTTTTTTAAAAGATAAATTTATTTATTTATTTATTGCCTGTGTTGAGTCTTCAGTACTACACACGGTCTTTCTCTAGTTGCGGTGAGCAGGGCCTACTCTTCATTGTGGTGCGTGGGCTCCTCATTGCGGTGGCTTCTCTTGCTGTGGAGCACGGGATCTAGGCATGCAGGCTTCAGTAGCTGTGGCACACGGGCTCAACAGTTGTGGCTCATGGACTCTAGAGCGCAGGATCAACAGTTGTGGTACACAGGCTTAGTTGCTCCGCAGCATGTGGGATCTTCCTGGAGCAGGGATTGAACCCGTGTCCCCTGCATTAGCAAGCAGATTCTTAACCACTGCCCCACTTAGGAAGTCCCTAAACTAGTTTCTGTTTATCTTAATTCTTATCCTATATTTTGTTGAAAGATATATTTTTCAAACAATATGTGAATTTTTATTAATGTTTGTAAGAACTATATGCATAGACACAGTGGCTATTATGACACAAATTCCACAGGAAAGTAGTGTCCACAAAGCATCATTGCATGTCATTCACAAAACATAGTACCTATCAATGGTCATTATATCACCTATAGATAGTTATTATTAAGCTTTTTTATATCCTAAATTTGCTTAAGAGTCTGAAGACATGCAACCACCACCTACTTTCCTCCTTCCAAAAAGTAACTTTTGTACACTAAATCTTTCATTTCATGTCAGAGAATCCATAAATATTATAGAGTTCAATTTGCCATTTATCAATATAACATTAAAAACCCATTCCATAATAACTTCATTGATTATTCAATAAGAATTGATATGAAAATGAACTATTTGGAGAAAGAGAGAAATGATATCTTAATCCTAACCTTAAATTAAATAAAGTCCCATGATTACACTTAAAAAATAGAATGAATGTTATATTTGTAGGACTTCTAGCTGCTTAAAGATTATTTTTTCACCTTTTAAAAATTAACTTGTCCTGAGTTGACTGAGCAAACTCAGAATTAAATGCAACCAGAACTCACAGAACCTTCTGGAGTGTGTGGAACAAACTGAATTAAATGGAACCAGAACTCACCGGGAGGCTCCGGGTTCACAGAATCTTCGGGTGTCCACCATGCACCCTTCCCCCATCAGGCTTGGTCCTGGCAGTTGGTCACCGCCGCTGCGTTGGGCTGTCCTCACCTGTGCTCGTAGCATGGCTGCTCTGACCCCGCTGCTGACACTGCATTGCTTGGTGTGAGGCCTCTCATTGTAGGCGGGTCAGAGCCGAATCCTCCCCATCATGGACGACGTGCCGTCCCACTGGCATCACCTGGATCTTGTTAAAGTGCTGAATTCTAGGCCTTGGGTAGCAGATTGTTGGAGAATCTACATTTGACATGATTTCTCAATGATCTATAGCTACGTGACAAATCACTCCAAAACACAGATGCTTAAAACAATAAACATTTATGATCTCGCACGGTTTCTGAGGGTCACGGAGCAGCTTCACTGGACAGCTCTGGCTCAGACCTTCCTAAGGCTGCAGGAAGATTTGGCCAAAGCTGGACAGGGGCCGGAGGGCCCACTCGCTGCCTGGCCAGTCAATGCTGGCGTGGCCGGAGGTGACAGCTCCTCATCGTGGAGCCTCTCCACCCCAGGGACAACGCGAGTGTCCTGACAACATGGCAGCGGGGGGCCCCATAGCAAGTGGTCCAAGAGAGCCAGGAGGAAGCCCAGAGCCTCCGAAGTCACCTGTGTCAGTACACAGGTTGGCCCCACTCAGACTACGAGGGACCACCGCGGCCGTGACTGCCATTCGGCAGGCCCACGGGGCTGACGTGCGGCTGCTGACTACCTGTTACAGCTGAGGAAGCATCAGCTTCTCCCCGAGCTCACACCCCTGACGCATGGGAGCTGGTAAGGTTTTTGAGATTCCTTGCTGTTGGTGGAATCGGGCCTCCTCCAGGGCAATGGGCTGCTTGCCCGGCCAGTCTGGGGAAGGCCTCGCGGGTCCCCTGCTGCACACGCACCGCAACTCAGACCCGCCCACCCACTGGGCTCTTCGAGGAGCGCGGTGGCCAGTGAGCGCCACTGTCTTCCCAAGGAGCTGAGGGGACTCACTCTCCCTTGCCTCCACCAGCATCTCCGTGCCTCCACATCCCATCAGAACTTGTTCTGTACAATTTCTATTTTTTTAACCCTTTGGTGGGTGTGAAATAGATCTCATAGTTTTCAAGTGAATTTTCAAGGTTACCGATAAGGCTTGTTAGCCATTTGGATCTCCTTTGTGTGAAATGCACATTTTTCTACTACACTGTATCTTTCTTGACCATTGGTGTCCTTTACATATTTTGGATATTAACCCTTTGCAGTTTCATGTGTTACACATAACAAGAAAAATTCTAATGCTGGGTAAGACTACCAGATGCTGGGGGAGGGTCAACGGCTGATTAACTCTCCTCGCCATGAGCATACAAGCCCTAATAATGATTACTTGGCCTCACTCAGTAACCATACTTTTGAGGAGTAGACTTTTCTTAATGAAAATTAACATTGCCACCTCCGCTATATAGGCAAGAACACTCCCTTCAAAGATATTGCTTCATTACAGAGAAAGTTTAAAAGACCCTCTAAGTTACAAAAATTTATGGCCAACAGGCAATCCTCGCCAGTGAAAGTTTGTGTACAGGTGTAGGTATGTAAAATAGGTATGTGTTTGTTGCTTAGCAACATTTGCCTTTTCCCTTTATGTGCAACTGAGAGATCCTTTGTTGGGATGTACCAAGGTGGTCCCATGTAGGGGGAGCAGGCCATGTTTCCTGGATAAGACTTATTGCAGCACCTCAGGAGCCTGCAGCTGGGTTCTTCTCCAACATGGCCCACCTGGCACTGTGCTAAGCATTAGGAGAAAAGGCTGAGAATGTGAGCATCATCTAGAAGAGAAGCATCCTCAGAGCTCAGAGGGACGCTGCTGGGGTGATGGGAAGAAAAGAGCTGAATCAATAGGAGCATCTTAGCATAGCAGCCATGAACACATTTCCTGTCATCAGAACGTGCAGGGCCACCTGTAACTCCATGTGGCAGATACCCAAGCTACAGCATTAGTGGACTGGTCACTCTTCCTGCTTTATTCTCTCTTCCTGGATTTCTGCAGCAGGACAGAAACTTTTGAACTAAGTCCCTAGTGTTCCTGCCCAAGTAGGTGTTTGGGAGGTTTTGGGAAATAAGGGGACTTCTATCACTGAGAACAGGTGGGTGCTCAAGCAAAAAACTGAATAAACAAAGGTGAGGTAATGTGTTTGTACTCCAAGCTGGTAAGATGGATCATTCCAGATACACTCTTGATGTGGGTTTCTACCAAGTGAGTCATTTCTCTTATGGTCTTTCTCTGAATTTCTTAAGTGTATTTCCACAACACCTGCCGTTAAGCCCAATGTTTCTGGAAATATAAGAAGCAAAGCACGCAGCCTATGTCTGAGAAAACTGGACCACAGGGTAATGAAAGCTTTGGGAAAGGAAGTCTGCACGTGCCAGTCTGGTTCTCTATGCTCTTCTCCCTCACATCCCAGCATGCCACCTGTTTGAAGCCATCTCACAGGATATTTGCAGGATCCACTAGGTTGGCTGTTCCACAAAAGCAAGAATTCTGCATTGCTTATTGACCTATAGGAGGCCAGGGAGAAACTCAGTAAATATTTATTGAACAAACAAATGAATCTAGTGAGCTAGCAGACATGAAAGTATCTAAACACTAACATGTAGGATTGACTATTGATAAGGGTTAATTTGTGAAAGAAAAGTACATCTCATTTTCTGTGCCTGATGTCAGATATTCCAGCACTTTAGAGTTGGCAGACAAAGGAGACAGCACCTTAGACCTATTTCAGATTTTATGTTTCCTTCCCTTTGAGGGTTAGTGGGCATTGAGCATGTCCAGGAAGTGAGAGAGAATGTGGGGAAAGATGTTTTCTGCTGCTCTCTCTGTACTTTTAGGAGCCATACTGTCACAGAGCTTGAGGTCTAAGTCACACTGTGATGTCTAGACAATATGAGAAGAAATGGGATGACAGTAAGACATAACTTACCCAAGGATGCTTGTGACTGAACATGTATCGATGGTTTGATTTCCCCTAGACTGATGGAAAAGGTAAGGGTAGCCTCTAGTTACTGGGAAAGAATGTTTTATCTTTTTGATTAAAAAAAAAAAAAAAAGTTACCCTGTTAGAAAACTCTGTTGTTGCAGGTTTTCTGTACAACAAAATTTTACTGTGTACCATATCTTTCCTTATGTGAATGTAGAAAATGATGTAGTAAATCATCTATGTCTTGCTACTTGTAGCATGGGAAGAGTTTTGAAAAATGTAGAATTGAGAAATGGTACAGTGTTTCTCTGACCTGAAAGGTTTATACCTAATTCAAACAAAATGGGGAGGCTTTCTGCAAATGTGATAATTTCAAAACATGGGAGTTTGAAAGACTGAAAGAGTGTACAGGCTCCAGAAATCTTGAGTGGAAAAATAGACACATTTAGAACATTTATTCATGCAGGGCTGAGTTCTCACTACTGTAAAAGTAGAGGAAAACTTGGCAGACAACAACATTTTACAATTTATATGCATTTCCTTGTTAGGGAAAGGACCATCTAAATGTGTGAAAAGCATTTTTGCCAAAAGAATAAGCTTGTAATGTGATTGTTTTTTACACATTTAGCATTTTTGAGATTAAGGAAACTTAAGTAGAAAAAAGTCAACTAAATTATACAAAAATAAATTAAAAAAATACAAATTAGGGATTTCCTTGGTGGCAAAGCAGTTAAGAATCCATGTGCCAATGCAGGGGACATGGATTCAATCCCTGGTCTGGGAAGATCCCTCCTGCTGTGGAGCAACTAAGCCCATACTCCACAACTACTGAACCTACATGCTGCAACTATTGAAGTCCACATGCCTACAGCCCATGCTTGGCAGCAAAAGAAGCCACCGCAATGAGAAGCCCACACACCGCAGTGAAGAGTAGCTCCTGCTCGCCACAACTAGAGAAAGCCCCCACGCAGCAAGAAGATCCAACACAGCCAATAAATAAATAAATAAGTAAATATAAAAATAAAATTAATTTTATAAAGCATAATTGGCATGCAGCAAAATGCTCAAAGATGGATCAGTTTGTCAAGTCTACATAGTAATGAGCACATAGAACCAGGTTGCACAGCCTCCACACAAATATCCCTCATGACATTTACAGTCAATCTTTCCCACCTCTACCCCAGATCCAGGAAGCCATTGGTCTTTCTGTTACTCTGCATTAGTTTCCCTTTTCTAGAATTTCATGTAAATGGACTATTTATACTCTTTTGTGCCTAGCTTTTTTCAGTCAACATAATGTTTTTGAGTTATTTCTATGTTGTTTTACATGTCAGGAATTAATACTCTTTTTAAAAATAAAAGCAATTTTAAAAGTAAAATAAAAACAGTAGACAACTACAATAATAGTAAATGTATTTCTTTATGTCAGAAAAAGTTAACATAAATTAAAAGGCACATGGAAAAATGGATAAATGGTTTCTATAAATGAAACAAATATTATAATGTTTCATATATATAAATTAATTACATAATATTTACCATTACATCAATAACATGGATAATGGAAATTTTTAGGAAACTGGCAGAGAGGAATAAATACGAACAACTAACAAACATATAAAATATCCAAGTTCATTAATAGTAAAATGTGCAATAATAAAACTAAGTAGATACTTATTTTTTACTATAAAATTAATGTAAAAGTATGATGATAATAACCGCCGGATGTGGTGACATAGACATCTTCATGTACTCTACAATTTAACTTTGTAATTGAAAGATTCCTAAAATAGAAATTTCCAAGCACAGATAGTTTCATGGAAGAATTCTACCAATTATTTAATGAAGAGTTCTACACAGAAAATAGAAGAGGAGGTAACACTCCCAGTTCATTTTATGAAAATAGTATCACCTGATACCCAAACCAGATAAGAAAAGTATAAACAAAGAATAATACATATCTGTATTTCTCATGAATATAAATGCAAAGGTCTTTGACAAATCTTAGCAAATGAAATGTAGCAATACATAAAATAATTATGTACCATGACCAAGTTTACTGCAAGGGATGCAAGTATGATTCATTATTTACTCGAGAAAAAAAGTCACATAATTACATCAACTGATGCATTAAAAAGCACTTGTTAAAATTCAGCAGTCATATAAAAATTAATTCAAGGTGGATTATGGTTGTGTCAAATATAAAATTCTAAAAATCTTAGAAAATACTTTGAAGTAAATATTTGGTATCTAAATCTAGGCAAATAGTTCTAAGCCTTGCCATCAAAAGCAGAATCCATAAAAGGAAAAATTGGTAAATTAGACTTTGGCAAACATTTTAAAAAGCAACCAAAGATGTTTATTCTGTGATGGTACCATTAATAGGATTAAAAAAAAAAAAAAAAAACTACACACTGGGAGAAAATATTTGCAAATCACATAATAGACAACACAACTATCAAAAGCAGTAAGCAACCAAAAATTGCAATTAGAAAATGGGCAAAAGCATGAAGAGACATTTCACTAAAAAGGATGGACAGGTGGCAAATAGCACATGAAAATCTGCTTAACATTACTAGTCAGCAGGAAAAAATCATGTGAGATATCACTGCATATAAGATTGGCTTAAATGAAAAACACTGAAAACACCAAATATTGGAGAGAATGCAGAGAAATTGGAACACTCAGAAATTGCTCTGTGTGTGTTTTGCCAGACTGCAAAACAGTTTGTTAGTTTCTTAAAACACTAAACATGCAACCAAGTAATTGCACTCCTGTGAATTTATTTCAAAGAGATGGAAAAATACACACACACACCTGTAACAAAAATGTTTATAGCAGCTTTATTTGGTAAACAACTTAAATGTCCTTCAGTGGGTGAACCTTGAGTGAGTCATGCTTTAAGAAATTGTAAAGACGAATACTATATGATATCACATATATGTGGACTCTAAAAAATACAGCTAACTAGTGAATATAACAAAAAAGAAACAGACTCACAGATTCAGAGAACAAATCAGTGATTACCAGTGGGGAGAGGAAAGGAGGGAGGGGCAAGATAGGGGTAGGGGATTAAGAAGTACAAATTATTATGTATAAAATAAGTTACAAAGATTTATTGTACAACACAAGGAATATAGCCAATATTTATAATAACTATAAATGGAATATAATCTTTAAAACTTATGATTCACTGTATTGCATGCCTATAAATTATATAATATTGCATATCAACTATATTTCAATAAAAGAAAGGAAAAAATATATATAAAGAAACTGTAATATTTCCATACCATGGAATAGTACTCAGAAATAAAAAGGAATGCACTATTGATACAGACAACAGCCGGCATTAAATTCCATAGACTTAGGTTGAGTGAAAAAAACTAATTACAGGACTTCCCTGGTGACTCAATGGTTGAGAATCCACCTACCAATGCAGGGGACATGGGTTTGATCCCTGGTCCAGGAAGATCGCACATGCCACAGAGCTGCCGAGACCAGCTCGGCGACTCGAGGCGAGTGACGGGTGCCGCAAGCTTGAAGAAGACACAGACACAGACTGAAGAGAAAAGTGGGACCGGGGGGCTCAAGACCTCTCGGATCAAGAGCCCTGCTGACTCATCCCAGGTTGCTTTTATTGAGTTCGTGGGCTAACATTCTCAGGTTACACTCATAAACAGTCAAAGGCCTCACATGATTGAGGCAATTATCTTTGTTTACTTCCTGGGTCTGAGTTGAGCAGGTGTGGATCTGAGCTGGGGGTGGAGAGCAAAACAGCCCTGGGGGCAGGAGACCTCTCTCAGATATTAGGGGTCTGTGCCCCACCCGTGTTGGCCCCTCTGCGACTGTGCCTGTCTTAGGTTGTTCCTCCCTTGAGGAATCTTACCCGTCTCTGGCTAACCAGTCATCCTCTAGGGCCAAACACAGTGATATAAGGAAGGTTCTATGCACCAACCCTGTTGGCCCCTCTGCGGCTGTGCCTGTCTTAGGTTGTTCCTCCTCTGAGGAATCTTACCCGTCTTTGGCTAACCAGCCATCCTTCAGGACCAAACAGGGTGATATTAGTCTCCATGCCCCGCACCCTCAGCTCCTCCACTGCTCAAGAATCTCATCGCTCGGCCCACATCAAAAAGGTTCCCGAATGTCTTCCCACATCTCCCCCTTTTTGTTTTCGTAGGAGAAGATAAGCCTATTCGAGTTATTTCTTTTTCAGTCAATCCTTGGAGCGTTCCTCCTGCGCACCTGAGAACTTAAACATAGGATAATTAAAAGACAACAAAAAATATCAAAATGCTTAGGAGACTGCTATTCATGCCTTTTATCCAATCCAATGGATGCAATGCTTTTAATCCATCAGCTATACTTTGTAAAGTAGCAAATTTGGTGTAGAGATTGCAAAGATGCATATTGCATGCCAGTTATTTTAGTTTGTAATTGTTGTATGTCCAGTGTGACACCATCCGCTCCATATCCCAGCAGATGTGTCACTGGCATCATGGCCATTCCAGATTTGTAATGTTCTTAAAGTTAAGGGAAGTTTCCATATTTTTGTTTGAGCTCTGCCATTCTCTAATTGAGGCCAAGGAGGTACTAATCCAATCCTAAACCATAAAATGGGATAGGGCGAGTGCATGGCAATATTGGTATATGCCATCACAACCTTTTATAGGGATTGCAGGAGGAGTTTTTTTGGTGTAAACCATTAGAGACTGCATACCCCTTAGGGGACCAGTTTCATACTGTTCCATAGGAACCATTAAGTAGTATTACACCCTCCGTCCCAGGGCAAAAATCCCAAAGAATCTGATCTTGTCTGTCAGCCCATATCCGTTTTATTTTACACAAAGGTCTATCAGGGATGGCATAATTAGTAAACTTAGGATCCAAAGCTCAAACCTGAAAACAAATGTACAAAGTTCATCTCTGGAGATTCTACATCCCATTCAAAATGGCGTTTCTTTGGAACGCTCATGATATGGCTTAATTCTCCGAGATGGAATCCACACAGGTTCCAGGCCTTGTCCTGGTGACACACAAGCAAACCCTCTTCCCCATGTGATTAACCTTCCTGATGACCAGATATTAGTCAATGGGTCCTGCCACCATATCAGCGGCTGTGCATCATTAAAATGAGTCACATTCTTAGACGAGGCTTGAAAATGCCTCTCAGCTGCTGTATCTGTAGCCTGTGCAGATACATTCAAAAAATTAATAGTAAATAAGGCTTTATTTAAAATTGTTTGTTGCCCTTGGGTGATTCCCCCTTTTTGTTTTTGGAGCATGTTTTTAAGTAGTTGGTTTGCTCTTTCAACTATTGCTTGTCCCTGGGGGTTGTAAGGAAGTCCTGTAGAATGTGATATAGACCACATATCGAGGTAGAATCCATTGAGTTCTCTTAAGAAACTGCAAAATGGGATTTTTCGGATAGTGATTATCAATTTTTCCAATATAATCAGCAAAGGCAATTTGCCAACTTACACAATTTTGGAAACAAGCCTGAATTTCTTTAGTAGTTAAATTAATAATTATATGTGAAGGGTCAGTTCCAATTAAATGCTTACTTCGAGTTCTTCCCTTCAGAACCAACTGAGTTAATAATTCTAAATAAGGTGACAAGGATTTTACCATAGTATTTGCTAAAAACAACCATTCCACAATTCCTTCATTTTGCATTAATATCCCTGTAGGTGAATGAGGAGAAGGTAATATAATTAATTGCAATGGCTGATTAACAGTTACTCTCTGTAACTGAGAAGAATGAATTTTATTTTCTACAAGTTTTAGTTCCTCTAAAGCAGCTGATCTTAAAGTTCTTGGACTATTTAATTTTGAATCTCCTTTTAACAAAGCAAATAGGTTAGACAGTGCATAGGTGGGGATCCCTATGCATGGGCGAAGCCAATTAATATCTCCTAGGAGTTTTTGCAAATCATTAAGAGTTTGGATTTGATCTGACCTCAGTTCCACCTTTTGTGGTCTAATAGTTGTTCTATCAACTATTGTGCCCAAATATTGATATGGGCTATGCATTTGTACCTTTTCTGGAGCTATTTTAAGTCCTGCTCTATCAAGGCAAAGCTGCATGCTAATATACGCAGAAGTAAGTAAATCTTGATTAGGAGCAGCACACAAGATATCATCCATGTAATGGATAAGATAACAATTAGGAAATTCTAGTCGTACTGGTTCAAGGGCTTTAGCAACAAAATTCTGGCAAATAGTAGGGCTATTCAACATGCCTTGAGGTAACACCTTCCATTGAAACCTTTTTCGAGGTTCTTTATTATTTAGTGCAGGCACAGAAAAAGCAAGTTTTTCTTTATCTTTGGGATGTAATGGAATGGTGAAAAAGCAGTCTTTCAGATCAATAACTATTAAAGGCCAATTAGCAGGGATCATATTAGGTGATGGGAGGCCTGATTGTAAGGCCCCCATTGGTTGTATAACTGCATTGACTGCTCTGAGATCTGTTAATAAACGCCATTTACCAGTTTTTTTCTTTATTGGAAATACTGGAGAGTTCCATGGGCTAAAAGATTCTTCAATACGTCCTTTTTCTAACTGTTCAGTCACTAATTCTGTTAGAGCTTCTAACTTTTCTATGGTTAAAGGCCACTGCTCAACCCATACAGGTGTATCAGTTTTCCAGGTCAATGGGATTGGTGCTGGGGGAAGCAGTAAGCTTTTACGAACAGTGGCCACTAGTGAAAAGACTGATATCCAAGACCTTCTCTATTTGCATTACCTTCAGCTGGAATGGGAAATAGTTTCCCTTGATGATATTTACCAAGACCTAACCCTGGCTGATATCCTTGATTTATTTGCATTTCTTGACTTTGCATACTATAAGTATCTATCGTTGGAATGTGGATTTCAGCCTTCCATTGTTGCAATAAATCCCTTCCCCATAAATTAATGGGAAGGTCTGCTATATAGGGTTGTAAGTGGGCTGGCTGCCCATCTGGGCCAATACAAGGCAATATTTTAGCACTTTGCTGCAAGCCATGAGCTCTACCTAAACCTACCACTGTAATGTCTGCAGGACAAGTAGGCCAGCGAGAAGGCCAATGATTACTGCTTATAATTGAAACATCAGCACCTGTGTCTATTAATCCTCTAAAAGCTTTTCCATTTATAGTTACTGAGCACGTCGGGCGTGTTTCTAAAATTTTTTCAGAGAGGAAAACTCCAGCCTCTCCTGTGCTTCCAAAGCCTTTCGTTCTCCTTACTTTTGTACTATTGCCAATCTTATAATATGGCAGAATAAGCAACTGTGCTATTCTGTCACCTGGATGGGCTTTCCATGGAACCGAAGTTGATATCATCACTTTAATTTCTCCAGTATAATCATTATCAATCACTTCAGTATGAATTCTAATTCCTTTTTGTTTTTCAGTTTCGTTTGGCACTGCACAAGCCCATCGGTCCTCTGATGGACAGGCTTCTTCATCAAAGCTATCATTTGAGCCCTCAAGAGCCCATAGAGGCTCTAATAGAGGCTCTAATACTGACTTAATCAGAGAACACATTTGACCAAACAGAACCTGGTACTGGAGTCCCTTTAGAATGCAATTTTTTAAGTTTGCTCCCAACCTTATCCCTAAGTACATAAACCCAGTGTTAGCCTAAAGAAGGAAACTATATACAATATTCTCAACTATTTACAGAATTTCTAACAATCGACCTTCACTTGCTTTTTACAAGACCTTCACTTGCTTTTTACTCCACCTGCCCTTAGGAGCTGCCGTAACAGGCATACATCTGGTCGATATTAATCTGAACTTTATTTCCCATATTTTACCCCGAACACAAACTACCCAAGAGATTTACTTACTGGCAGGATTTTTTCAGAGGCCTCTTACTCTCCTCTTGGGGGCTTCACGGCACTTCCCAATTCTTTACTTTTATCAATTTCACTTTCCGTGAACCTTCGTCACTCAAGCCTTTCGAGCCCCACGTTGGGCGCCACTTGCCGAGACCAGCTCGGCGACTCGAGGCGAGTGACGGGTGCCGCAAGCTTGAAGAAGACACAGACACAGACTGAAGAGAAAAGTGGGACCGGGGGGCTCAAGACCTCTCGGATCAAGAGCCCTGCTGACTCATCCCAGGTTGCTTTTATTGAGTTCGTGGGCTAACATTCTCAGGTTACACTCATAAACAGTCAAAGGCCTCACATGATTGAGGCAATTATCTTTGTTTACTTCCTGGGTCTGAGTTGAGCAGGTGTGGATCTGAGCTGGGGGTGGAGAGCAAAACAGCCCTGGGGGCAGGAGACCTCTCTCAGATATTAGGGGTCTGTGCCCCACCCGTGTTGGCCCCTCTGCGACTGTGCCTGTCTTAGGTTGTTCCTCCCTTGAGGAATCTTACCCGTCTCTGGCTAACCAGTCATCCTCTAGGGCCAAACACAGTGATATAAGGAAGGTTCTATGCACCAACCCTGTTGGCCCCTTTGCGGCTGTGCCTGTCTTAGGTTGTTCCTCCTCTGAGGAATCTTACCCGTCTTTGGCTAACCAGCCATCCTTCAGGACCAAACAGGGTGATATTAGTCTCCATGCCCCGCACCCTCAGCTCCTCCACTGCTCAAGAATCTCATCGCTCGGCCCACATCAAAAAGGTTCCCGAATGTCTTCCCACACAGAGCAACTAAGCCCATGCACCACAACTACTGAGCCGGTGCTCTAGCACCTGTGAGCCACAACTACTAAGTCTGTGTGCTTCAACTACTGAAACTCTTGTGCCTAGAGCCTGTGCTCTGCAACAAGAGAAGCCACCGCAATGAGAAGCCTGCGTAATGCAAGGATGAATAGCACCTGCTCGCGGCAACTAGAGAAAGCCTGTGTGCAGCAACGAAAACACAACGCAGTCAAACAAACAAGCAAAAAATCTAATTACAAAATGTTACAAATTGTATGATTCTGTTCATACACAGTTCCTGAAATGACACAATCATAGAAATGGAGGATGTACAAGGGTGAATCAAAAATTATCTGCACTCTGGTTATATTAAAACTTCTGTTAGGTGTGCTGTCTTATCAGTGCTTTCAGTCTCCCCAGTCACTGCTACTGTCTCCCCCGTCACTGCTGTGCTGATGTGAATGTGTTACATCAGTTCATTTGTAACTGTGCTGTGAGCAAAAATGGATGCGCCACTTGTGATCTGTACAAAAGAAGAGCAGCGGGCAGTGATTCATTTTATTGTGGTCTGAGGGTGTACCTGATGCCATTATTTATCAAAGACTTTGTGCACAGTGTAGAGAAAGTGTTTTGTCGTGAAGAACTGTGTATGAATGGGTAGAGAAGCTCAAGGAAGGTCGCACAAGTGTTAGCCATCAAGAAGGAGTTGGATTCACTTCTGATGAAGAAGTGAAGACAGTACATTCATGGCTTGCAGCTCAGCCTAAAATAGTTTTTAATGAGGGAATATGAAAGCTTGTTGACAGATAGACAAAGTATATTGAAAAGCAAGGAGAGTACGCTGAAAAATGATGTATTTGTCTTTTCTAAAAGTTAATTAAAATAGATTCTACAGCCAGAGTGCAGATAATTTTGCACTCACCCTTGTATTAGTGTCTGCCCAGGGTTAGGAGCAGTTGGGGCAGCAGGGAAGGGATTGTGGTTATAAGGTGCAAAATGAGGGATATCTGTGCTGATGGAAATGTCCTATTTCTTGCCTGTGCTAATGTTAATATTCTGGCTGTGATATTGTACTAAACTGTACCAGGCATTACCATTCATGGGAACTGATTAAAGCAGACTTGGGATTTCTGTATCACTTCTTATAATTTCATGTGGGTCTGTAATCACCTCAAAACAACAAGTTTAACTAAAATAATAAAAGGAAATGTGAGAGTCAAAAAAAGGAAAAAAAAAAGGAAAAGAAACCAAGAAACAAGAAGAATTGGAAGAATATGTATGTTTTGAATTTAAAGCCTGTAGCAGATATTTCATAAGAATTTAAAATGCTATCCTAAAGTTATCTAGTGAGATCACAGATTAATCCCAGTGGATAAAAAGTTTACATTGTTTTTACAGATCTGAAATAAGTGAGTAAAATTTCCTTAAATAATAATCCATAGAAAATCATATGCAAAGGAAGCCCATGAATTACATGGATATAATATTTTCCAGAAAATTAATGGAAAGATTTTTGTAAATTATATACCTTTTGAATGAATAATTTACATTTAGAAACTTTGAAAGTGTAGATTCACCAATTTATTCATTTGTGTTACATTTTAATTTACATTCACTTTGTGCCTTGGTTCAAAGAGGTCTTTCAAAATAAATTTTAATTATTCATTTAAATAATGTTTCCTTTGCACTTTTAAGACACTATATTTAAAATGAATAATGTAGGTTTACAATATATTACAATATATTATTTATCAAAATAGAAAATTAAGCAAGGCCTCTCTTTTCAGAGGTAGTATTCAGGCCACTGAACAAACACACTAACAGGTATGGCTAAGTCTCTAAGTTAACTTCTATACTCTAATGCTTCCAACTTGAACTGTTCAAGGAAAACAATTTTATTAGAGAAACTTCATAACAATTGCTACTATTTATGAGCTACCTACTTGCTAGGCTCTATGACAGGTGACAAAAAGAAAACAGTAAAAGGAAGCGGTTTATCGCAGTAAGTTGTTTAACACAATTTTTCAGTTGAAGTTGTGTTTTGTTATTCTGAGTCAGAAATTTAAAAATATTAGCTCATATAAAGATCCTTGGGGAATCTTGTTAAAAATACAGTTAGCAGGTGGTTAAAATGAGAACCAGCTTGCAGTACTGTAATTGATAGTGAATTAGTTCTAAGCAAATATTTACTTTACACCTAATTTTATATTAAGGATTCTGTAGCCTTCTCCTTTAAGAGAGTTTCCAAAGTTATATAAGCTTCAAGCTCCCCTCCGAAAGTCTGGGTGCACATTTCCCTGCATGCAACCACCGTGATGTGGTGCGGTGTCTTCTCCACTGCCTTGTGTAACCTGCTCTTTCATGGGTTCTTTTGCAGGGTACCCAGGTCCTGCAGTGGTCACCTCTGATGAGACTTCCTTGCTGTGGGCAGCATGTTCTACCATCTGGCTGTTCGAGGTGTCACCCTCAACCTCTGTGTTTCCTGTTGTCCTCTCTTCTTTGGGGATCTTATTCTTTTTGGGATGATACTTTCTTGAAGTTTTTAACTAATTCCCAAAATTACATGTCTTTGCCACACCATCAGTGGAAGTGCAGCTGGTTCCAAATGTGGCCCCATCTCTGTTCTACTGGGTCAGCACACCTCACCATTAGACCTGCCAGACGGGTACAGCTCAGGTATCCACACTTTAAGGAGCAAACCTGTGAGTGGTCTCCATGGAACACCCTCACTTACTCTAAGGGTAGGACAAGATTCCTTGCTTTTTCCTGAGTGAGACTGACTGCTCTCACTCAAAGAGTCCTCTCCATAGCTTCTGGCAACTCTGCTCTCACAGAGCCTCACCTTATAGGCTAAGATGGTCCGTGCTGACCTGTCTCCTCATCTCACTGTCAGCTGCATGATGAGCTATGTTTACAGAATATTGTGTTTACAGAAAATTGTCAGCCCTTAGGATAACAAAAGCCATACAAAAAGAACCCCATTTTAATCACCTATTACATGTGCTTTTAACAAGATATTTTCATGGTATTTTTATTTATATTGTAATTTTAATTTTACTGTCTCAAAATAGCAAGATATATCTTAAGCTAAAAAATCATTCTTCTTTAAAGTCTTATTATGAAAGATCGCATCCTTTAACTTTTTACTTTAATCATTGATCACAGGGCTTAACAAACACTGTAAGTGTAATAAATACTATTTTTTATTATAAAGTTTCTCACAATCAGTTTTTTTTTTTTCACCAAGTCATTCAGATCAGAAGTATTTGGGACTTCCCTGGTGGCCCAGTGGTTAAAACTTAGCCTTCCAACGCAGAGGGTGCAGATTTGATCCCTGGTCTGGGAGCTAAGATTCCACATGCCTCATGGCCAAAAAACCAAAACATAAAACAGAAACAATATTGTAACAAATTCAATAAAGACTTTAAAACTGGTCCACATGAAAAGAAAATCCTTAAAAAGAAGCATTTGTGCATAGAAGATAGAACTTCAATATATCTTGGTGAGTGGATTTGCCTTAATTACTAGAGTTTTGTTTTATTTTTGGATCAGTGGTCCAAGCTACCAACAAACCAAAAGAACCTACCTGCTATTTCATGCAGCGACAAAGAGGAATAACTTACATAGAACAGGTTGAGAGGTGAAGGAGAAAAAGAATAAGATTATTTTCAGTTGTCTGCCAAGCTCATCCACTCTGTCCCACTAGGTGATGACATTAGTGATTCAGGAGGTTTGGTGTGCAGGGTCATTGCTGGATCATCTTTGAGATCCCATCCTAGATCTGAGAAAATGTTAATTTGTAAAATAAACCATACATGGGACCTAGTTTTGTAAAATGTTGTTGAGTTGTCTGAAAGTAACTCATATCCTACATATTTCACAAGGAAACATAAACTGTCTGCAAATGCACTTATAAAGATAGGGAGGTTCAAGAAGAGAAAAAAATAATTCCTTTGTTTCAGAAACTATAGATAAATCCATGCTATTTCTATTTATTACATATTACATATTAAGTATTACATATTAATAATTTGCAATAAATTTGACATAGAAAATTAAATATATTCAATAAAAATGACTGCTTTACACATATGATAATTAAGATTTAGACTGTGAGATTGTATATTACTGAAGCAGATTTTCCCAAGGTTATTCAATTCAACTCTTCCACTAATTATTTGCCCTGAGACTTCATTAACTTGAAGGATAAAAAACCTACTCTGTAAAGTAGAATAAGAACAGACCTCTGTCTTTTGTTGGTTTTATTAGATGAGACAATGCATGTCAGGTCTCAGGACAGTGACCATGAAAAGTGCTCAATAACGTAGGGTGACAACAATGGCAGTGTTCATGAAGACAATTGTTTCAAGGTTTAAGGTCAATCTTGAATTTATACTGAAAGCAAAAGGATGAGCTACCATTAAAAAGCAGAAGAAATGCAATTCCTGTGACTGAAAGAGATGCTGTATTGAGGAAACAACCTGCACTGCACACAAGGACACACTAGTTTCATATCCTCCATTGCATGCAAGTGTTGAGAAATAGAATGGATGCTACTGCTATTACTGCTGACTTGACATACTTTGAGCTTCTATGGTAAAGTGGACATTTGGATTGACTATAGACTGAAAGATAAAGGAGCTTCTTCACTGAAGCCCGTACTCTACACTCTACCCCACAAAACTCAAAAACTTATATCCAGAACCTGAAAGGTTGAATATTTCAACTTGAAAAAAGCACTGAATAAACTTTGAATCTACTCTTTTATTACATTTGGCTTCTACATTCTATTAATACTTTTGATTATGCCACAAATTATTCATGTTAATGTAGTTTTATTTCTTTTCTGAAAATTAAAGCAAATAATGAAGGGTTAGGAAGCAAACTCTTGCCTATTAGACCATTTTAAGGAATCTTGATATTTCACCCCAGATATTAAAAGTCAGGAATTTAATGCTCTTGAATAATGTTTTTTAGTATTCAAGGAACATGATATATTGGCAAGAAACAAGATTGCCCGAGGAGATGGTTTGAAATCATACACATAATGATTTAATTGCTTTGTCACCTCGTGAAAATATGTATTTTTTAATTTAATTCCTCAAATCAGAAACTCACATAATTGCCTTTACTCCTCCCATGCAGCAATGAGAGAAGACAGGCTTTTATTAACCACATAATTCTCCTCCAAGTCTGGAAAAGATATAAACTGAATGACAAAAATGAGATGATAGGTAGTATTCCATATTACCCAATCAAGGTCAGGAGTCAGAACTGTCCTTCAGCTGTTTCCTGTGAAGTAATACTCTGAGATTTGGCATGAGAAATGACTAATTTTATTAATATAACAACACCGTTTCTTTCATAGTTATAACTGGTGCTCCCTCAATTTTTCCCAAAGCATCATTTCAGCCTATGACCCCAAACTCAAATCTAAAGTAACTTAACTCATTTGTAGTGTGAATTTTCTGTGCTAAGAAGAACCAAAAAATGACCTTAGCCCTCATATATTTAACACACATATCTTTGATGTCACTCATACTTTTTGAATCAGTGTTTCCACTGATGTAACTGGCACTGACAATACCACTGGACTAAGTCATTTCCTGTTGCATGCATTTCATCTGATTTTTCTCTAAGCAAGACAATTCTCCTTGATATTTCAAGTGGTTTTATAAATTCTTTGTAATAGTCTTTTATGCCAGTAGTGTTTGCTCAGAGTGCTAGAAGCAGGGGTGAACACTTGCCATTTCAATAAAAGCCAGTTTTCACATATTCATATCTTTATACATACCTCTTTTTTTCACCTCCTTCTGCAAAGTCATCATGCTTATAAATTCATTTTTCTAGGCGGGTACAAGCTCACAATTCTTTATTTGTATACATGGTTGTTTTTATTACTTGATATAATTTTATTCTGAATAGAAATATTCACATAATTTTTGAGTTTTAGTTCACTACTGCAAAACACTGTTCAAATTTTTTAAGTGAAAATGTAACTATGAGTGAAAAAAAAGAATAACCCACATGACATGGAAATATGATGATAATTACATAATGCTTATATTAGTTAATATTAATAATATGAACATGTCATTTTAATAGTTACTAAATTCAAGAACCCACAAATATCCCTGAAAAAATTTCACAAAAATTAAAATACAATAGTGAAACAGATATGTAAAAATGTGTAGCATCATTAATAAAAATTAACTCAAAATTAAAATAAAAAACTAAATACTTATTAATGCACCACATTGAAATATGAATGTTTCTAATTATCACAAATGATCACTCCTGCTATAACATTGCTTTTGAAAGTGAAATGGTACAATCATTTTTAAGGGTTATCTGTGCTTGCTTTTCACTGAGAATTACCCTTCTAGGAATTTAGTGTAAAAAAATAACCAATGATAGAACAAAGATTTAGATATAATGATCCTGATAGCACACACAATGAAACAAAGCAATGACCATGTTAGAGTATTTTAAATATAGTTTATAGCACAATCAATAGATATTATCAGACAAATAATCTTAAAAAGGAATAATACTGAAATTATGTTAATAATGTTAGCTATAAAAATGTGCAAAATGTTATTACATAAATAGAGATACAAATGACCAGAATTTACAGCTAAAGAAATGTATTTCTATCTCTGCATCAACATTTTATTAAACAGAATTTACTGATAAATAAATATATAACAAAATATTTACAATAGTCATCTCTGCATGAAATATCATTGATAGAGTGTATATGCATGAGTGGTGTTTTCTAACATGAATTTGCTTAACTGGTACATTTCCAAGTAAATTAAATATTAAAAAATATATATTTCTTTGTCATTGCTAAAATGTGTGTTTAATTTCTGTATATAAAATTTTATGTAATGGAGAGAAGTAAATTAACACATTTTCATTTTAATTATATTTAAAAGAGATACATTTTCTCAACCCTTACCTGGAAAAAAAGAAAAAATATATAAATTCAACCAAAGAAGTTACTAATTTCAGAAGTAGAGTGAAATTAGAAAACAAAGTACATTATCATTAGAATATGTGCCATCTCTATTTTGCTCATAATTGATATTTGTTTAAAATGGCAAGTTATTGGGCTTCCTAGGTGGCACAGTGGTTAAGAATCTGCCTGCCAGTGCAGGGGACATATGTTTGATCCCTGCTCCAGGAAGATTCCACATGCCATGGAGCAACTAAGCCCGTGTGCCACAAAAAAGAAAAAAAAAAAAAAGAAAGAAAATGGCAAGTTATTTAAACTTCTGAAACAAATTTGAAAAACATGTATGTTTTTCAAAGTGTATGTATGTATATATTTATACATGTATATATGTATATATATACACACACACACACAGTGTATTGTTCTCCATTTTCTTTTAATGAGTAACGAGGGAAGTGTATCAGAATGGTGTCTTAAAGGAAGAAAAGCAAACATTGATTCAAATGATTTCAGAAGCCACTATAGTATCAGCCAGAAAAAAAATGTAGTATCCACTCTGGGTGACTAAACATTTGACCATTTCTCCAGTCAATTATCAACCTACTTCACATTTTAAAGAGAGGAACAAGTGAAATTGACTATTACAAATAGCATCATATTAAAAGCCTGTACTTTAATCTGTCTAACTGGAATGAAATCAACAATTACTTTAGAAATGGAAATTATGTGGGTTTTATTTTATGTTAAATTAAATATTTGAATATAGAACCTTTTTTTAGGTATTCATGATTAAACCAATTACTTTTAAAATGATTTTGGCAATGAGTCTTTGTTTAATCAGAACTTAACTAAGATGAAGATGAGTAATTAGAGCTGTAAAAAAAAAGGTAGTATAAAGAATTAGTATAAAGTATTAGGACTGACAATGACTCTATGATGTGATTTTGTGCGGATTCTTCATTAATATCATTCTCTTTACCTAAAGGTACTGAAATGTGTGAACTGTCTCATTCTCTATATAACTGAAATCAATGGGGAAACAAGGCAAAAGGAAACAAGTATATATATTATATGAGCATACTGTCTTAGAAGACATCTGTCTGGAACTGAAAAAAAAAAAAGTTTACCTTAAAGTTGATTGGAGAATGTTGGAATGGAGAAACATTAATATTTTCAATGACTCAGGTAAGCTAATTATTCCTTGATTTTCTATTTCCTTGTATATGAAAATATGAACTTTTCACCATCGAACAACAATAATTTTAAGTGTTCTTTTCATGTTATAACACGTAAAGGCCATAATCCTTCATAATAAATCTTATCTGGAAACTTTGTTTCTTAAGTAAAATAGATAAACTTGACAGATTACTTAGGTAAGCAAAACGAGGTTTCATTTGACTAACAGCAGAGCCAATTTGTAAACATGCAGTCAGGCAAGCATGCTGATGATATATTTTGAAAGCAGTCCATTGAAGGGAAAATAAATGACTTCAATAGGGGAAAAAGCTGTCAACTATAGACTTGCTCACAAAAAGCCCTAGAAAAGCACTAAAAAAATTTAATATTGTTAAAATAACCATAGTACACAAGGCAATCTACAGATTCAATGTGATCCCTAACAACAACAACAAAAAAAGGGGGATTTTGTATAGAGCTAGAACAAAGAATTATAAAATTTGAGGGATGGGCAAGATCAAGATGCTGTAGTCGAAGGTTGCAGGACTCACCTCCCCCCCATAAACACATAAAATATACAGCTACATACGGAACAATACTCACAGAAATCTAACTGGAGACTCACAGAAAGACTCCTGTACAACCAAGGCTGCAAGAAAGGTCCACATGGAACCAGGTAGAGAGGGAAAAGAAGTGATCAGATCAGGATCTTATCAGAAAAGGAGGGTGATTACACAGGTATAGATTCTCCCTGTGAAATGAACAGTTTGAGCTACGTGTAGGGCACCCAACACTGGGGTCTGACACTGGGAAGACAAGTCCACCTGGCCAGCTGGAGGACTGCTGGGGCTTACAGGAGGGCTTTGGGAAACCTGGACTCTGCTCAAGAGGAGCATACACGCTTACTTGCTCCCAAAACAAGCCAAAGATGATGGATTGAAAATGCATAGGACACAAGGCAGTTTCCTGTGACAACCCTGGTACATGCTCCAGACTGAGCCTAATGCCCACCCCAGTCCCATTTAGTACAGGGTACAACTCTACACTAGCATGACTGCTGTAGAGGCTGGCCAAGGGGAGGGCTTAGCTGTGAAGGAGAAAGGTGGCTCAGACACAGAGCTCAGATTCAGACCTCAGATCTGAGCAGAGCAGGGGGAGCCACTGCTGGCATTTATAGAGGCACCAATTCAGAAGTGTTCTGAGACTCTGACTTAGGGCCACCATGTTCTGTGGTCAGATACATACCAAGAACCCATGCCAGCCTCTCTTGCTCCAGCACTGCTTCCCTCTGGGGTGAGGATGCTTGCTGGGAGGGGGAAGAGAACTCATTTAGGAAACAGAGCCAGCTAGAATCTGAACTTAACTGCTCCAGCAACTTGGGCCCTGACCCCATCCCCAATAGGGTGGTACTGGCCACTAAGAAGAGGATAAGCCCCAGTTCACATTTGACTCTGGCCCTAGCCCTTGCATCCCCAGCCCCACACATCAGACCTTTGCTCACATCAGATCCAGCTCTCCCACTAAACCCTCAAGCACATGCAGATGGTATAGAGATGTTACCATGCAAGGACCCTCTTCAAGACTACAATAGGTAAATATTTACCTAATTTCATAGAGAAAGGAAAAGACAGAGAAATTGGCTATAATTGAAAGAACAAGAGAAAATCCCTGAAAAAAACAACTACTGAAAGAGAAGTAAAAAATTTACCAGATGAAGAGTTCAAAGCATTAATAATAAGAATGCTAGCTGAAATAGAGAAAATAATAGATAAACAACAGTGAGACAAGGAACTAGAATATATAAAAAAAAAAAATTGGTCAGAACTGAGGAATATAGTAAGTGAAATGAAAACTATGTGAGAAGAAATGAACAACAGAACAGGTGATGCAGAACAACACAAGTTGTCTGGAGAACAGAGTAATGGGCATCATCCAATCAGAACAGCAAAATGAAAAACACAATTGAAAAATGAGGCATGTCTTGACAGCAAGCATACCAAAATTTGCATTATGGGGGTCCAAGAATGAGAAGAGAGAGAAAAGGTTCAAAAATGTATTTGATGCAATTATGGCTGACAACTCCCTGAACCTAAAGAAAGAAACAGATATCCAGGTGCAGGAAGCACAGAGAGTCCCCAACAAGACAGACTTATACAAAGACATTCCATATTTAAGATGGGGGAATTCCCTGGTTGCCAAGTGGTTAGACACTGTGCTCCCAGTGTAGGTGGCCCAGGTTTGATCCCTGGTCAGGGAACTAGATCCCACATGCATGTCACAACTAAGGAGCCTCCCGGGTGCAACTAAATAAAATGGCAAACACTAAATATAAAGAGGTAATTCTAAAAGCAGCAAGAAAAAAATAAAGTCATATTCAAGGCACCATGATAAGGCTCTCAACTGATTTTTCAGTAGAAACTTTGGTGACCAGAAAGGAGTGGGATGATATATTCAAAGGGCCAAAAGGGAAAAACCTACCACTTAAGATATTCTACTCAGCATGATTATCAGTTAGGATTGAAGAGAAGGTAAAGGACTTCTCAGACAAGCAAAAACTAAAAGAGTTCATCAATACTAAACTTACTCTAAAAGAAATGTTAGAGTCTTTTCTAAGTGAAAAAGTAAAGGCTATAACAAAAAGTATCTATAGGAAAAGAAAAATCCCTCTAGTAAAAGCAAGTATGTAGTAAAGGCTGAAGATCACTTAAATAAGTTAGTATGAAGACTAAAAGACAAAAAAAAAAGTGTAATATCAAATACAACTCCAAAAATAATTAAAGGGCTAAACATGGAGATGTAACATGTGACATCAAAAACACAAAATGCAGAGTTGGGGAGAAAAAATGTAGATTTATGTAGAACTTAAAAGACTGCCTGTCAAAAACTAGTGGATGTAATTATACAACATATACAAACCCCATGGTAACCACAAATTAAAAAACTATTAATATGATAGATTTTTAATACAACAGATTTTTTAAATAAATTTATTTATTTTTTGTTGCTTGTGTTGGGTCTTCATTGCTGCACAAACTTTCTCTAGTTGCAGAGAGCAAGGGTTGCTCTTCATTGTGGTGTGCTGACTTCTCAGTGAGGTGGCTACTCTTGTTGCAGAGCATGGGCTCTAGGCATGCAGGCTTCAGTAGCTATGGCACTCAGGCTCAATAATTGTTGCTCGTGGGCTCTAGAGTGTAAGCTCAGCTGTTATGGCACAAGAGCTTAGTTGTTCCATGGCATGTGGGATCCTCCTGGACCAGAGCTGGAACCCATGCCTCTGCATTGGCAGGTGAGTTTTTAACCACTGCACTACCAGGGAAGCCACAATACAACAGATTTCTAATACAACATAAAAACTGGAGAGAAATGAAGCATAACATTAAAGAAAAGTTTTGAACCACAAGGAAAGAAACTGCAAGAAAAAAAGAACAGAGAACTATAAAAACACCAGAAAAGAAGCAAACAAATGTCAATAAGTACATACTTATCAATAATCACTTTTAGTTCAATGGATTAAATGTGCCAATCAAAGAACTAGGATGACTGATTGATTAAAAATATAAGAACCATCTATATGTTGTTTACAAGAGAATTGCTTTAGAGATAAAGACACAAAGCAACTGAAAGTGAGGAAATGGGAAAAAGAATTCAATTCAAATGGAAGTAAGAAATTGGGGCTAACAATGCTCATATCAGACAAAATAGACTTTAAAACAAAGTCTATAGCAAAAGACAAAGAAGGACATTATAAAAGGATACAGGGATCAATGCAAGGAGAGGACATAAAACTTGTTAACGTGTATACCTAATACAGGAACATCTAAATATATGAAGCAAATACCAACAGACATAAAGGGAGAAATTGACAATAATACAATAATAGTAGGGGACTTTACCCCCAACTTACATCAATGGATGGATTATCCAGACAGAAAATAAATAAGGAAACAATGGTCTTAAGTGATACATTAGACTAGGCAGACTTAATAGATACAGGACATTCCATCCAAAAACAGCAGAATACCCATTATTTTTAAATACACATTAAATGTTCTCCAGGATTGATCACATGCTATGTCTCGAAACAAGTCTCAACAAATTTAAGAAGATAGAAATTATGTAAGCATTTTTTTCTGACAACAATGGAAAGAAACTAGAAATCAATTACAGGAAGAAAAAGGGGAAAACAGAAACATGTTTCAGAAGAAAAAAGCTGTTATAAAAAACTAATAATTAAATGAATAAATCAAAGAAGAAATCAGAAAATACCTCAAGACAATTTAAAATGGACAAACAGCATTCCAAAATATATGGAATGCAGCAAAAACAGTTTTAAGAGGGAAGTTTATAGTGATACATGCCTACCTCAAGAAACAAGAAAAGTCTCATAGAAACTACCTAACTCCCCACTAATGAAATTATAAAATGAAGAAAAACAAAACCCAAGATAAGCAGAAGGAAGAAAAGAATAAAGATCAGAGAGGAAATAAATAAAACAGAAACCAAACAAATGATGGGAAAGATCAAGGAAGCCAAAAGCTTTTTTTTTTTTTTTTTTTTAATTTTTGAGAAGATAAACAAAATTGTTAAAACTTTAGCCAGGCACCTCAAGAAGAAAGAAAGATGACCCAAATAAACAAAATAAGAAATGAGACAGGAGAAATAACAACAGATATCAGAGAGATACAAAAATCATTAGAGAATAATAACAGTGTATGCCAACAGATACAGCAACCTAGAAGAAATGCACACATTTCTAGAAACACACAATCTCACAAGACTGAATTAGGAAGAGATAAACAATCTGAACAGACCAATCATTAATAGTGAAATTGATTTTGTAATAAAGAAAAGTCTGATAAAACAAAATTTGAGGACCTGATGGCTTCTCCAGGGAATTCTACTAAACATATGAGAAGAGCTAACACCTATCCTTCTCAAAGTATTTCAAAAAAAAAGTGAAGAAGATTGAACACACCCCAATTCATTGTACAAGGCCACAATTACCATGATACCAAAACCAGACAGACACTATAAAAAAGAAAATGACATGCCAATATCTCTGAAGCATATAGATGCAAAATCCTCAACAAAATTGTAGTATGCCAATTTCAACAATATTTTAAAAGTATCAAAAACCATAATCAAATGGGATTTATTCCAGAAATGTAAGGATGGTACAATATCAGCAAAGCAATCAATGTGGTACACTACATTAACAAAAGGAAGGATAAAAAAATCACATGACCATCTCATAGGCACAGGAAAAACATTTGACAAAATTCAACACATATTCATGATAAAAACTCTAATCAAATTTGGTACACAGGGAATATATCTCAACATTTTAAAGGCCATTTATGACATACTCAACAGTGAAAAGTTAAAAGCATTTCCTTTAAAATCAGGATCAAAACAAGGTTTACCACACTCAGCATTTCTATTTATCACAGTATTGGAAGCCCTAGCCACAGCATTAAGACAAGAAAAAGAAATAAGTGGCATCCAAATTGGAAGAGAAATAAAACTGTCACTTTTTGCAGATGTCATGATACTTTATATAGAATATCCTAAAGTCTTCACCAAAAAAAGAGAGAAAGAAATAGAATAAATGAATTCAGTAAAGTTCCAGGATACAAGATTAATATACAGAATTAGTCTGTACATTAATAATTACCAGAGAGAAAAAGCAAGATAACAATCCCATATGAAATCACATCAAAAAAAAAAAAAAAAAAAAAAAAGACCTATGAGTAAACTTAACTAAGGGAAAAGTTTATATTCTAAAAACATTAAAAATATTGATGAAGGAAACTGAAGAGGATACAAAGGAATGGAAAGATAGTCCATTTTAATGGATGAGAAGAATTAATACTGTTAAAATTTACATACTATCCAAAGCAATTTAAAAATTTAATACAATCACTGTCAAAATTTTCATGACTTTTTTTCACAGAACTAGAACAAATAATCCTAAAATTTATATGGAATCACAAAAGGCCCCTAATTACCAAGGTAATCTTGAGAAAAAGAACAAAGGTGGAGGGAACCACTCCCTAACTTCAGACTATTGTACAAAACTACAGTAATCAAAACAGTATGGTACTGGCACAAAAACAGTTACATAAATCAATAGAACAGAATAGAGAGCCCAGATATAAATCCACACACATGTTCAATTAATCTATGACAAAGGAAGCAAGAACGTACAATGGAGGAAAGACAGTGTCTTAAGTGGTGCTGGGAAAACTGGAGAGCTACATGTAAAAGAATGATACTGGAGCTCTTCCTCACACCATATACAAAAATAAACTAGAAATGAATTAAATATCTAAGTGTAAAATTTGAAACTATAAAAGCCCAAAAAGAGAACATAGGCAGAACACTCTTTGACATAGATTTTAGCAATATTTTTGGCTCTGTCTCCTAACACAAAAGCAAATAAAATAGCAAAACAAACAGCCAAACAAACAAACAAAAAAAAACCTAAATGGGACCTAATTAAACTTAAAAGCTTTTGCACAACAAAGGAAACCATAGACAAACAAAAAGTAAACCCATTGGATGGAGGAAATATTTGCAACTTATATGACCAATAAGGGATAATATCCTAAATATGTAAATACCTTATACACTCAGTATCAAAACAACAAACAAACCAATTAAAAATGGGCAGACAACCTTAATAGACATTTTTCCAAAGAAGACACACAGGTGGCCAACAGGCACACGAAAGGAGGGTCAATATCACTGATCAACAGAAAAATGTACATCAAAATCACAATATCACCTCACACCTGTCAGAATGCCTATTACCAAAAAGAACACATACAAATATTTGTGAGGATGTGGAGAAATGGGACCCCTCATACACTATTAGTGGAAATGTAAATTTGTGTAGCCATTATATAAAACAGTATGGGTATTCCTAAAAAAACTAAAAATAGAACTACCATATGACAAAGTAATTCCAGTCCTGGGTATATATCCAAAGAAAACAAAAACACTAATTCAGAAAGATACATGAACCTTAAAGTTCATAAGCAGCATATTTGCAATTGCCAAGATACAGGAGCAACCTAAGTGTCCATCAACAGATGAATGGATAAAGAAGATGTGGTACATATACATACAATGGAATATTACTCATCCATTAAAAATAATAAAATTTTTCCATTTGCAACAACAAAGATGGACTTGGAGGGTATTAGGCTAAATGAAATAAGTCAGATAGATAAAGACAAATACTGTATGTTATCACTTATATGTAGAATTTAAAAAATCAAACAAATATAACAACACATAAATGGACTCAGATATAGAGAACAAATTAGTGGTTACCGGTTGGGAGAGGGAAGGGGGGGCAAATTAGGGGTAAGTGATTAAGCGGTACAAACTACTCTGCATAAAATAAATAAGCTACAAGTGCATATTCTTCAGTACAAGGAATAAAGAACATATTTTATAACAACTTTAATGGGAGTATATCTATAAAAAATTTGTATCACTATGTTGTATATCTCAAACTAATACAATATTTTCAATCAACTATACTGCATTAAAAAAGGGAAAAAAAAAAACTGTTGATCACCTAGAAGTAAGTTTATTAAACTTACTGCGGAAGGGAAAACAAAACCTTGTCAGAGTCTTAATGTCTGAAAAGCAGGAAGTTAGGGTATTTACACAGTTTGCCATCTGGGTTCAAATGGCTTATGATGTCTTTTAGAGTGGAAAGCAGGTGAGATTGAGAAGAATCTCTGACATATTAGTTTATGATTGGCAGATACACTGAGGTGAGAAAACTGACAAACCCGTGGATTAGGCAGTTGAGGAAACTGCTGCCCAGATATAAGTGCTCTTTGCCAAGATAAACAAACCACTTTTGCAATTTAATTTGTCAAACAGAATTTTCAAAACTAGTAGGACAGTTATTCATTGGCTAATAATCTTATTTGCCTGGGCAAGTATTTCATGAAACAGGTAAATCCTTTTGACAAAATTGGCCTTAGTTCTCAGCCCCAATAGTTACTTATGTTGACATAGGTAATGTAATCTCAATTTTCAGGGTATTAGTTTCAAGTATGGGTAAAACTCCCTTCTCCAAATGATGCCAAAGTTTGTTTTAGAACAGATTTTTAAGCAGGATAGATAAATTAGTCTTTATGGTATAAGATTCTAGTAGAGGTCTGGATGTTGTGTAGTGTTTGTAAATTTTTTCTCCACTGGTCTTCCATTATTTGGGGGTAGCTCTTTAAAAAAAAAATATATTTATTGGCTGAGTTGAGTCCTCATTGCATGGGCTTTCTCTAGTTGCAGAGAGCAGGGGCCATTCTTTGTTGTGGTGTGTGGGCTTCTCATTACAGGGGATTCTCTTGTTGCAGAGCATGGGCTTTAGGCTCATAAGCTTCAGTAGTTTTGGCACTCAGGCTCAAGAATTGTGGCTTGCAGGCTCTAAAGCACAGGCTCAGTGGTTGTGGCACATGGGATTAGTTGCTCTGCTGTATTTGGGATCTTCCCAGCCCAGGAATCGAACCACTGTCCCCTGCATTGGCAGGCAGATTCTTAACCACTGTACCACCAGAGACATCCCTTGGAGGGTACCTTTCTTGTTGCTTCATGTTTCCATTTAGAAGGACTTTCATGGGGTAATACTCCTGACTGATGATTGCTCTTCATTCAACCCTATGTGTGGAAGAAGAGAAATAACAATGGTCAGTTTTCTTTAAAAATCATAGTCTATTTTGAATTAAAAACTAAGGCTTTTGGAAAACAGCCAGTGAATTTTTCTGAATTAAAGTTTGATGTGTAAAAATAGATAAGAAGTTTACAAATAAAATATTCTCCAAAATTTAATCTAACATTAAGTGATGTTTCATTGATTATGAGTTTGCAATCCTTTGTTACTGCCAATTTCCTTTCATTTTTCTCCTTTCAAATCCTGGTGTGAATACTCTAGTTGCCAAGGAAGTATTATTGATTTATATATTTTCAAGCCTTTGTGATTTAATCTTATTCAATATTTTTGGTTTATTTCTCAAGATGAAATATTTTAGACTGGTTTTTTGCACATGCATGGTCAAAGATGATGTTGAATCAAGCTGAATATCTCTCCCCCACCCCCACCCCTGCTTCTCTCTCTCTCTCTCTCTCCACCCCTCCCTTTCTTGTACAGGAACCAAAATCCCTCTTGGATACCAAGGGATGATTTTACTGTTTACAGAATTGCTTACTGATTCATTTAGCATTCTGCTTAGAATAGGTTTTATTTCTCATGAAGATGTGATTTAAAATATTTTAACACTTTCAAAAGATTTTTATATTACTCCTGTCCTATTCCAGGATGTTAAAATAGGCTGGTGGGTGCCATCATCCTTATTTTACACATGAGAAAATAAAGGCTTAGAGAGGTTGAATAACATGATGCTGAAAAGTAACACAGCTCAGATGGTCCAGACATGAGATTCAAAAGTAGGGTTTTTGTGTGAATCCAGTGGTTTTTATTATTTTCAATACACCTCACTGTCTCTTACATATTAAAATTATTTGACAGATGTTGTTTCACTTGCCTTAATTGATTAGGCACTCAGGCTTTAATCCCACACAAAGACACTGTTCCTGGGCTTTTAGAAGCACAAATGAAAGCAGTAGAAGTGAAGGCTGAAAATGTGCTGTTCTGAGGACATAAACTGGAAATAGGATTTTATAAAATAGTATATTCTTGTTTTATTCATTTTACCCACTTTATTAAAAATTATGTATGAAAAAAACTGTTGATTTCTGCCCTTGTTTCCCTACAATTATTAATTTACATCTATAAAATGATCTATTGCCTATGGATGGATATACATTAGCATTTATAAAGGTTTTAGAATAAACACTTAAAATGTTAGCTATATCACTGACTGTTGAAATGATCTTTCTTTACAAAGGAAAGATTACCCTGTGGCTGCAGGATGGTATCTCCTTAATTTCAGTTGCTTAAATATACTTGATATTAAATACATTGCTATTTCACTGAGTGTGAACACAATAATGCATCTTTAATTTTATCAGTATTAACACCTGAGACCACTCTTTTCAAGTAGAATAACACCCTCACCTGGAAAACTTTTTCCTTCCAAGACTTTCAAGAGTCTACCTCCTGTCAACTACAATTGGCACTTGCCATCTACCTATTCGAAGATTAAATCCTGTGCTGCTGCAGCTGCGGACTGCCAATGCCTCCCTGAAAGGAGTTCAGGGTGAAGAGCTGAAATGAGGCCCTCTGTGCTTTGGGAAAAACTGGCAGAGCAGGTCTTTAGATAGTCAGATATTTTCAGGAGGCAACTTTATGATCCCAAATCTTGTATCTCCTCATATCTAGAAAAACACTAAAATCTGTCGATGGTGACAACTGCTCCTTGTGACTAGCAGTAACTTGCATGAGACTAGCAGTGAACTTCTGTAAACAATATGTGCTCGGTTGCATGTTTTTCCCATGCATATATACTAAGCTTCCCTCCTGCCTCTTTGGAACAGTTTCTGAGAGCTGTCTGGGTTGCTGTCTCCCAGGCTGCAGTTCAGAGTTAGCTAACTCAGAACTCTCACGTGCGCATTTTTTTTAGAGTTTACACTCCCCTACAAAAGAATGTATATATATATATATATATATATATATATATAAATATATATATTTCCCTATATATTCCTGACTTAAAATAATTATGAAAAACAACAATTATATATAATATATGCATTTCCCTATATATTTTGTGTGTATATATATATACAAAAATATATGTAAGATTCCCAATTCAAATTTTCTTTAAAAAACTTGTGATTATTGTGCATAGGCTTACAGTATAAATCCCCATTTTACTGGAGTTTTATCTTTCACTTGTTGAGCACGTTTGTGGAGGCTGAAGCACTTGTTTGAAATGATTCATGGATTTCTTTATTCTTGTTTCCAGGTGATTTTCGTGGTAGAGCTTTTGTGCTGAAAGTCAGAGCCCCCCATATTTGCTAACATATTCAATACTTCCTTTTAGTGTTTAACAAACCTGTCTTACAACTAGTTGTTGGTTTAAATTACAGGGTATTTTTCAACATTAAGGAAGACAATGAGGGTCCATCCAAGTATTATGTCAAGTAGATTAAAAACACCTATTAAGAGTCTACAGTTGTACTTGGTTTATTTCCTAGCTAATTGCAAAGCTCAGCCACAACTGCCTTGATGTTTATTACAAACCCGTCTTTTAAAATAACCAACATGAACTACTTTAGGATCTCCCATTTGCCTGTAAGTAGTGAAAACAGCAGAGTTTGGATCTGCAGATGCAGAAGTCTACTGTTCAGTAGCTAAAAGAAGTAGACTTCACATCTAGAAAGTCTTAGATATAAATCCTGAGTTAACTGTTCACTAGTTGTGTGAATTTGGAGAAAATATTTAGTGAGTGGGTTCCCCCACCAGAAAGAATGGTCACAATAAGTATTCCTGACTTAAAATAATTATGAAAAACAACAATTATATATATTATGTAATATACAATATAATTTATATAAAATGCTGCCAAGTCACATAATAGGAGCTCAGTAAATACTGGATATAATGAGTGATGTCTCTTGAAGTTCACTTTTTAAATGGCAATGTTTTGGGGGAACCTAGGAGTTATAGCTATTATTTTTCCTAAGTATGAGCTCAAGAATTTCCTATTAACCATGAAGTTGTTTTACAAATGATGGTACCTTTTGACTGATTTTCTCAAGAGATCAGTCCAATATTGAGACAAAACTTATTAACATTGTGGTGGAACTGAGGTGGGTGTCTTGTCTTACAGATTTGTTTAAATTCAAAAAAAAATCTCAAAAGGCAACCTTTATATGGTAATATTGTTCCTACTTTTCTTTCTTATTTAAACTGTATCTTATTTTTTCTGTATCTTATGCATCTTTGTAAGACAATTTAAATCTTTGTTGAAATGTCATTCATCTGTCAATTAATGTTACTCTTCTTGACTAAAACTAAAACCTCAAAATGTTCATCGGCAGCCATTTAAATCAGGAGATGATACCTTAGTTAGTATTAGTTTTAAAATCACTCTGATAAATATTTAAGGGAATTGTGTGGCAGGCAGAATTCTAATGTGTCCCTCAAGATTCCTGCCCCTGATCACACACCTTGTAAAATCCCTTTGTTTCAGTGTGAGCCAAATATGAGAATGTACTTGGATAGTCACTTCCTCGGTTAGTTCTAGTTCAATGGCAAAATTGGTGGGTTAACTCCCATAACTACATTACAGCAGACTAGAAGACTAGAGAAAGGTTCTCCCAGGGCCTTGAAGAAGTAAGCCACTCTGCTGAGAGGGCTAGAAAGGAAGCCATGGGTCAAGAACTGAAGGGCAAGTCAAGAATGGTCTGTGACCAACAGCCCCCAAGGACATGGGGACTGCAGTCACCCCACCGCAAGGAAGGGAGCTCCGCCAAAGTGTGAATGTGGAAGGTGCCCTGAGCCTTAGATGAGACCGCTGCCCCACACATCATCTTACTTCACCCTGGAAAGTTCCTCAGAAGAGGACACTGCTAACTCATGCCTGGCTCCTGACCCAGGGGAATCATGAGACAGCACAATTTTCCTCTTTTAAGCCCCCAAATGTGACACAGTTTGCCACAATAGAAACTTAATTCACATTAAGAAAATTGTAATGTAGAAAATGTGGCCACCTGTGTGTAACTATCTTTCAGATTGGTGTGGGGAGGCTGGGCTAAAGGGGCATGAAACCTTGGAATGAACATGGAAAATTTTTAGTGGGGTGAAGAAACAGGCTAAGATCTTGACCTAACAAAAAGCATTAATCTTAAGAGGCAAGGGGGGATTCTGAGTGTAATCTGGTTTCTACCAGGTGAGTTTTTCTTTTGACATATTTGTCTTTACACTTAAAATTAATTCTTACTCAGAAAATAGGGTCACTTATGGCCATAGATGCAAGAAGATTTAAAAAAATATATATGTGTACACCTTTAAAATCATTGTGGTTTACATAAATTCTGAAACTTTGAGAATTAGCCATGATTAATGAATTTTTTCCTACTTTAATAAAAAGAGTAGGGTGTGAAGGCCAGTTCCACCCCAACCATTTCCCCTACAGTGGCAGATTTATTACCATAGCCTTTAGGTTCGCTAGAATTTTGTGTAAAGAGACAAAGGCAGGGGCAATATTCCACAGCTGGATGATGATGATGCCATTTCAGCAATTGGAAAAACAACTAGAATAGCTAAAATGCAATATTCTTCAATTATAGGAAATTCTCAGGAATGATAGAAAAGCTTCTGGACATTTTTCACATACACTATAAAGTGTTTATGATATCATCCTAATGGAATATAATTTGGAGAGCTAGTAGAAATGTCACCGACTTATATGTCTAGTGGAATTTATTAAAGGTCATCTGGCCCATATTCTCCTTCCTTTAGGAAAACTTATACCTAAATCTTCCCAGAGGACTCTTATTTCTAAAAACACCCTGAGGTTCTATGATCTCAGTATAAATATATATGCAGTTTTTCCCTCTGTGAGATATGTCCTCTTCATATCTACTTTAAATCACCCCACACCTATTTAAATTTATTAAGACTTTGATACAAACAGTTCATACAACTTAATACCAAAAAATAAACAACCCAACCAAAAAAATGGGTGGAAGACCTAAATAGACATTTCTCCATAGAAGACATACAGACGGCCAACAAACACATGAAAAGATGTTCATCACTAATTATTAAAGAAATTCAAATCAAAACCACAATGAGATATCACCTCACATCAGTCAGAATGGCCATCATCAAAAAATCTACAAATAATAAATGCTGGAGAGGGTGTGGAGAAAAGGGAACCCTCTTGCACTGTTGCTGGGAACATAAGTTGGTACAGCCACTATGGAGAGCAGTATAGAGGTTCCTTAAAAAACTAAAAATAGGACTACCATATGACTCAACAATCCCACTAATAGACATATACCCAGAGAAAACCATAATTCAAAAAGACACATGCACCCCAATGTTCATTGGAGCACTATTTATAGCAGCCAGGACATGGAAGCAACCTGAATGCCCATCAACAGATGAATGGATAAAGAAGATGCGGTACATATATATAGTGGAATATTGTATATATAAGAAAATGAAATGATGTGATCTGCATCAACATGGATGAACCTAGAGATTATCATATTAAGTGAAATAAGTCAGAAAAAGACAAATACCATATGATATCACTTATATGTGGAATCTAAAAAATGATACAAATGAACTTATTTACAAAATGGAAACAGACTCACAGATACAGAAAATAAGCTTATGGTTATTAAAAGGGGATTTTAGGGGGAAGATAAGTTAGGAGTCCAAGATTAATATATACACACTATTATATATAAAATAGATTTTATATATATACATATATGAATCACTTTGCTATACACCTGGAACTAACACAACATAGTAAATTAACTACTTCAATTTTAAGTAATGGTTAAAAAAAACTTTGACATGAGCCAGAACTAAATTAATCATATGTTTATGTTGAAGAATAATGCTATGTTCTGCTTCATATTTACATTACATATAGATAGAATTCTATCTGCAGTAAACCATTTCAGATTTTTGGTGTTGAGATGGTGGTCGGGGAACTGCAGTAGCTGTGACAAAGACTAGCCAGGTGTTTGCCAATCCTGATTCCTCTTGCTTTGGTTACAATTATCAGCCCCTTTTGTTCTTGGTTTGTAATTGTATAGCAAGATCCTGGCTAATGAAGGTTGTGCTGAAGTGATAAAAGTCACTTCCAGGCCTAAAAAAAAAAAAAAAAAAAAAAAAAAAAAGAAGTGAGCTATCTTCCATGGTGTCTTTCTCCTTTTCCCCTTGACTGGAAATAAAAGATTTCAAAATGGTGAAGCAACACCATATAAGGAATCTAGATCCCTAAGTCACAGATTGGAGGACTATGTCAAGGAGGACACAGTACCGGTCCTAATTTATCTTTGATGTGAAAAAGGACAAAAACCTTGTGGGGGGATCACTGAGATTTTGAGTTTAGGCAAATTTACCCTGTCCTAAAAGTGTAGATTTTCATTATGTTAAGAATTAATGGTTTATACATTTCAGAGTTCATCATGAAATACAGTTATTTCCAGATTTCCACATCTGTAAAATTGATTGATTGAATCATTTCATCATTCAATAAGTCAACCATATATTAATTAACATGGCATCATTTGTCAAAGACATTTTTGTCAACTCATGTACAATGTTTTGTGCTCAGCAAAGCTCAGCTTCTGGTTTTAAGTATAGATGAAAACTATTTAATCCTACTCTCTGGAGTGCTTCTTTTTCCCCACTTGCTCCAGTTACAAAGCTTAGCATATTTTAAACAATATTATTGTAACAATTGAACACATGAGTGGAGATTAAGTAACCAGAAAACCTTCCAAACATGGAAATAAAATTTTGGTTACTGGTCACCATCTGTATCTTTGTAACGGAATCAACTGCGGAAGTGTCTCATTAAAGTTCCTTATTACAGCTCCTCTTGTCCTGATAAACTCAATAAATTCCAGAAATCAGAAACATATTTATTAATTTGTTGTTTGTCTAATGGATGGACTACCAAAGTAGTAAAAGTATTTTCAAAAAGTGGATGGCTATTACATTTAATATCAAAAATAACATGTGCCTATGGCAACAAGTCAAACAATGCAAAGATATATGAAGAAAATGTATCAAACTCTCTAAACTCCAAATGACAGGATAAAAATTTAAAGATAGCCTTCTACATCAGTCTTCATGCTCATGAAAATGGCTTTAAACCCAGTTAACATGTGGGCATTTTTATCCTTCCATCTGTCACCACAATACATTGTTTTGATGGCCAGTGGTCCCTATAGTCCATGGGAAGCCTGCATTCATGAGAAGCTGCTGTAGCACTTATTCCCTCACTGGGACAACTTCTCACATCAACTACTTGAGTCTCTCTTGTCTTGGGCCTAAAAGCTTGTGCTAGTGCCATAGAAGTTTGAGTAACCAAGACATGTTGGCAGTCACTGGTCAGGTGTGGGCATAGGGTTTGCATGCAAGGAGTGGAAGAGAGTCTGTGGATAAACACTTCTACCCCCTTGTCCTCCAGTGGGATCTTGTGAGACACACTTCAGACAATTTCAGAGGGTCTCCAACAGGATGGAGACCAGTTGTCCTTTCCGTAGCTATAAGAGAATCATTAATAGACCATATGCCACACCGTTTATGGATTTTTCTCCTTCTCTCTCTCACTCTCCCTACATCTCCATTTGTGTCTCCAAGGATCACCTCCCAAATAATCTACCTGCACTTAAGTCTTTGTCTCTGAGTTTGTTTTGAAGGAAATCCAAATCAATGTAATCACACTGTATACATTTTTCTGAGACTAGCTTTTTCTTACACCAACAAGATATTATAGATATATTTCCAGTTATATAATATGTATATATATTTAATTGGCTTTATTTTGACATAAAGGGGGAATTACAAGGGACACAATGAGAGAATCAAATTCTTGATGATTCCCATTATCTTTTCAGAAATTCAAGACAGACATTTGTAGCTATTTCCATTCTTCACAGGTTGAAAGTCAATTTGGGGTTCTGAAGGCTGGAAGTCTGAAATCAGTATCCCTAGGCAGACGCTGGCAAAGCTGCACTTCCTCTGGAGGCCCACTGTGTATATATATTTAGTCACACAATGTTCATAAATTTCAATCTGCAACTTGAAGTATACATTAGATATCCTATATGCTTATTCCTTTATGAAAGAATACAATCCTTGAAACATATAAATTTATTGTATATATACATGTATGTGTATATGTGTACATATGCATGTGTATATGTATGTATACATATATGTGTGTGTATATATATATATATATACATGTATATGTATAACTATGTACTTTCTTATTTCAAGAGTCACATATATTATTCTTGGAATCTCTCCCTCTCTTATATTAAGTTCATGCCACTTCCTGAGGCTCCTAGTTAACAGAGGACACCTGACTTATTCTCAGTCACCAGTCCACGTGGGTGACCACTTCTTATCATTATCCCTATTCCTTTGACTTGCCAAGTTCTGTTTTCCTTTGAGGGTGCACTCGGCCAGAGACATTTGTTTTGAGTTTATTCACTGCCCCATTTAACTTGAACACATCAACTACTTATTTTATTTTTCCAGAAATTTTGCCAACTGTCTAATAGAACTGTGCAGACCCTGACCCAGAGTCTTCAACTTTGGGAACCACAAGACTCTATTTCTTTGGATCATCCTGTACCACTTTTCTGTCTGGAAAGTGAAAACTTCAATCTCACTTCTCTTTCTGCAGCACAGTCTCAAATACCCTCTTAATATTCCATTTTGCATTAAATTTATTCAACCAATTAGCAAGCCAAGTGAAAAGCATTTAGCTTGATTCACTTTTGATTTTTAAGTGTTTATTTTGCGGCAATAAACATTTTGCACATACATTAATATTAACTGGTAATTTTAGTGCTCTTAAATTCTTTGGTAGTTTCTCATAAATTAAATGCCCATGAAATATATTGAAATTGGTTACTTTTAATCTGAAAGTCTGATGTATCTGTGAGGACTAGATTATGATTATGAATTCTCCAGGCATATTTTTTTTTTTTCTCCATGACCCTTTGTGGTATAGATATTGTTAGTTCATTCTTTAGCTGAAAGGTGTAGAATTTTGAGGGTTAATTTTTCCGTGGGGTTCACTAAACTTTCTTCCTGATCTCAGGTGGCCTCAGCCCACAGCGGCTTGAAGCAGGTTTTCAGTTCCCAGTCAGTGATTGAGGTCAGGTTGAAGCGGTGACAATGCAGAATCCTAGCCACTAGACCAGTGGTAAGTGACAAGGCCCTGGCCCTACAGCCTTACAGAAAAGAATTCCCACAAAGACGGAAAGTAGTGAAACAAGCGAAGAATTTATTAGGAAAAAAAATACTCAGAGAGACAGTCGTGCCCTCATGGTGGTTTGAATCACTTATGTGGGGCATTTCTTTCATGTTTCCTTTGACCAATCATTTTAATTTGCCTGGTTCAAAGTCCATATTTGGTGTATCTCAAGATTTTCCCACATGTTCATGTGCACCTCTTAGCCAAGGTAGGTTCCACCAAAGAGGCCTATGGGTAGGTTTGGCCACGTGGCATCACTCCCCTTTTGACCTCCAAGGAGCCTTTCTGTGTATGTGTAGTCGAGAGAGGTCTGCTGACTTCGAGAATGAGGAATGTGTGGTCTCTTGTCTTCTATCTGGGCAGAGTCCAGCCTCCTCTCTCAAGTGTCCTGCTATTGCTGTCTCAGAGTATCTGTCCACAGGGAACAAACTCAGATCGTTTGCCCTGGGGGCTCATCTGTCTCCTGCCTCATACCCACCCCTCAATGGCCCTAGCTTTTGTCTCTCATATTCTCTGAAAAGTCTGCTTTACCAAAGGATCAGCATGCCCTCAGAGTATGACCCAGTTTTGGAGTTTGCTTCCTTTCAGGATTTATGAGTCAGTTGTGCTTTTGGCTTTTGAATTTTTTTTCTTTCTCGTAACAGATAAGCCGTAGGTTTAAAAAATCATCTAACATTTTACAGACCTTATAGCTGAAGGGTTTTTTTAAGATATCAGAACCTCCTTGTTGTTATAAAATGGAAGTGTCAAGTAAAAAATGTACATTATTTCATATGGATTCTCATTTGAGACCATGACAGGGTGATTTGCTTCTCAGAAAAGGATTGTCAGTCAATCTTAATCCCAGAGAGAATACAAAAGACTATACCTAGTAGAAGGTAGCATGGGAATTTAGGGGAGAGTATAATTATTCAGAGCTGATATGCTTTCTTCTGAAGGTGCTCAGCCCTCACTGACTGGTAAAGAGACCCAGTTAAAAGGTCAAAGCCTCAGTCTCTAGAAAGGAGGAGTTAAGGGGTTGGATATTGTTCCCCCAAAATTCCTCTCCACCCAGAACTTCAGAATGTGACGCTATTTTGAAATAGGGTCTTTGCAATATAATAAAGATAAGAATCAATGAGAATATCTTTAGAGGGGATAGAAAAGGACCCTCAGAGGCACAGGGGGAAAGGCCATCTGAAGACAAAGGCAGAGATTTCTCATGTTTTGCCACAAGCCACCAGATTTCTTCTCTAAAGCCTTTGAGGGAGCATGGCCCCTGCCAACACCTTGACTTTGGCCCCTTGCTTCCAGAACTGTATCATGAGAGAGTATATTTCTGTTGTTGTGATCTACCATGTCTTTGTTAATTTGTTATGGCAGCTCTGAGGAATAAATAAAGGGTTTGCATGACCTGGTATATTAATAAGATCATTACCTTACACTCTAGATGCGAAAGCAAGATTCTTACACTGTAGAGGGAGAGAAAGTCAACTAGGGTCAACTAACAAGCAGTACCTGCACCAGGAATGGAGGATGGGCTTTCACTCAGGTTCCCTGATTTGCCATCTGTCCTCAGCAGGTACTGGCTATGTGACTTTACTTCTCTGAACCTCCGTTCCCTAAGCTCTAATTGAGGAAAATAAACATACCTATTTCATAAGCTGTAATAAAGAATAAGAAAATAATACAACTAAACCATTTGAGACAACAATGCCTGGTACATTTTAAGTATTACATTTACATAATACAGTAGCTGTGACAGCAACCATGACAGCCATGGCTGTGACTACTACTGCTTTCTCATTCTTCTGTGTTTACTGAGTGTTTTCTATACGATTCACATCATACCAAATGCTGGAGACAAAGAGTAGACAGAAGAGAAAGTCAGTTGCTGTGGTCCCTGATTTGATTTGACTTCTTTTAATTTTTAAATTTCATTTTGTTTTGTGTTTTTGTTTCTGTTTTTGTTTTTGTTTTGCTGGGAGAGTGATTTAATAGATAATAGACAAACTAACTTAATCTGTTAGCAGAAAAAGGAAATATAAAGTATTTCTTGGGCTTTCCTGGTGGAGCAGTAGTAAAGAAACTGCCTGTCAATGCAGGGGACACAGGTTTGATCCCTGGTCCAGGATGATCCCACATATGGTGGAGCAACTAAGCCCATGTGCCATAACTACTGAACCTGTGCTCTAGAGCCTGCAAGCCACAACTACTGAGCCCACATGCCATAACTACTGAAGCCCATGTGCTTAGAGCCCATTCTCTGCAACAAGGGAAGCCACCAAAAAGAAGACCACCCACCCCAACAATGAGTAGCCCCCACTCGCTCAAGTAGAGAAAGCCCATGCACAGCAATGAAGATCCAATGCAGCCAATAATTAAAAAAATAAAAATAAAAATAAAGAATTTTTTAAAAAAGTATCTCTTTCCTTTTGCTAACCTGTTCCCCTGTACCTTACCCAAACCTCAGTAATTAGTTCCTCTTTAAAGAAACCCGACTCCATCCTCATCTGAGCACACCATCAGATCCTATGGAGTGCCTAACTTGCATATATAGACATCTAACAAAAGGACACTCAAAGCAGGAAGAGCAGCAAGGGCAAAGCTGAGTAGCTGCAGTGTGTCTTGTATGATCAACAAATGACAAAAAGTCTGTCCGACCAAGGTGGAGTGAATGAGAGGAGGAGTAATAAGCATTAAATTGAGAGAGGTGAGACTGCTTTGTGGTCCAAGATGAGGAAAGGACTTGCAATTATTCTGCATGGAAAAGGGAAACCAGGGAAAGATTTTGAGCACATGAGCATGCTGGCATGGTGTGAATTATTAGGAGGATATTATAGCTACTTCTTTGAGAATAAATTAAATACAGGCAAGTTTAGAAATAATAAAAGCAGTCTGAGAGACTACTGAAATAACCAAGGGGGAAAATAACAGTGATTGAATCAGGATGTTAGCAGTAGAGCTGGTTAAGAGGTAGTCAGAGTGGACCGATATTTGATATTCTGAAGTCAGAGGCAATGGGTATTTCTGACACTGAATATACGGCATGAGAGAGGTGTCAGGAATGACACAAAACAATTTTACCCAAAGAAATGAGAAAGGAAGTTCTTTTTTCTCAGATGAAGTTGTGGATGAGGAGGAAAAACAGGAACGTGTTTCTCATACGATAAGTTTGCGATGCCTACTAGACCTCTGAGTGGTTATGTTGATAGGGCAGTTGGCTGTATGACTTTGGAGATATCAAGGCTTAAGCATACATTTCCAAGTTTATTGGTGAAGATATAGCATGAAAATCCATGACCCTGATAAAAATAACAAGGGAGAAAATAAAGAATAAAAAGAGAAGCTACTCAAGAGCTTGCCTTTGGGGCAAACCATATTTTTAGAAAGCCAGAGTCCTCTTACTCAGAATATGTGTACTATCCTTTGAACATGCCCTGGGCAGTCTACAGGTATCATTATTTTCCAATGCATTTCATACACTCAGGTATTTAGTAAAAAGCTCTTTTCCTCCATTTTTTGTAAATTCATTTTCAGATTATGTTTCTATAATGAGATTACGTTACCCTGATGTTTATTTCACACTTGGCATGTTAAACTATGGTTAACTTCACAGGCGCCTCATGGCAAAAGGAAACCGTAACCACTGTGCTTTCATTTGTTTTCTACATGAACAAGTTTATGATTTATTCAGCATATAAATAGGTTACTTCCAAAGACAATTCTTAGATTTTCTTCTGCTGAGATTCCCTTCACTTTTGATGCTGTTGAAAACCTCTGCTTATTTAGGTATTTAAAAATTAAGGCTTTTGTTCATGTTGAAAAGTTGCCAGGTGATGATGGGCCCAATCTGTTTTGCTTTTCTATTTTTTTGTAAAGAATTCATTTGTTACATGGTTTTTGTGTCTCTCAATATATTCCATTCTTTCATATTTCTCTTTTGCTGATGCTCTTTTGTGTTGAGTTGTTTTTGCAATACTGTTTTTGAAACTTGTTTTTAAACTTATTCTAAAATGGAGCTGATAACACACATAAACATGCTGCGGAATGCTGGTGAAAATACTGCATTTTTAGAAAAATCTAAAATCTAATCCCAGCTACTTGCTTTGCAATTTATTAAATGTGTGATTAAAGTTATATATCTAAATGCTCTGAGCCTCAGTTTCCCCTTTTAAGAAAAACTGAATGCAATGATACTGTGAAGGTTGTTCTTTCTTTATTTTTACTTTTAATAATAGTGAAATATCTAGTTATATAGTCCTGGTCTGAGAGCAAAAGGGGCTGATAATTGTAATCATAGTGAGAGGAATGAGGATTGGTGAATGTCCAGCTAGCCTTTTTCACAGGTTCTGTGGTTCCCCTGACCACCATCCAAACGCCAAAAGTAGCAATGATTTACTGCAGATAGACTTCTATCTATATGTGATTTAAATATGAAGCATAACATAGTATTATTCTTCAATATAAACATGATTAATTTAATTCCAGTTCATGTCAAAGTCTTAATAAATGTAAATAGGTGTGTGATGATGTAGAGTAGATACAAAGAAGACATTTCTCACAGAGGGAAAGCATGCATGTATATTTATACTGAGGTCATAGAATCTTAGGATGTTTTTAGAAATGAGTCCTCTGGGAAGATTTAGGTATGAGTTTTCCTAAAGGAAGGAAAAAATGGGCCAGATGACCTTTAGTAATCTCCACCAGCCATATAAGTCTGTGACATTTCTGCTAGCTCTCTAAATTATGTCCTATTAATATGATATTATAAACACTTTATAGTGTATGTGAAAAATGTCCAGAAGCTTTTCTACCATTTCTGAGAATTTCCTGTAATCAGAGTGCTCATTTTAGCTATTCTAATTTACCTTTCTAACTGCTTAAATGGCATAATAACAAAATAATAGTAATAATAATAATAATAGGACTGTGGAATGTTGCCCTTGTCTTGGTCTCATTATGTAAAACTCTATAATGATTGTCTTGAAGTCAGTGATAATAAATCCGCCACTGGAGGGGAAGTGGTCAGGGGAAACTATCCTTCACAGCCTTCTCTTCATACTAAATTAAAAAAAGTCAATGCATCATGACTTATTCTGAAAGTTTCAGAATTTATATAAACCACAATGGTTTTGAGGGTGTGCATGTATATTTAAAATTTTTATTTGCTTCTATGGGTGCCTATTACAGTGATTTTTATTTTCTAAATAAGACTCAACTCTAAGTGTAAAAACAGATAAGTCAAAGGAAAAATTCACCTGGTAGACATCATTTTATATTATGAATTACGCATTCCCATTTTTGTTTGGTTATGATCTTAGAGTCTGTTTTTTTAAACCAAGGAAAAACTAAAGTCCTCCCAGAAACATGTGAGGATACCAGTTGCTCTACATCCTTGTCATCATTTGGAATTTTTTTATCTTTTCTTTCTAGCCATTCTGTTCAATTTGTAGTAGTTAATCAAATATGGTTTTAAGTTGCATTTTCCTGAATGAATGAATGAATGAAGTTGGGCATTTTTTTACATAATTAATGGCTTCTTGGATACCCTTTTAATAATATGTAGGTGTTCAAATATTTTATTCATGTCCAAAGTGTGTTTTCTATCTTTTATTTAATAATTTGAGGAAAGGAGATCATTTTAAACTCATTTACATAGCTGTATTGTGAGTCACCACTTGATAGATGTCAAGATTAGTAGAAACATCTAAAACAGAGTAACAGAGTGGGTATTCTAAGCACTGAGGTGGCAAATGAGACCATGGAAGTAGATATAATATCATAAGGGTAATATACAGAATAAGACAAAAAACAGAATCCTTAGGAACAACTGGGACCAGTGAAAGTAAAATAAGAAAAGGACCTACTAAGTCAACTAAGAATTGCCAGGTAAGGGAGGGTAGAGTCTGAGCCAGCTGCTTCATCAGTGTTCACATTGCTATTGAGTGATTGAGCTGAAAATCTACAAAAGCCTTCATGTTCACATGGGGCTGCCCACCCTCTGACCTCTACATATCCTTCAGCAAACACAAGGGAATACATCAAACTCTGTGTGCTTCTGACAGTCTTCTTCCTTTATCCTTGCTACCTCTCTACTATTCACAAGCACAAAATTATCATTTGCATTAGGCACCAATGATATAATCAACCCCACTCTCTGTTCACAAGGTCACCATAGGAACCAGAGTACTGCAAGGTTATCTTTCATCATCTGAATTCTTACCCCCCAAATGGCTCAATCTTTGTATTGTTTTTCATTCTCTTTGGAGATTTCCTCAAGTCCTATGACTTTTTTTTTTCTTTAAGAACTATTATTGAGATATAATTGACATACAGTAAACAGCATATATTTAAAGTGTACAATTTTTGATAATTTTTTTTATTAGTAATATATATATGGCAATCTCAATCTCCCAATTCATCACACCTCAACCAAACCCCCCGCATCCCTGCTTTCACCACTTGGTGTTCATATGTTTGTTCTCTACATCTGTGTCTCTATTTCTGCCTTGAAAACTGGTTGATTTGTACTATTTTTCTATATTCTGTATATATGTATTAATATATGGTATTTGTTTTTCTCTTTCTGACTCACTTAGCTTGATATGACAGTCTCTAGGTCCATCCATGTCTCTACAAATGTCCAAATTTCATTCCTCTTTACAGCTGAGTAATATTCCATTGTATATATGTACCACATCTTCTTTATCCATTCCCCTGTTGATAGACATTTAGGTTGCTTCCATGTCCTGGCTATTGTAAATAGTGCTGCAATGAACATTGGGGTGCATGTGTCTTTTTGAATGATGGTTTTCTCTGGGTATATGACCAGTAGTGGGAATGCTGGGTCATATGGTAATGCCATACTGTTCTCCATAGTGTCTGTATCAATTTACATTCCCACCAACAGGGCAAGAGGATTCCCTTTTCTCCACACCCTCTCCAGTATTTACTGTTTGTAGCTTTTCTGATGATGCCCATTCTAACCACTGTGAGGTGATACCTCATTGTAGTTTTGATTTGCATTTCTCTAATAATTAGTGATGTTGAGCAGCTTTTCATGTGCCTCTTTGCCATCCATATGTCTTCTTTGGAGAAATGCCTATTTAGGTCTTCCATCCATTTTTTGATTGTTTTTTTTTTTTTTTGATATTGAGCTGCATGAACTGTGTATATATTTTAGAGATTAATCCTTTGTCTGTTGATTCATTTGCAAATATTTTCTCCCATTCTGAGGGATGTATTTTCATCTTGCTTATAGTTTCTTTTGCTGTGCAGAAGCTTTTAAGTTTCATTAGGTCCCACTTGTTTCTTTTTGTTTTTATTTCCATTACTCTAGGAGGTGGGTCAGAAAAGATCTTACTGTGATTTAGGTCAAAGAGTGTTCTTCCTATGTTTTCCTCTAGGAGTTTTATAGTGTCTGGCCTTACGTTTAAGTGTTTAATCCATTTTCTCTTTATTTTTGTGTATGGTGTTAAGGAGTGTTCTATTTTCATGCTTTTACAAGTAGCTGTCCAGTTTTTCCAGCACCACTTATTGAAGAGGCTACCTTTTCTCCATTACATCCTTGCCTCCTTTGTCATAGATTACTTGAACATAGTTTATCTCGGGGCTTTTTATGTGCTTCCATTGATTTATATTTCTACTTTTGTGCCACTACCATATTGTCTTGATTACTGTAGCTTTGTTGTATACTCTGAAGTCAAGAAATCTGATTCCACCAGCTACATTTTTTTCCCTCAAGAGTGCTTTAGATATTTGGGGTCTTTTGTGTCTCCATACAAATTTTAGGACTTTTTTGTTCTACTTCTGTAAAAAAAAAAAATTGATAATTTGATAGGGATTGCATTGAATCTGTAGATCGCTTTGGGTAGTGTAGTCATTTTCACAATGTTGATTCTTCTAATCCAAGAACATGGTATATCTCTCCATCTGTTTGTGTCATCTTTGATTTCTTTCATTAGTGTCTTATATTTTTCTGAGTACAAGTCTCTTACCTCATTAATTAGGTTTATTCCTAGGTTTTTTTTTTTTTTTTTTCAATGGTGAATGGGGTTGTTTCTTTAATTTCTCTTTCTGATCTTTCATTGTTAGAGATTTCTGTGTGTTAATTTTATATCCTGCAACTTTACCAAATTCATTGATTAGTTCAAGTAGTTTTCTGATGGCATCTAAAAATTTAGGATTTTCTATGTATAGTATCATGTCATCTGCGAACAGTGACAGTTTTATTTCTTCTTTTCTAATTTGGATTCCTTTTATTTCTTTTTCTTCTCTTATTGCTGCAGCAAGGACTTCCAAAACTATGTTGAATAGTAGTGGTGAGAGTGGACATCCATGTCTCATTCCTGATCTTAGAGGGAAAGCTTTCAGTTTTTCACCATTGAGAATGATGTTTTTTGTGGGTTTGTCATATATGACCTTTATTATGTTGAGGTAGTTTCCCTCTATGCCCACCTTCTGTAGAGTTTTTATCATAAATGGGTGTTGAATTTTGTCAAAAGATTTTCCTGCATTTATTGAGATGATCATGTAGTTTTTAACCTCCAATTTGTTAATATGGTATAGCACTTTGATTGATATGTGTATGTTAAAGAATCCTTGCATTCCAGGGATAAACCCCACTTGATCATGGTCTATGATCCTCCTAATGTGTTTTTGGATTGTGATTGCTAGTATTTTGTTGAGGATTTTTGCATCTGAATTCATCAGTGATATTGGTCTGTAATTTTCAACTATAATCTCTTCCAATATTTTCTTGGGTCCTTTCTCTCTCTCTTTTCCTTCTGGGATGCCTATAATGTGAATCTTGGTGCATTTAACATTGTCCCAGAGGTTTCTTAGGCTGTCTTCACTTCTTTGCATTCTTTCTCTTTATTCTTTTCTGCATCAGTGATTTTCACCATTCTGTCTTCCATGTCATTTATCTGTTCTTCTGCCTCAGTTAATCTGTTATTGGTTCCTTCTAGTGTGTTTTTTATTTCAGTTATTTTATTGCTTATCTGTTTCTTTGTTCTTTAATTCTTCTAGGTCTTTGTTAAATTTTTCTTGCTTCTTTTTGATCTTTGCATTCAGTCTTTTTTCAAAGTCCTGGATCATCTTTACCATCATTATTATGAATTATTTTTCTGGAATGGTGTCTATGTCCACTTCATTTAGTTGTTTTTATGGGGCTTTTTCTTGTCCCTTCATCTGCTACAAAGTCCTCTGCCTTTTCATTTTCTCTGCCTTTCTGTGGCTCTGGTTTTCTCTTTCACAGAACAAAATACTGCTGATACTGTTTGATACTGCTGTCTGCCCTCTGGTGGAGGAAGCTATCTAGGAGGCTTGTGCATGCTTCCTGATGGGAGGGACTGACGGTGGATAGGGTTGGGAGGGTGGAGCTCAGTTAAACTTTAATCTGCTTGTCTGCTAATGGGTGGTGCTGTGTTCCCACTCTGTTTGTTTTTTGGCCTGAGGCTTCCCAGCAGGGGAGCCTACAGGCTCTTTGGCAGGGCTAATGGTGGACTCTGGGAGGGCTCATGCCAATGAGCACTTCCCAGAACCTATGCTGCCAGTGTCCCTGTCCCTGCAGTGAGCCATAGCTGCCCCCCACTTCTGCAGGCAACCCTCCAATACCAGCATGTAGGTCTGGTTCAGTCTCCTATGGGGTCACTGCTCCTTCCTCCTGGGTCCTGGTGTGCACATTACTTATTGTATGCCCTCCAAGAGTGGAGTCTCTATTTCCCCAGTCTTGTGGATGTCCTGCAATCAAATCCTGCTGGCTTTCAAAGTCTGATTCTCTGGGGATTCCTCCTCCCATTGCCAGACCCCCAGGTTGGGAAGCCTGACGTGTGGCTCAGAACCCTCACTCCAGTGGGTGGACTTCTGTTGTATAACTGTTCTCCAGTTTGTGATTCACCCACTCAGCAGTTATGGGATTTGATTTCATTGTGATTGTGCCCCTCCTACCATCTCATTGTGGCTTCTCCTATGTCTCTGGAAGTGGGATGTCTTTTTTGGTGAGTTCCAGTGTCTTTCTGTTGATGATTGTTCAGCAGTTAGTTTTAATTCCTGCACTTTTGCAGGGGGGGAGTGAGCTCACATTCTCCTACTCTGCTACCTTGAACCATCTCTCAAGTCCTGTGACTGTGGATACCATAGTCTGCTTGTTATTCCAACTAAACACAGGCATCTCTTTAGCCATTTTCTCCTCTGATCAACTTCACACATAAAAAGATAGCCCTTAGGACTTCACCATGGAAGCTTTTTTTTTCTTTTTCCCCTACCAAAGACATTGCAGATTGGAAGAGAAAATCTGAGCATTTCTTATAATTGCCTCTTCCACTTCCACCAACCTCCAATGCACATAACAGCTGCAGTGATTGTCTTACTTTGTAATTTATACTGTGTCATCTTGTGTTGAAATCCTTATTATTATTTCCCATTTCACCAAAAGTAAAACCACAGACTCTCACCATCTCTTCAATATTTTTATGACTTGTCCCTTCCCAGTCGTGTCTCCTCTGATTCCATTTCCTACTGCTCTTTTTGCTCATCTTGTTGTAGACACACTGGCCACCTTGATTTCCTTAAATGCCCAGTAGACCTCCGCGATCTTTGTGGAATGCTAAATCAGATGTCTGGAATGCACTTTCCTCAGGAAATCTGTAAATTTCACATATGTCCTTCCTTTAGGTCTTTGGTCAAATGTCACCTCATCAGATGAATCTGTATTGATTATGCCAGTAAAATATCACTGCCCATTTTACTATCTCTCCAAATGGCTTTATTCTTCTTTATGAAGGAATTTAGTTCTTTAAATTATGAAAGAAGACTGAGTTAATGATTTTAATGTCAGGAAATTAGAGCATGAGTTTGTTGAGCTCATTTAGGAAAGATTTAAGAAAAACCCCCGCTGAGGCAATGAAGAGCCACACTTAAACCCTCCTGGAGGTCAGGGTTTAGTATAGGTAAAGCTTGGAGTTGAAATTACAAATATCTGACTACAGACATTATGTGAAAACCAAAGCAGGAGGAAGGAGCCAAGGATAATTAGGATGTTTTAGTGTCTTTATATTTCAGAGAATACTTCAATAATGATTTCAGTAACAGCAAATGAGAATTTGAAAAAAAGCAAGCTCGAGATGATAGGGGAGTGAAGAAGTTTGTGCTACAAATTAGAAACAGAGAAGATATTTTTTCCCTAGATAAGATAAACTATTTAAGATCACTAAATTATTTATTTCCAGAGAATTTGGAACTATCTACAGAAAAGGGAAAATACCCTCATATAAATCAAAACTTCTTTGATTTCAAGCACTACTGTGTATTCTTGTATAAAAGCAGCTTAAAAATAATAAATCCATAAGAAAACTACAGATGCATATCTTAAAACAGATGAAATATGTTTTTACCCATGGCATAGAAAAATCAACTTCATCACTCATCAGCTTGTTCAAACATGGGTAAAATGTACCTTTTCAGTTGTCAAGATTGTCAGGTACCATGGAATTAAAATTCACCTTGGCCTGGAGAAAGTGTATCTCATAAACTCAGATTGCAAAATTTGACTAGAACTTCACAGAAGTCAAAAGGAACTTGAAATTACTGATGTATCTAAATACAGCGTGATATCCTGGATTACATACCATGACATAAAAATGTCATTAATGGAAAAACTAGTGAAATCTAAATAGTCTGTTGTTTACTTAACCGTATTATTCCAATGTGAATTTCTTGGTATTGACAATGTACCATGAAATGTAAGATGTTAATATTAAGGAAATGTGTTGAAGCATATCCTGGAATTTCTGTATTAAATTTCCAACTTTTTTTTGCAAGTATAAAATTATTCCAAAATTAAATGTTTAAAAAAACTGATATATGAAATATTTCTCATTTTCAAATGTACAGTGATAAAATTCTTTTTATAAGATACAAATTTGGATTATAGCTTCCATTGAAATGTAGCATAACTCTTAAAAGCGTGACCCAGGTTTTAGGGTTAGTACCATGACCCATGCAAATCAAACAAAGAAAACTGACTTATGACAATTGCCAGTGGAAGAGTTTTGTTTTGTTTTGTTTTTTTGGTCTTGTTTTGTTTTTGTCTTCTTATCTGTCCTGCCTGGGCTTAGCAGTGGTGACCAGTGAGCAACTGGTGTGTAGCAGATTCATAGCAAACCCTCCAAAAATCAAGACCTGATTCTTCTAAGTGTTTTTATCCCATGCTGGTTTGTCACTAACTAGCTGTAAATAAAAAACTATTTAGCCACATAAACAGATTCCTTGAATGTTCATATGACACTTGATTCTTACCTTCTACCCTTCAGGTAGGAAGTACCCAGACACTAATGGTAGCCTGAGCCTCAAAGTATTATCACAATTCATATTTTTTTAGTTTTCCCCTTTATATCAGGCAAATCCCAGTGGTCATCACAAAGTAATTTTGCATCTTTACATTTCTTTTTCTAGTCACTTGGTATAATACTGGAGGTTTTGTGGCAGAGGCCCTTAGCCTTTCCTTTTCTTAGAGTACTTAAAATAAGTGCTCATTCTCATAACTGATATACTGATCCCACATCATGGTTTGCTCACATACTTGCATTGAGAAATAATCAGCTAAAGAATGTCTTATTCCAAAATTAGAACTCATGTGTTTTATGCTTTTTAAACGAAAATAGTTGTTCCTAGAAGACGTTATTCTGAGGTAATTTTTTTTGAGTATGGATTATTATTTTATTGTACATTTTATAAAAAGCCCAGAGGAGAAAGATGGCAGCGAAGTAGAGGGATGTGGAATGCATCCCTCTCCACAGATGCATTGGGAATGCACCGAAGGATGCAATAATTCCCACAGAGAACCATCTGAACACCAGCAGATGGCCTCGGACACCAGAAAGGACCACAAGGAGACTGACATAACCGGTAGGGAGGCATCTACGACGGCTCAAAGAGGGGTAAGGGGCGGAGCTGTGACAGACGGGAGGGAGTGAGAAACATATGGAGGGTCTGCAGCGCAGCTCAGCATTCCCGGACTGAGAACAGAGGGTCTGGGATCAGGAGCATGAGAACTGGAGAGCTGGTTCAGGGTGAGAAACATTGTTGCCAGTAAGGTGACAGACCCAGAGGACAGGAGGGAAGAGGTTCATGGAGAGGAGTGCCTTCCCCTGAGAGCTGCCCGGCCATGATGGCGGCTGGAGGCTGCAGGCTCACGGGCGGGGGGTAGGAGCCACGCGCATAGCCTCTCTCTCTCTTTTGGCGCCTCTGCAACAGGCAGTGGAGAGACGCCCTGCGGGCCACCTAAGGTGCTCAGGGATAACAAGCACCCTCAGGCACTTGGGCGGGGCTAGATTAAAACCCCTTGTAACGCGGGCAGCAGGGAGGCTGCCAAGGAAAACAACAACAACAACAACAACAACAACAACAACAAAAATCCAAGAGAGGCCCAACTCTAGACTTTCTGTTTACACCTGAGCCACTGGTCCTCTGCAACAGGCACCTCCAAGCCCAACTGAAACAACAGTGCGCCACTGCTCACTCACTCCCAGGGGAAGGAGCCACTATTGTATCCTCTCCCTCCCCACACACCCACGCTTACAGACGAAAAATAAAGGAACCTCTGCTGGTCACAGAATATTGCAAAAAAAACCCAAGGAGAGGAGAAGGACACTTACCGCTAAGACTCTAAGGAAACAGAAATATTAGTATCAATTCCTATTGAACTGGTCCATTCTGGGATCAGTTCTGGATTTTTTTTTTCTTTTTCTCTCTCTCTCCCTTTTTTTTTTTTTTCCTTTATTAAATACGATCTTAGCCCTAAGGGATCTACAAGCTTTATAACATATTTTTTAATGATATTTTTTATTCTTTCTTTTTTTTGCCTTTTTATATACTTCTATATCTAGCTAAGTTTTTGGTAGTACAGACAATATATCTCTCATACTTTGTTTTCATCCCTATCTTTTATACATTTCTACTCCTTTCTTTTTATTTCCATATTTCCAACCATACTATGCTCTTCTGTTCCCCTTTCTTCCAGACATTTTAAGTTTACTTTATCTTAACATACTTATAAGCAACACTATCGATATGCTCAGACTCCTTGCTCTATTCTCCAGATGACGCACTGCCTTGGTATTTAATATTACATTTTTGTCTTTATCTTAGTTCTTAGTACAGTTGTCTAATTTCATTCTGAGAATCTCCATTCTCTTTAGCGGTAATCTGGCTCTTTTCTATATTGGATGCTAGCTTACAATATCTCCCTGGATCAATGTTTGTATTTATAAGGTGTTATTTGTTTGTTTGTTTGCTTTTGCTTTTGTCTCTGATTTGTTCTGTTTCAGTTGTCAATTTCTGTTGGGTTTCTCTTTGAATATCTGATAGCACACTGGGGTTCTGTCAGGTCTTTCTAGAGCCTTATGTCCTAACGGATTCAGTAATTGTGTGTCTTATACATGTATGTGTTACCTAGACTTAATATTTGTTTAATGCAATACTTGGACATTAGTCTGAGGCTTGGACAGTCTTCTATAAACACCTCTATTGCCAGGACAAGCAACCCCAATAGTTTGGACAACCATGAAGAAACAAAGAAACACCATGCAGGCAAAGGAGCAGGAAAAAAACCCACAAGACCAAATAAATGAGGAGGAAATAGGAAAAATGCCTGAAAAAGAATTCAGAGGAATGATAGTAAAAATGATACAAAATCCTGATAACAAAATAGAGAAAGTACAAGAAACAGTTCATAAGAACTCAGAAAAAGCAAACAGCAATGGATAACAAAATAACTGAAATTAAAAATACTCTAGATGCTATAACCAGCAGAATGACTGAGGCAGAAGAACGAATAAGTGAGTTGGAAGATAGAATGGGGGAAATAAACGCCACAGAGCAGGAAAAAGAAAAAAGAATAAAAAGAATAGAAGACAGTCTCAGAGACCTCAGTGATAACAGTAAGCGTACCAACATTCGAATTATAGGCATCCCAGAAGAAGAAGCAAAGAAGAAAGGGTCTGAGAAAATATTTGAAGAGGTTCTAGTGGAAAACTTCCCCAACATGGGAAAGGAAATAATTCACCAAGTCCAAGAAGCACAGAAAGTCCCATACAGAATAAACCCAAGGAGAAATACACCAAGACACATATTAATCAAACTAACAACAATTAAACACAAAGAAAAAATATTAAAAGCAGCAAGAGAAAAGCAACAAACAACATATAAGGGAAAATCCATCAGGATAACAGCTGACCTTTCTACAGAAACTCTGCAGGCCAGAAGGGAATGGCAGGATATACTGAAAGTCCTGAAGGAGAGAAACCTACAGCCAAGAATACTCTACCCAGCAAGAATCTCATTCAGATTTGAGGGAGAAATCAAAAGCTTTCCAGACAAGCAAAAGTGAAGAGAATTCAGCACCACCAAACCAGCCTTACAACAAGTGCTAAAGGAACTTCTCTAAGAAGGAAACACAAGAAAAGGAAAACACCTACAAATACAAACCGAAAACAATTAAGAAAATGGTAATTGGAACACACATGTCAATAATCACCTAAAATGTAAATGGATTAAATGCTCCAACCAAAAGACACAGACTGGCTGAATGGATACAAAAACAAGACCCTTCTCTATGCTGCCTACAAGAAACCCACTTCAGACCAAGGGATACATATAGACTGAAAGGAAAGGGATGGAAAAGATATCCCATTCAAATTTAAGTTAAAAGAAAGCTGGAGTCGCAATACTCCTATCAGACAAATTAGACTTGAAAGTAAAGACTATTAAAAGAGACAAGGAAGGACACTACATAATGATCAAGGGATCCATTCAAGAAGAACATATCACAATGGTAAACATCTATGCCCCCAATATAGGAGCACCTCAATACATAAGGCAAATGCTAACAGCTATAAAAGGGGACATCGACAGTAACACAATAATAGTGGGAGACTTGAACACCCCACTTACATCAATGGACAGATCATCCAAACAGAAAATAAATAAAGACACACAAGCTTTAAATGACACATTAGGCCATCTCCATTTAATTGATATTTATAGGACATTCCATCCAAAAACAACAGACTACACTTTCTTCTCAAGTGCACATGGAACATTTTCCAGGATAGATCACATCTTGGGGCACAAAATCAAACCTCAGCAAATTCAAGAAAATTGAAATCATATCAAGCATCTTCTCAGACAACAACGCCATGAGACTAGATATCAATTACAGGAAAAAAACTGCAAAATATACAAACACATGGAGGCTAAACAATTCACTATTAAACAATCAAGAAATCACTAAAGAAATCAAAGAGGAAATCAAAAAATATCTAGAAACAAATGACAATGAAAACACAACAACCCAAAACCTATGGGACACAGCAAAGGCAGTTCAAAGAGGGAAATTTATATCAATACAGTCCTAACTTAAGAAACAAGAAAATTATTGAATAAACAACCTAACCTTACACCTAAAACAACTAGAGAAAGAAGAACAAAGAAACCCCAAAGTGAGCAGAAGGAAAGAAATCATAAAGATCAGAGCAGAAATAAATGAAAAAGAAAGGAAGGAAACCATAGCAAAAATAGATAAAACTAAAAGCTGGTTCTTTGAGAAGATTAACAAAATTGATAAACCATTAGCCAGACTCATCAAGAAAAAAAGGGAGAAGATGCAAATCAACAGAATTAGAAATGAAAAAGGAGAAGTCACAATGGACACCTCAGAAATACAAAACATCATGAGAGACTACTACAAGCAACTATATGACAATCAATTGGATAACTTGGAAGAAATGGATACATTCTTAGAAAAATACAATCTTCCAAGACTGAACCAGGAAGAAATAGAAACCATGAACAGACCAATCACAAGTACGGAAATTGAGGCAGTGATTAAAAATCTCCCAACACACAAAAGCCCAGGACCAGATGGGTTCACCGGCGAATTCTATCAAACATTTCGAGAATAGCTAACACCTATCCTTCTCAAACTCTTCCAAAATATTGCAGAAGGTGGAACACTCCCAAACACATTCTATAAGGCTACCATCACCCTGATCCCAAAACCAGGCAAAGATGTCACAAAAAAAGAAAACTACAGACCAATATCACTGATGAATATAGATGCAAAAATCCTCAACAAAATACTAGCTAACAGACTCCAACAGCACATTAAAAAAATCATACACCATGATCAAGTGGGGTTTATCCCTGGGATGCAAGGATTCTTCAATATACGCAAATCAATCAATGTGATACATCATATCAACAACTTGAAGGATAAAAACCATACGATCATCTCAATAGATGCAGAAAAAGCTTTTGACAAAGTTCAACATCCATTTATGATAATAGCTCTCCAGAAAATGGGCATAGAAGGAAATTACCTCAACATAATCAAAGCCATATATGAAAAACCAAAAGCCAACATCGTTCTCAATGGGGAAAAACTGGAAGAATTCCCTCTAAGAACAGGAACAAGACAAGGGTGTCCACTCTCACCATTATTATTCAATATAGTTTTGGAAGTTTTAGCCACAGCCATCAGAGAAGAAAAAGAAAGAAAAGGAATCCAAATTGGAAAAGAAGAAGTCAAATTGTCCCTCTTTGCAGATGACATGATATTATATATAGAAAACCTGAAAGACTCTTCCAGAAAACTGCTAGCACTAATTGATAAGTTTAGTAAAGTAGCAGGATACAAAATTAATGCACAGAAATCTCTTGCATTCCTATACACTAACAACGGAAGAGCAGAAAGAGAAATTAAGGAAACTCTCCTATTCACCATTGCAACAAAAAGAATAAAATACCTAGGAATAAACCTGCCTAAGGAGGCAAAAGATCTGTATACAGAAAACTTTAAGACATTGATGAAAGAAATCAAAGGCGACACAAACAGAAGGAGGGACATACCACGCTCCTGGATTGGAAGAATCAACATCGTGAAAATGTCTGTACTACCCAAAGCAATTTACAGATTCAATGCAATCCCGATCAAATTACCAATGGCATTTTTCACAGAACTAGAGCAAGAAATCTTACGATTTGTATGGAAACGCAAAAGACCCCGAATAGCCAAAGCAATCTTGAGAAGGAAACATGGAGTTGGTGGAATCGGGCTTCCTGACTTCAAACTATACTACAAGGCCATAGTGATCAAGACAGTATGGTACTGGCACACAAATAGAAAGGAAGATCAATGGAATAGAATAGAGAACTCAGAAGTAAGCCCAAACACATATGGGCACCTTATCTTTGACAAAGGAGGCACGAGTATACAATGGAAAAAAGACAGCCTCTTCAATAAGTGGTGCTGGGAAAATTGGACAGCAACATGTAAAAGAATGAAATTAGAACACTTCCTAACACCATACACAAAAATAAACTCCAAATGGATTCAAGACCTACATGTAAGTCCAGACACTATCAAACTCCTAAAGGAAAACATAGGCAGAACACTCTATGACATCCATCAAAGCAAGATCCTTTTTGACCCACCTCCTAGAATCATGGACATAAAATCAAGGATAAACAAATGGGATCTCATGAAACTTAAAAGCTTTTGCACAGTGAAAGAAACCATAAACAAGACTAAAAGGCAACCCTCAGAATGGGAAAAAATAATTGTCTATGAAACAACGGACAAAGGATTAACCTCCAAAATATACAAGCAGCTCATGCAGCTTCATACCAAAAAAGCAAATAACCCAATCCACAAATGGACAGAAGACCTAAATAGACATTTCTCCAAAGAAGACATCCAGATGGCCAACACACACATGAAAAGATGCTCAACATGACTCATCATCAGAGAAATGCAAGTCAAAGCCACAATGAGGTATCACCTCACACCGATCAGAATGGCCATCATCACAAAATCTGGAAACAACAAATGTTGGAGAGGGTGTGGAGAAAAGGGAACTCTCCTGCACTCTTGGTGGGAATGTAAGTTGGTACAGCCACTATGGAAAACCATTTGGAGGTTCCTTAAAAAACTACAAATAGAACTACCATATGATCCAGTAATCCCACTCCTGGGCATATACCCAAAGAAAACCATAATCCCAAAAGAAACTTGTACCATGATGTTTATTGCAGCACTATTTACAATAGCCAGGACATGGAAGCAACCTAAATGCCCATCAGCAAATAAATGGATAAAGAAGATGTGGCATATATATACAATGGAATATTACTCAGCTATAAAAAGGGATGAGATGGAGCTATATGTAATGAGGTGGTTAGAACTACAGTCTGTCATACAGAGTGAAATAAGTCAGAAAGAGAAGGACAAATATTGTATGCTAACTCACATATACGGAATCTAATAATGGTACTGATGATCTCAGTGACAAGAACAGGGAAGCAGATACAGAGAATGGACTGGAGAACTCGAGGTTTGGGAGGGGGTGGGGGGTGAAGGGGAAGCTGAGACGAGGCGAGAGAGTAGCACAGACATATATATACTACCAACTGTAGGATAGATAGTCAGTGGGAAGTTGTATAACAAAGGGAGCCCAACTAGAGGATGGAAGATGCCTTGGAGCACTGGGGCGGGGAGGGTGGGGGGGGACTCGAGGGGGTAGGGAGTCAAGGAAGGGAGGGAATACAGGGATATGTGTATAAAAACAGCTGATTGAACTTGGTGTACCCCCCAAAAAATAATACATAAATAAATAAAATTAAAAAAAAAAAAAAGCCCAAACACACACATACTGTGTCCCTCCCCCCCATTAGGGAGAAGGTTCACATCTTTCTTACTGTAGACATGGCCGCCTTTTAAACTAGGCCCTATTGCTTGTTCTTACACCCTTAAGATGCCTCTCTCCCCTCACATGTTTATATCTCAACTACAAAAACAGAATTGCAAAGGGTGTATATAAAGATATGAGACTTTTCTTGCTCTTGTTATAGTAAAAACGACTCAAGGTGACTAAAGAACCATGAGAGTAAGAAAGGGGGAAATTACCTAATGAAAGGATGGAATGTCTGTTACCTGTCACTGCAACTGGCACCTACCCTAGGGACATGACACATGGAACAGTGGGACAGCATGTGCAGAGCCACTGCTCACACAGGATGCAGGAGGCATGTGGTTCCTGCACCCTTTCTTAATTACTAAATAGGAGAACCCAGTACTTAGATTCTATCCACTCTGAGGTATTAAATGCATAAAGAAAAGATTAGCTATGTTCAAGTAGCATGCAATAGAAATATTTTAACACAACATGGTTGTGTTAAGATCTTTAGAAATCAAAATATTTATTCACATAATTTTAAACTAAAGTCAAAGGTAATAAACCTTCCATGGTAATGATCTGAGTGCAAGTGATGCTGGCTTCCTTCACATTCACAACCTTCCTTTAGTTGTTCTTGAACAAGTCGATGCAGCTCTGCAGGAGGCAGACGTTGTTCCTGGCATGCTTTATTTCCAGTTCAGACATTACAGTCAGGTTCTTCTTTAATGCTGCCACTCTCTTTTGTTTGAAATTGATTAGCTCTTCTTTTGAAGATTCAGAAAGCTGTTCAAATTTCTGGCAGCATTCTTGCTGGTGAGCCTCAGCCAGCTTGACGTCTTTGCTTTTTAACCAGGCCTTATCCAATTCTCACAGTCAATGAGGGCTTTGGTGCGTCTGTATAAGAGATCCTTAGCAGCCTCTATGTTGAGCATGTAGTATTGGAGGAGTTCTGTAAGCTTTAAGTCTTCATCTGCGGAGACTCGACCCTCTACTTTCCTAAGTTTTTCGAATAGCTCAGCCACCTTCAATAGGTACTTTTTGATGACCGTAGGCTCTTCTAAAGCCAGGCTATGCAGGCAGGCTGGAGTGTGGATGTAATCGTCCGCTACATTTTTATGAATTCTGGTCATTCTGTCAGCCTTTGCACAGGAATCCTTGATCCTATTATAATAGTTAATGAGGAAATTCTTTTCTTGCTCAAAAAAGTCATCTACCTCCTTAACTCTCTTGGGTATTTTTCCGCCTAACACTTAGATCTTGGTCATATTCCAGGAAGACATGAAAATTGCGATCTTTACTGAGAACAGGGTGAGAGGAGAGCCGCTGAAGAAAGACTTCGTGGGAAGACACAGTCTTCTTAAAGACCGCGAGGTACTCAGCTTCCAGCTCTTGCTTCATCTTGGCAAATTCTTCTTTGGTCACAGATCCTTCGCCCTCTTCCAGTTTCTGCATCTTCTCTCAAGGGCCATCGAAGTCTGGCTTTGCAGGCGCGGGTGGAATAATAAGCCCAGCATAGTCTGTAGTTTCAATAAGAGTGTCACGTAGCCACAAAGTCTTCATGTTGCCTTGTAACAGAAAACTCCAGGCTCTGAAACGTGGGCAGCGTGGTCTTGGTGTGAACTGTAAATTTGACTTTATCTCTCTCACTGAGTGCATCAAGTATGTCAATCTGAAACGAGGGATCAACGTTCAGGTCCACTGATACAGACCTGAGCTTGCTGCGGTCCTCCTCCTGCTGCTGCAGCAACTCGGGAACCGCGGCCATGGCGACACGGGCCTAGAGCGGGGCCGCCTAGCTGTGCGAGGAGAGAAGTGGCTGGGCGGGCCTCCAGGGCTCCTCTCAGCAGCGGCCGCGGCCCCGCCTCCATCAGCCTCCCAGTCCAATGGCGGTGGGAGGCCTTGCGACCTTGAGGTAACTTTAGACAGTTAAATATGGAATAACTGTTTGCTTTGAAAATCTTCTTTCATCAATGACATAGTGTTGGCTATGGAAACCATCCACTAGGATCCACTCGAAGAGACACCAAGAAAAATATTTCAACAGTGATTTCAGCAGTTAAAAAAAAAAAAAAGTTTTTGGATATCTGAAGAATGATCAATGAATCTCTATAAAAGCTTTTTCTCCAGAACAAAATTAAAACAGAAGTATATGTTTGAAAGTAGTCTATTTTTTGGTCCAGTCTCAAATTCTGAGTGTATATGTTTTATTTTTTAAAAATTTCTATATTAACTTTATTGAGGTCATAACCATGTCCAGAATATTTCACAAGTCCTGATAAGTATGCTCCTGAGTAGCCTTGGAGACATTAATTTTACTTAACTTGAATGAGCTGCTACATCAGAGAACTAGAAGATGAAAACCCAGCTAAATGTTAACATAATCTGATCACTTAATCCATAAATTAACGATTGGAATCGTAAACCTAGGTTGTTACAAACATATCAACACAATTGAAATAGACATTGTTATTCATGCATTTTATAAAAATCATATAAAGCCTGAGTTTATAACAAAATAGCTTTGTATGAAATAAAAGTAATCAAATAAAAATTAGCAACAGAGTTAAAAGCTAATAGAAAAATAGCAATTAACTGATAGCTAACTAGCTAATAGGAAAAGAGCTAATAGCTGTGGATTCAGACAAGGTGAATTCAGTGTAAAGCTACTGATCCCTGCATATATTTTGTCATTCTTTACCATTCTGTACAACAACTTTTTGCTGGTTGTTACTTCAGCATTTTATGAACTCATCTTTGCATAGTAATCCTTTTAATCCTCTTATTTTCTGCTTTCCTACTTGTCATATGCCTTTTTTTTCACTGATAACTTTTTAAAATCATTTTCTAACTCATCCATGTCATTTTTTTTTTTCTAATCTTAAACTTACTTAAGAGTGGATTCACTGTTTTGACTACAGAAGATTCTTTTTAGTAGTGTGGACTAAGATGTGCATAAAAGATCACGGGTGACAACCAAGAAAAGTGAAGTTCTTGGCTACAATGTCAACACTTGGAAAGGGAAGACCAGGCTCTGCTCCAAAAACTTAACACTGGGCAACAAAACCCTGAGATAACCTTGGGAAGTACTGATACTAATTATCAAATTCCTTGAAAAGTTTCCAGAAAATTACTTGCTGCAGCTCTCAGTGAACACATATGTATATACATACACAATATATGTTTCTATACAGATTCAAACCTGTATGCAGGGTTTAAGTAGATAAATATTAAAGATTGGGATGATTCTGACATTCTGTCATAATTTAGTTACCTTCACTTGATAATGTTTAGCAATAAAAATATTTGACATTCATTACCTAGAATGTGTTATATTTACTGCAAATTTTTTGGTCTCCTTTATCATACTACATTTCCTTTATAAATTAAACATTTGAGCAAACCTGAAACTCTGTAATTTCTGTACATTAGATAGATTCAATCTTATCACTATAGCATAAAAATGCCTTATGTTTAACATAACTGCTAAACTATTGATTATAATGAGATATAATTCAAAAGTTTGATGTTATACCTGAAAATCAAGCAATTAGCATGGTGAATCTGGAAGTTAATGGCAATGATGATCAGTTAACACTCAAGAGAGAATGTAGATTCTCTGCACCTCAGTTTTTTCAACTAGAAAATGGAAAGAGCAGCTACCTCCTGTGTTGTGAGGATTAAATAATTTACAGATGAAAACATATTTAAAACAGCAGCCAAAACAAAATAAATAAACTACTGTTGGCTGATTTCAGCATGTTTTAAATTATAAGGCATTATATAGAAGGCACTAAAGGTACTGAGACTGACAAAAGAAGAAGAAAAGAAAGAGGAGGAGGAGGAGGAGGAAGAGAAGAGGAGATGGAAATGACATGCATGAGGTGAAAAGGGGGAGATGTAAAAGAATACCCTCTAGAATGGAGTAACTTTTAAGGTTCTTGCAAAGTTTACTAAGTCTTACCATTTCTTGTCCACTTCCATACCAGCAGTATGATTGTTTTAGAGTTCAGACGTAAGCACTATACATATATAATAAAATTTTGTATAACACTGTATCTTCTACAAAATTATGAACAATTTTTATGCTTGCATTAATATTTCACAGTCTGGGTGACTTAAGCATAACTTATGCCACTACCAGTTGTAACCAATTTTTTTTTCTGCCCAACAATATTTGTATATGAAAAGCAATCATATTTGTATCATTTTTCATAATAATAAATAATGAATCTCAATTAGAGAATCATCTCTAGGATATGAACTGCAGAGATAGAATGAGAGGTTTGTGCAATTTAAATAAGCTACCAGAAGACTTTATTTACGTATGTAAGAAAGAATCTCTGCATTAAACTTGAGAATAACTACTATGACACCATTGCAAAACCTGTGCAGGCCTATGCAGTGCACTTTGACAGTTTTGCTTTTAATCTGGTCTATCCATTTCCTGGAGTGATTTCCATCTTCTCTACACAGTGGTCCCTGGACCAGAAAACCCTGTAGGGATTACTCAATAGTCATTTTATCCTGTTCCACTGGTAGTAGTTAGTTCATTCTGCTGTTATGTCACTTATTTCATTGTATGCTAATTATTTGTTTATGTTTCTCTCTCTTAAATTAAAGCCCCTCAAAGTCCTGTGTATCTTTATCTTTCAGGACATTTCATAGTGCTTGTCGCATAGCAGACGTTTAAAAGTAGAAGTAGAGTTCTATAACTTCTTTTGCATTGATTCTAGGTCTCCATTTCATATTTTAAACCTCACCCACTCTTTTCCCCAAGTGTAGCTAAAAATAGAACTCCTGTGTAAACCTTCTATTTTATCTTTTATTTTTTACTCGCTTTAAATATATTGAAGTATAGTTGATTTACAATGTTGTGTTAATTACTGCTACACAGCAAAGTAACTCAGTTATACATGTATGTTATTTTTCATATTCTTTTCAATTGTGGTTTATCACAGGATATTGAATATGTTTCCATGTACTAAACAGTAGGCCTTTGTTGTTTATCCATCCTATATATAATAATTTGCATCTGTTAATCCCAGACTCCCAATACCTCCCTCTCCCCACCTCCCTTGGAAACCACACATTTGCTCTCTATGTCTGTGAGACCATTTCTCTTTTGTAGATATGTTCATTTGTGTCATATTTTAGATTCCACAGATAAGTGATATCATATGGTATTTGTCTTTTTCTTTCTGACTTACTTCACTTAGTATGATAATCTCTAGGTTCATCCATGTTGCTGAAAATAGCATTATTTCATTCAATTTTATGACTGAGTAATATGCCATATCTTTTTCATCTGTTGATGGACATTTAGCTTGTTTCCAAGTCTTGGCTATTGTAAATAGTGCTGCCTTGAACATAGAGGAGCATGTATCTCTTTGAATTATAGTTTTGTCTGAGTTTATGCCCAGGAGTGGAATTGCTGGATTATATACATGGTACTTCTATTTTTAGTTTTTTGAGGATCCTCCTTACTGTTTTCAATAGTGGTTGTACCAATTTATATTCCCACCAACAGTGTAGGAGGGTTTGCTTCTCTCTACACCCTCTTTAGCATTTATTCTTTGTAGACTTTTTAATGATGGCCATTTTGACCCGTGTAAGCCGGTACCTTATTGTACTTTTGATTTGCATTTCTCTAATAATTAGCAATGCTGAGTATCTTTTCATGTGCCTATTGGCCATCTGTATGTCTTCTTTGGAGAAATGTCTATTTAGGTCTTCCTCCCATTTTTTGATTGGGTTCTTTGTTTATTTTTATTGTTGAATTGTATGAGCTGTTTGTATATTTTAGAAATTAAGCTCTTATCAGTCACATCACTTTAGAGCTTCTTTTAATAATTGTTCTTTTTGAAATAAATTATGGATGAATAAGATAAAGGAAGGAATTGTTGATGTTAATGCAAAACAAAGTTAAATTCTAAATAATAACAATCTTAGGAAAATTTAAGATTAGAAAATAAACTTTCACAAGAATTCCATTCTCACATTTTTGTCTAATGTGGGGACTTGTGTAAACATTTATAACTTGCATCTATCCTTATATGTTTTCTGTTACCATAATATATAAACTTTTATAATGGATTCATCATTAAGAAATATCTTAAAACTAAAAATTATGGCTATTGTCTGTGTAATAGCCTCTTTAGCCTCTGAAGCCATAATTTAATAAGTATTTTAATTGGTTGTCCTGAATAATAAATAATAAGGAAATTATCATTCATTTATTTTGAAGGTAACATGCTGTTTTGTTGGTGTTATTCAGAGTGTTTTAGAATTTAGGTAAAATAAGTTGTTGGCTTTCATAAAATATTTTCTTAAAAATATATGAATGAGTAATTAAAAAAACATGTTACAATAGATATATAAAGGAAGAAAATGTTTGCATACAGAACAAATAGTTTTATTCAGAATTCAAAACACTGGAAAAAATAAAATGTATTGACCTACATAATATTGTATGAAGATAAAAAAAGTACAGGGAAAAACTATTCTAGCAATTTTTCCCTATAACTACATAATATTGTTTTTCCTTTGTAATCGATACCCTTTTAATTTCCAACTATTTAACTACTCTGTCCTCTTCCTACATGTCTATCCATCTATTGTTCTTATTATATGCTTCAGTTTTATCTGAAGTCTGGAAATTTTAAATATCTTTTTTTAAACTTGCACTATGGATTAAAGTATTTTTGCTATTCAAACTAGGATTATCTATCCCATGGCATAATATTAATCATTAAATGAAAGGATCACTTAGCTTAAGCTTCCTTTTAAATTAGAACTGAAGGTTGGCATGCATGCACACTTAGCCTGTTTAAATTTTATACATAAATAGAAAGTGATTTGATACTAACTTTTTATGGAAAGAACTTATTCATTACATATATTTACAACTAATTAACACCTATAGGGTTTTTCAGATTTGTATGTAAAGAGCTTGGAAGTCACCATCTTACCCTAACAACAAATTAAAAAATTAAGCAAAGTGTAAAACCAACAAGTCTTCTTGGATACATAGGAGATACAAGGACACGGGGCAAGCTACTGCCCCCAAGATTGGAGAGACAGATAGGTGAATACAGATGTTGTGCTCACAGGAACTGACTTACCAGCAGACACCTCTTGGGAATAGGTGCTGGGGTAGGAAAACTGAACATAGCCTGTACCTTGGTCTATCTGCCTTTTGCTTGATGAACAGGTGGGCAAGATTCATCCCAGATGCCCCAGTTTATGGTGCTGGAGCCTCTGAGTCCCACAGAAACACTTTGCTCCTGGATGGATGCCAAATGTTAGTTGCTAAATTGGGAACAAAATGCGGGACAATTTATGCTACCAGAATGCTGACATCACTCTGCACTCACTTTTTTACAGCTTCTTTTTGAACTGAAAACATTAATATTGGCAAAATTCAGAAGGAAAAGAGAAACCATCTTTCTCATATCAGGGAAAACCATCTGGACAGCTAAAATCTTATTCAGTTTTTGGTGTTTGATATTTAGATACTTTAGCATCCTGTAAGCCTACTTGGTAATTTTTGTATTAATTTTTTTTTCTGTTTTGTCTTTGAAACTTCTATTGCATCCAAAACATGTGGTCCAACACTATTCATTGAAGCATTCCATGTGTTAACAAATGTTTATTCATTACTGCCAAATAGAAGGACTTCTCCCTTTACTCACTTAATAATGCAAATTACAAAGGTAAGTCAAAAATTATCTGCACTCTGGCTGTCAAATTCATTTTAAATAACTTTTAGAAAAGACAAATACATCATTTTTCAACATAGTATCCTTGCTTTTCAATACACTTTGTCCAACTGTCAACAAACTTTTGTATTTTCTCATTAAAAAATGTTTTAGGCTGAGCTGTAAGCCACAAATGCACCGCTGCCTTCACTTCTTCATCAAAAGTGAAACTTCATCCTCATAGGGCTGCTTTCAGGGGACCAAACAGGTGAAAGTATGATGCAGCAAGATAAGGACTATAGGGAGGATGCTTTAACACCTAAAAATGAAGTTTTTGCAGAGTGCCCACAGTGTGGGCAGAAGTGTGCAGACATGTAAACCCTTAGATCACAAAAAACAAATCACTGCACACTGCTCTTTTTTTGTGCAAATCACAAGTAAGGCATCCATTTTTGCTCGCGCCACAGTTACAAATGAACTGATGTAACATGTTCACACCTGCACAGCAGTGACTGGGGAGACAGTAGCCTTGAACAGAAAGTGCTGATAAGACAGTGCAGCCAACAGAAGTTTTAATATAACTGGAGTGTGGATAATTTTGACTCACCCTCATATATATGACATTATTCATTTCCAGAATATTAGAAACTATTAGAGGTCATAAGTCAAACATACTAACTGCAAATCTAGTCACCTTAGCATATGAATTAAGTGGGGAAACTGAACAAAATTTGACTGGACAGAAGTGGGAAAGGAAGTCCAACGTGAAGAGGCAACATTTAAAAATATATACTCATGGGTAAATATAAACTGAGTGTGAGGTATCCAAATCCACCAGTTCAGCTTGGGATAGACATATGCACAAAGACATAGTAATACAAAGGTACTAAGTGTAAGTTTTCATTAGAAAACCATGATAAGGAGTCTAAAAATTATTTAGCACACCTGAAGATTTTAGAGCAAGAGAGTGACATTTTATTTCTTTGAAATGTCTTGATTGTCCCCCAGAAAAATTGAAAAATCTTTTTCAATGGAATGCCTTTGAACTTGCTTTCACAAACAAAGGTACGATGAAGAGAAGAAATATGAAGAGAAGTAAAACTAACACAGTACCTAACAAAACAATTCCTGTCAAGTATAACCAAAGGACACAATGCTGATGTTTTCCAGGAGATGTCTTAATTTCATAATAACTGAGAAAACTAAGAAGTGCTATTATATCCCTTTATTGAACCTAAGCAGAATCAAAAATAGAATCTTAATAAATCTGAGACAATATTGCTCAGAAGCATAATTGGGGTGAAAAGTCAGAATTTAAACAATACTTTTAGGAAGAAACTATAAGCATTAGCACACATCACAATAAGAAAGATAACATTGATTTAGATAAGTATAAAATAAGAATAAGAGATATCATCAGAGTGATTCATAGCTTTATGTAATGAAAAAGCATAAACAATATGTTGAATAAAGATCATTTTGGCCTAAATGTTATAGAATCAAAACACAGGAAAAAAAGATATAAAATCTGGGTATTTACTGAACTCTCTCTACGTTCCAGACACAATATTAGATTTTCATTTGCCCTATACAAAAACATTCAATATGGATATCATAATCTCCACAGTCAAGTTCATGAATTTAATTGGCAAGGATTTTATAGCTTGGATTGGATGTTTAAGAAGTAGGTAAGACTGCTTGCTTTATCTTGCTCTAAATTCAGTTTCACTATGTCATGATAATATGTTATATTATAGTTTACCTAATATAAACTTCTAAATTCATCAGATAATAATAATAGCTATTTTATCTCTCACACTTAGAATTTATAGTATTTTTTAAAATTATATTTGGCTCTTAAACCAATGAGGAAATGTTGAGAAAAGTGAAGTAATCAGAGAAAATAATTTGACCAAAGTCACCAGTATGAATGGTATTTATTAAAATAAAATTTGTTAAGTCCCATCATTAATTACTAACACTTTTGGTGGATGCTTATTCCTTCAGGTCAATTGAATGTATATGGATTGTAGTAAATTAAACTGTTTCCCCAAACCATAAAAAGTTAATATACCTTTTCCAACTGCTAAAACTAATGTCCATAACTACTATTTAATTGCTTAAGTGTGCTTTGAGACCAATGTATTCTAGCAACTGATGATGAAGATTTGCCCTCTTAATTCTTTTACAAAGACTCCTATTTCTAATTTTAGTATCTAGTTAGATAATAGAATTTAAAACTGGAGAGGTGGGGTGGTTGGAGTGTGGGGGGCAGTTACATCCCTATTGTTTGATCTCCTTGGCAGATTTTCTTTGCGTTACTTTGAAATCCCAGATAAGATATGCTTATATATATTTAATTATTTGTCATAGGATATATTGAGTGCCTTCAACATGTTAAACCCAAAATCAACTCAGACCCCTACTAATTTATTCCATCCCTGATGTCATCATTTTCACCTTTTCCAGTCGGCTGGGCCATATCTGACTTGTGAACTCTTGAATCCCTGCTGCCTAGCAGAGTATCTGATGCATAGCAAGAACTCAACAACTAAGTGCTACAAGCAGGAATGCATATTCAACTGACAGACATAAGAACCATCCTATTTTATATTCACATACCAACCAGTCTTTTTTAGGTGTATTTACATATAACATGTAATTTTCATACATACACATGTACTCTTACATGATGTACTAAAATTGCAATGTAGGTATTATCATTCCAACTTTTTCCAATGAATATTGATGCTGAGAGGAATTTGAAGGGTTGCTTGGTGTCTTACAGCCTGTGGGTAGCAAAGGCTGGAGTGCACTGGGAGTGCTGGAGTGCACTGGGAGTGCTACAGTGTTCATATTTACAGAGCAATAAGCTCAAGACATCATGGTATAGTAAAATTAGTGAATAATGCTATGTTGCTTTTATTAATCTATTCTAATGAACATATCATATAAAGGGTTACTATTATATTGAAGTTAGGTATTTATCACAGGTAAGCTGCACCTTCACCATCCTCATATCACAGTTTAGATTCTGTCTTGTGTTTTGCATAATATAGACTCATAGGACATAAAGCAAATGATTGCTAAATAAAGATTCTAAAGGATCCACAAGCACAGTTTTAATGGAATTTTTTTAAATTGATGAAATTAGAAACATATTAGAGCTCATGATTCATATTATATAATATCATTTATAAATAAGAATAAGTTAATAGAAATCCTCCCAGAAAATATGGTAAAGAAATTTATACTTTCAATGATGCTTTCTTAACTTGACCAAGTATTCAGTAGACTAAATCTTATACATTATTATTTATGTTGTAAAGCTTTTACTTTAAGAAATATGTTAAGAAAATTACAGTTAACAAAATAGTACCTACATCATTTGTTGACCATTTAAAAACATAATGAGCACAATGAGAAACTGGGGGAAGGGCATTTCATTACTCTTTACATAAGACATAAAAATGACTTTCAATTTCATTTTTAGCAACAGTGACACTCATTTAGAGTATCTTCATGACTTAAGGGCATGTGATAATAGGATGAATGAGCTGAAGAGAACTCTATCTTATTTTTATTTGGGAATATAAATGAAGAAAGAAATATATCCTGTCAGATAGGTAATAAATGTCACCCAGAGGCCACAGAATTTTGTTAAATAATTTGATTTTTTTAACTAAACACTATTCTCCAAATCTCTGATCAACTGATTAACCCAAGAAATATTTTGGGAAATACTGGAAAAATACAGTATAACATTGTATTTCTACTAAGGACTCAGCCCTTACCTCTACAGAATTCAAAATACATTATAGATTTTTACTTTCATGTAATCCATTTGCAAAGTTTTCTGTGCAATGTTACCCCATAGCAATAAATCCTTTTTACATGACTGTTCTCACCAGAGACAATGTAGTTTCAGCCATTTAAAGAAAATTCTGAATTGCTATATTAACATAAGTTCAAAAATATCACATAAATGCCCTGTAAGAAAATGGAGCATTGCATAGAATTTAAAATATGGAAGGTTGTTAATCTATGTCACCTTTAAGCATGTATTAACTTAAATAAAACCAGTGTCTTTGATAAGGATTTTAACTCTGGTAGAATTTTCAGTATCAAAAAGGATAATTGGCTTTATCTAACAAGTCAAAATGGAATCCCAGTCACACTGAGGCTGAAGAGATCATAGTGTTTGCTGTGGGGATATGGTAGATATAGTGATCAAGTTGAGGTCAGTGTGATTAAAATCCATTTCTTTATTTTCTTATAAAGGTTATGGAAGGAGTGCTAAGTGAACATGACAGTGCACAGAACAAAAGTATGGAATGGTGGAAGCCTGTTGTTGCCAGTTAATATGAATATAAAGCCTTGTCAAGAAGAATTTGTCAAGAACAGTTTCTGATAACAGTACATTGATCTTTGTAACTAAGCATAACTTTTCAGTACTGATGTTTTCAGGATAAATCTCTTGGTCCTATGAGCATTCTTCAAAACATTAACAAAAATGCAGTAACAACAACAATAAAAACAACAAAAGAGACCCCTACTTTTTCATAAACATGCACTAGATAAAAAGATCTAACAGGTCCATCTCTGTTAATAAATGTTGCTCTAAAGAGATCATGGTGCTGATAGTATAGGAAGAAGTAGGCTGTTGCCTTAAGATTATAAGTAAGAATAAATAACACAAATAATAGGTAATAGCTAAATTCATAAGCCCTAAGAATTTGAGATGAGGGAATATATTTAAATTAGAAAGCATACACATAGTCATTAAAAAATTGTAGTATAGTCAGACAGAGAAAGACAAACATAATATGATATCACTTATGTATGGAATCTAAAAAAATGATGCAAATGAACTTATTTACAAAATGGAAACAGACTCACATGACTTAGAAAACAAACTTACTGTTGCTAAAGGGAAAGCTGGGGGGGGATAAATTAGGAATTTGGGATTAACATATACACAGCCTACTATATATAAAATAGATAACCAACAAGGATCTACTGAATATTCTGTAATAACCTAAATGGTAAAATAATTAGAAAAAGAATAAATATATGTATAGGTATAACTAAATCACTTTGCTGTATACCTGAAACTAACACAACGTTGTAAATCAACTATACTCCAATATAAAATAAGAATTACAAAAGTAAAAAAATAAAATGAAACAAACATTAAATATAAGCCCTTCTTAAAAAAGTATAGTGAGAATAAGATTATCATGAAGAACAGGGGAATCAGTTTATATTGTTCATTAGCTGCAAAATCTTTGTGTGGATTTTGATCTACCATAGATCTATCTTTTGGAAATTAGAGAAATTTCTCAATAGTTTCTGGTCTACAGTAGTAAGTGACAAAAGAAGAGATTTAGTAACAAATAAAATATATATATTGCTAATTATTTTGATTCAATACACACAAAATTTTTTCAAATGCACTAGGTCAATGATTATACAGGTGGCAGGAAAAATAATGGAAAAAGGCCTTTGCATGTGTTTGGGTTGGGAGCAAATGAGAAAGAGATTTCCAGATGGAGAATCATAGAAGAAAATAAAGGAAGATGTTATGGGTGAAACTGTTTACTGCCAAAATTTATATGTTGAAGTATAAGTCCCCTCTACCTCAGATAGGTCACAAATTAAAATGAGGTCATTAGGGTGGCCCCTATTCCAATGTGATTTTTGTCTTTAAAAAAAGGGAAATTTGGAGATAGACACAGACTCAGGGAGAAGGCCACATGAAGATGATGGCAGAGACCAGGGTGATGCTTTCATAAGCCAAGGAGCTCCCAATTTTGACAGAGACAGGGGGAGAGACATGGATTAGATTATTCCTCAAAGCTCCCAGAAGAGACCAAACCTACTAACCCTTTGGTCTTAGAGTTCTGGCCTTCAGAATCACAAGACAATGCATTTTTGTTGTTTGAGACACTCATTTTCTGGTAGTTTGTTTTGACAGCCCTAGCAAACTAATACAGAAGCTGTATGCAGTGCCTCCAAGTAGACAAAATCTCAAATGTAATTAGCAAACAAACGTTCAGAATAAACCAGCTGTTTGGTTGCATCATCTGAAAGCAGGTAGGGATAACATAATTTTAGAAAGGTAAGATTCTTTTTCTTTTTCATTTTTCCTCAGATAGTGTTAAACTATCCTTTCTATTTTTTTTCTCTGTAATTTGCTTGATTTAGAGTGAGAGGCAAGGCTTTACACTAACAGGAAAGTCTTCCTCCTTTTTGAATATTTAAAAATTTTGTTTCTGACTGGACCAATTTTGCCCACTGGGGGCAGACATCAGAAGCAAGAGGAACTCCCCACAGCCTTCAAGAAGGAAACCTCAAACACAGTAAGTTAGACAAAATGAGAAGACAGAGAAATATATTTTAAATGAAGGAGCAAGATAAAAACCCACAAGACCAAACAAATGAAGAGGAAATAGACAATCTACTTGAAAAAGAATTCAGAGTAAGGAAATTAAAGGTACTCTAGAATCTAGGAAATAGAATAGACAAAATACAAGAAATGTTTAACAAACACCTAGAAGAACTAAAGAACAAACAAACAGAGATGAACAACACAATAACTGAAATGAAAAATGTGCTAGAAGAAATCAATAGCAGAATAACTGAGTCAGAAGAACCAACAAGTGAGCTGGAAGATAGAATGCTGGGAATAACTGCCAAGGAGCAGAATAAAAAAAATAATGAAAAGAATTGAAGACAGTTTCAGAGATCTCTGGGACAACACTAAATGCATCAACACTCAAATTATAGGGATGCGAGAAGGAGAAAAGAAAAAAGAAAGGTCTGAAAAAAATATTTGAAGAGATTATAGTTGAAAACTTCCCTAACATGGGAAAAGAAATAGCCACCCAAGTCCAGGAAGCAAAGAGAGTACCATACAGGATAAACTTTTCAAGAAACACATCAAGACAAATATTAAGCTAACAAAAATTAAATTCAAAGAAAAATATTCAAAGCAGCAAGAGTAAAGCAAAAAATAACATACAAGAGTATCCCCACAAGATTATCAACTGATTTTTCAGCAGAAATTCTGCACTCCAGAAAGAAGAGGCAGGATATATTTAAAGTGATTAAAGGGTAAAACCTACAACTGAGATTACCCAGTAAAGATGTCATTCAGATTCAATGGAGAAATCAAAATCTTTACAGACAAACAAAAGCCAAGAGAATTCAGCACCACTAGACCAGATTTGCAAGAAATACTACAAGAATTTCTCTAGGCAGGAAACACAAGAGAAGAAAAAGACCAAAAAAACAAACCCAAAACAATTAAGAAAATGGTAATAGGAAGATGCATATAGATAATTACCTGAAATGTAACTAGAGTAAATTGTCCAATCAAAACACACAGTCTGGCTGAATGGATACAAAAACAATACCCATATATATGTTGTCTGCAAGAGGCCCATTTCAAACCTAGGAACACATACAGACTGAAAGTGAGGGGATGGAAAAAGATACTACAAGCAAATAGAAATCAAAAGAAAGCTGGAGTAGCCCTACTCATACCAGACAAAATAGACTGCCACAAGAGACAAGGAAGGACACTACATAATGATCACAGGATCAATCCAAGAAGATATAAGAATTGTAAGTTCTTATGTACCCAACATAGGAGCACCTCAATACATAAGGCAAATGTTAAAAACCATAAAAGAGGAAACTGACAGTAACATAATAATAGTGGGGGACTTTAACCCTCCACTTACAACAACAGATAGATCATCCAGACAGAAAAATTAATAAGGAAACACAGCCTTTAATGACACATTAGACCAGATGGACTTAATTGATATTTATAGGACATTCCATCCCAACACAGCAGAATACACTTTATCTCAAGTGCACATAGAACATTCTCCTGGATAGATCACATCTTGGGTCACAAATCAAGCCTTAGTAAATTTAAGAAAGTTGAAAATATATCAAGCATCTCTTCCAACCACAACACTATATGATTAGAAATCAATCACAGGGGAAAAAAGTGTGAAAAACACAAGGGAAAAAAAGTGTAAAAAACACAAACACATGGAAGCTAAACTATGCTACTAAATAACCAAGAGATCACTGAAGAAATCAAAGAGGACATAAAAAAATACCTAGAAACAAGTGACAATGAAAACACAATGATCCAAAACCTATTAGTTGCAGCAAAAGCAGTTCTAAGAGGGAAATGTATAGTCATGAAATCCTATCTCAAGAAAGAAGAAATATCTCAAATAAACAACCTAAACTTACATCAAAAGATACTAGAGAAAGAACAACAACAACAACAACAACAACAAAAAAAAAACCCAAAGTTAGTAGAAACAAAGAAATCATAAATATCAAAGCATAAATAAATGAACTACAAACAAACAAAAACAATAGCAAGGATTAATAAAACTAAAAAGTTGGTTCCTTGAGAAGATAAATAAAATTGATAAACCTTTAGCCAGACTCATCAAGTAAAAAAGGGAGAGGACTCAAATCAATAAAATTAGAATGAAAAAGAAGTTACAACAGACACCACAGAAATACAAAGAATCATAAGAAACCACCACAGGCAACTATAAGCCAGTAAAATGAAAACCTGTAAGAAATAGACAAATTCTTATAAAGGTATAACCTTCCAAAACTGAACCAGGAAGAAAGAGATAATATGAGCAGACCAATCACAAGTAATGAAATTGAAACTGTGATTAAAAATCTTCCAACAGACAAAAGTCCTCAACCAGAGAGCTTTACAGGTAAATTCTATCAAATATTTAGTGAAGAGTTAACACCTATCCTTCTCAACCTCTTCCAAAAATTTGCAAAGGGAGGAAAACTTCCAAACTCATTGTACAAGGCCACTATCACCTGGGTACCAAAATCAGAGAAAGATATCACACAAAAAAAGAAAATTATAGGCCAATATCATTGACAAACACAGAAACAAAAACCCGCAACAAAATACTAACATGTGAAATCCAACAACACATTAAAATGATCATACACCATGATCAAGTGGGATTTATCCCAGGGACATAAGGATTCTTTAGTATACTCAGATAAATCAATGTGATACACCACATTAACAAATGGAAGAATAAAAACCATGTAATCATCTCAATAGATGCAGAAAAAGCTTTTGACAAATTTCAACATCCATTTATGATAAAAAACTCTCCAGAAGTGGGCAAAGAGGGAAACCACCTCAACATAATAAAGACCACATATGAAAAACCCACAGCAAACATCATTCTCAATGCTGAAATGCTGAAAGCATTTTCTCTAAAATCAGGAAGAAGACAAGGGTGCCTAATCTCACCACTATTATTCAACATAGTTTTGGAAGTCCTAGCCATGGCAATCAGAGAAGAAAAATAAATAAAAGGAATATAAACTGGAAAAGAAGTAAAACTGTCACTGTTTGAAGATGACATGATGCTATATACATAGAAAATCCTAAGGATGTCACCAGAAAACTACTAGAGCTAATTAATGAATTTAGTAAAGTAGCAGGGTACAAAATTAATAACAGAAATGTCTTGCATTTCTATACAATAACAAGGAAAGTTTAGAAAGAGAAATTAAGGAAATAATCCCATTCACCATTGCACAAAAAAAAAAGAGTAAAATACCTAAGCATAAACCTACCAAAGGATGCAAAAGACCTGTACACAGAAAACTATAAGATACTGATGAAAGAAATCAAAAACAACACAAACAGATGGAGACATGTGCCATGTTCTTGGATTGGAAGAATCAATATTGTGAAAATGAGGAAATTAACCAAAGCAACCTACAGATTCAATGCAATCACTATCAAATTACCAGCACCATTTTTCACAGAATTAGAACAAAATTTTACAGTTTGTATGGAAATACAAGAGATCTTGAATAGCAAATCAATCTTGAGGAAAAAAAAAGTGGAGATGGAGGAATCAGGCTCCCTGACTTCGATTATTCTACAAAGCTACAATAATAAAGACAGTGTGGTACTGGCATGTCTGTGCACACACACACACATGCAAACAGAAATATAGATCAATGGAACAGAATAGAGCCCAGAGATAAACCCATGCACATATGGGCATGTAATCTATGACAAGGAGGCAAGAATATATAATGGAGCAAAGACAACCTCTTCAATAAATTGTGGTGGGAAAACTGGACAGCTACATGTAAAAGAATGAAATAAGAGCACTCCTTAACACCACACACAAAAATAAACTAAAAATGGATTAAAGACCTAAATGTAAGGCCAGACACTAGAAAACTCTTAGAGGAAAACAAAGGCAGAACACTCTTTGACATAAATTGCAGCAAGATCTTTTTTGACCTACCTGCTAGAGTAATCAGAATAAAAAGTAAGTTAAACAAACGGGACCAAATTAAACTTAAAATCTTTTGCACAGCACAGGAAACTATAAACAAGATGAAAACACAATTCTCAGAATGGGAGAAAATATTTGCAAATGAAACAACTGATAAAGCATTAATCTCCAAAATATACAAGCAGCTCATGTAGATCAATATCAAAAATCAAACAACCCAATCAAAAGATGGGCAGAAGACCTAAATAGATATTTCTTCAAAGAAGACATAAAGATGGCCAACAAACACATGAAAAGATGCTCAATATCACAAATTATTAGAAAAATGATATGATCTCACAACAGTCAGAATGGCCATCATCAAAAAATCTACAAACAATAAATGCTGGAGAGGTTGTGGAGAAAAGGGAACCCTCTTGCATTGTTAGTAGGAATGTAAATTGGTACAGCCACTATGGAGAACAGTATGGAGACTCCTTAAGAAACTAAAAATAGAACTACCATATGACTCAACAATTCCACTAGTGGGCATATACCCAGAGAAAACCATCATTCAGAAAGACACATGCACCCCAGTATTCATTGCGGCACTATTTACAACAGCCAGGACATGGAAGCAACCTAAATGTTCTTCAGTGGAGGAATGAATAAAGATGATGTGGTACATATATACAAGGTAATATTATTTAGCCATAAAAAAAGAATGAGATCAAGTCATTTGTTGAGATATGGATTGAGCTAGAGACTGTCATACAGAGTGAAGTAAGTCAGAAAGAGAAAAACAAACATTGTATGTTAATACATATATGTGGAATCTGAAAAAAATTGGTATAGACAATCTTATTTACAAAGCAGAAATACAGACATAGATGTAGAGAACAAATGTATGGATACCAAGGAGGAAGGGGTGGGTTGGGATGAATTGGGTGATTCAGATTGACACATATACACTATTGATACTATGTATAAAATAGATAATTAATGAGAATCTACTATATAGCACAGGGAACTGCACTCCATGCTCTGTAGTGACCTAAATGGGAAGGAAATTCAAAAACAGGGGATATATGTATATGTATAGCTGATTCACTTTGTTGTACAGTAGAAACTAACACAATATTGTAAAGTAACTATACTCCAATAAAAATTTAAAAAATAGAGAAACAAACAAAAAGAAGCAAAAAAAATTGTTTCTATTACCACATTGGTCAATTTTAATTTTTGAATTTCAATCTGCTTATGAAAATGGGCCATTTTGAACTTCAATTTTTCTTTATTGAGTCAAACAAATCATATATAGAAAAGGGCAAAAAATGTGAAAGTGCAGTATACTAATTAATTATAAAGCAAACAGCCATATGAAACCCCAAGATATGACAAAGAAAATTGCCACAATCTCAGGTCCCCTGTTGTTTCCTCATCTAGTCATAGATTTCACTCTTACCTTTAGAACCAGTCATTATCCCATTTTATATTAATAACTTCTTTATTTCTCTTTATTATTGCACTTCATGTGTGCATTCCTAGGCAATACCATTAAGTATTGTTTGCTTTTGATTTTTATAAAAATGTATCCATTAGTTTCATGATTTATTTAACTCTTTTGTTTTTGTTTACAGCTGCAATCCATTAATTCTAATTACGGTACACCAATAATTATTTACTTATTTTAGTCTGGATGGATATTGGTATTACCAGTTTGAGGCTATTCAGAGTAATGGCACTATAACCATTGTTTCTACATCTCCTGTTGTACATGTGCATATATTTTTTCAGGGAATATTCTTATGATGCAATTTCTTGGACGTACGATTTTCTCTCTCATCTCTACCCCTATAAATACTGGAAGCACCCTTGTTTTCTTTAACAAGAGGTTGTGGACACATCATGATTTTTACCTGGACCAGGCAATGAAATCAGATACCTTACCAAGGATGCTTTCTGGGAAATACCAGTATAAGAGAACAAAATTGGGTGGTAAAGGCTGCATCCTGCCTGTCCCATATGATGATTGAAGACTAACAGGGTGATGAGAGAGGTGAAGATAGGGATAGAGCAGAACAATTATCTTTTTCTAAAAGAAAAGATCATGGGTTTACATTGGCATTTCCAGTATATCTCTAATTTTCTAAGTCTCTTTTGCCTTGCTCTGATAGCAGAGATTCTAGCCCAATATCTAAGGGCATTAATTCACAGCCTGACTCCCTGGGTTCAAATCCAGGCTCCACTAAGGGAATATATTACATTTGTTGGTATAGATTTCTTAACATATTTTAAGTGTCTTCACTACAGAATAGGAATAAAAATAGTCCCTCAAATTTTCTAATAGATATAAAATGCAAATACATCTCAATTTCAGTAGTAACATTTTAATTGACAAATAATTTAAGTAAGGAGAAGATGCTGTTGAATTCAGTAAGTATTGATAATTCTGGAATTCTCTTGAAGAAAAGTCCTAAAAGGCAAGATTCTAAAAGGAAGAACAATCAATCCAGGGCACCACCAAAGGAAAGTGGAGAAATAATCTATTTTTGTACTTAATTCATTTCTGAACTCTAAATCACATAGGCTTCAATTATTAAGTACTAAATGGGTTAATGTTTTAAAATGAAGGATTTGTCTCTTAATATGAACTCTGCAGTTCATCATAAAGTGAAGAAGGTAACGTAATGTCCTCAGCATAGTTACTCTCCAGAGAAGCTCATCCTCTATTTGTGCTGTCTGCTGCCATATAGTAAAGAGAGAATTGGGGAAAAAAAAGTATTTCCCATATGAAAACATGGCAGAATATAAATAGGTTGAAGTAATGCAGCTTCTCCTAAAGCACCGAGTGTTCTACACTAGTCACTTTGCTGAAAATTCAAATATTTTATGTAGAATCTCTTAGGTTTATTAATTCTCACCATAAGACTAAAAATGTATTCTTCAAATAAAAGTCACCTAAACATAATTTGTCACCTTCACAATAGTAAAATATTCAGAAAACATAATCATAAACATGTTAGAGAAATAAAACATTAAATCTAAAAAATATAAGAAACTATACAATTGATGAGTTAATAACACTTTAGGTATGGAAAGATCAAAGCAAAATATTTTCTTAATTTAACTAAAACTTTTGCATCCTTTAAACTACAAATATTTATGACTATTTTATGGAAGGAAGTGATTTTTTGCATATCTAATGTTATTCTATATTCCTTTAAAATAGCTTTATTAATGATATTTTATTAAATGAGATACAAGGAGAGATATAGTCTTAATTTTAGTATTTCTAAATATCTAAACATTATTTCTTTCATTCATTTTTCTGTTTTTGCCAATGTAGCCATTATGCTCCCTTATTTCCACCCTCTTCTTGAAAAACTGGTGACAAAGGAAGGCCCAAAGCTAAGATTCTTTGCATGAGCTTGTGGTTATAACATGTTTCAGTTGACTTTTTGGTTCATCTAGTGACTGAAAAACTTAAATCAGAGGTAACAGTGATTAAGGTGAGAAAAGAAGGCAGTCTGGCTAAAGGTTTAGTAAGAACTAATTAGACTAGCTAGATAACAAGGTCCAGCCCAGTTAGTTGACAGATATCAATAGGCATGGCTGCCACAAGTAAAATATGTCTCATTTGGGGCTGTTCAAGTTCATAGAAATAGTTGTCTCATGGATTTGCATCTTAGTATTCATGTGGACTATTTTGATAGTGATGTCTCATTCAGTTGGGAAGAGGAAAACAATTGATTATTTCTTATAGAATGTCAGTCCCAAGCATACTAGGTAAAATTGTGTTTGTAATCATTTGGTTTATTAAATTCATATAACAAGGCAAGGAATACATACTCTTGCATTGGTGGAAAGTAGGTGTGAATGTAAAGACTTAGGTCTGCAAAAGAGCCTGAGTTTGTGTTCTGGTGGAAGAATAGATTGACTTTTTTGAAAAGCACTGATGTTGAAAGAAGTTCCTTTTGAAGTCTAGAGTGGAAGGCTAAAGGGTCCTCTGGTGGTAACTCAAAGAATCCCCTTAAGTATGAGGCAAATACAGGAATTTGGGGGAAGCTTGAGGCTTCCATAGGAAAGAGAACGCATAACCAGCAATCAAATTAGGATCGTGAGATTGTGCCGTGAGTTGAGTGAAGGGATGCCATAGTTTCAGGGTCCTTGCAGAGATGGAGAAGTTATTAAATGGGAAACAGCTTGTGTGAGGGCAAGAAAGAAATAGTACAATGGAAAGCTCGTCACGGTGAGGGAGGCAGAATCACGTTTGGAGGAGCAAAAGGGAAAGTAGGGGGAAATGTCAAGGGTAAGAATGTCTTAGATTTGAGGGGATAAGAGCATTGGAGGAAGGCAGTGTGGTCTTTAAGGGACTGAGTAGCTTCAGATAAAGTATACTGAGGTTGTGGAGGGGCCTGCTTGAAATTTGACTGGAAGAACCAGTTTTTGTCTTCTTCATATCAAGTAAAGAAAGCAGAGCATTATTTAGAGGGGATTCTGGCCTGAGATTCAAGGGCTCTTCTAAGGTGGAAAGCTTAGGGAGATTGTAAGAGCCCAACAGTGACCTTTGCAATTATAAATTATCCTTAGTATTTTCAAGGTTTGCAACAGAATTAGTGCCATGGTGGTGACACATTGTCTGCTGGCAGGTAGGAGGAGGGTGCCCCGTATTTGAGGGTTACCTATGAGAGAACAGGATCAGTTAGAGAAAGGAGTCAGGTAGGAAAAAGCAATCTCCATCTGGTCTCTCATACAGCCCTTGTTGAGAAGCTGAAAGTCTTAATCTGAGCAACCCCCAGATAAGGAGAAAGGAAAAACAGAAAAGTCTCACAAAAGAAGAGGGTATTTCTGCTTCAGTGAAGGAGTAAATCTCCAATTAAAAAAGCAAAGAACACTTTCATCCAGGAAGTTCTCTCTTGAATAGAAAAGAGGCAGGAAGAGTCTTGCTCAACAGAAATCATCAGGGATGCAATCTCCCGTCAAGAGAGCAGAGAATAATTCCACCCAGGAAGATTCTCAGTCAACATTAAAGAGCCAGGGAAGGTCCTGTGCAAACAGAAAAGAACCTGATGAGACAGAAAAGAACCAGAAAGAGCCTCATTTTGTAGAATTAAAGAAACTCCCTGCATCTGGTAAAACACTATTGTTACAACTCAACAAAAATATGATCATGAGGTTACTAATTAAAATAATACCAAGTTAATGATGGGCAGAGAAAATTGGAGAATGTGACCTCTAGTGTGGAAAACTCACATCATAAAAACTTGCTTGCATTTGTATGTTCATGAACTAGAGAAAAGGAAAACCTACCATTTCCACTATGTAGATAATTTTTTATTCACCACAATTTGAATGTACAGTTTGTGAGTTAAGCATCATCATTAATGTAGAACAAGGAAGATCTCTATCTTTTGAGGTATTAAATAGAAAACAAACATATATATCCTCCCTTTACTTCTGTGAATTGTGGAGACAAGAATAATTAGACTGTTTCAGTTCTCCAGAGACTAAAACTGCATGTTCTCAAAGGCATATGGTTGAAGTAATTTTTATGCTGAATTTGGAAGCAATACAAATCTCTAAAAACACTGGACCAAGAAAATTGGATATGGCCTAACAAGCAGAGTGGACCCAAAGGTATTATTTACAGCATTTCTTAATATACGAACTATTCAAGCATTTGGCAATGATCAAATATATTTGAAACATATTTTGCTTGTTTAAAAGAGTAAACAACTTCTTGGGTAAATCTGCTCTCAAAGGTTTTATCTGCACAAAAATAAGCATCCACACAGAATTTTAAAGAATATCTCTAACTGTTTCAAAATATATTTGTAATTTCACATAGCCATGTTTATGTGTGGTTTTATCAAGCTTTGAAATGCAAGAATATTATATAAGTTAAATTTTCTTTCTTACTCTGCAGTTGAAAATTGTGATTCATAAAGATTTTCCTGAAGTAATCATTTCTTCCTCAATGCCACCCAGTATTTTTTTCAATTAATTATAAGCCAAGATGCTACTGTTCAGATACAACCTCAGCTAGTTACATCTAACACTATGTTGCATTTTATTCTCTATTTTTGGAACAAAGGTACAAATAATTCCATTATATTTTTTAAATGTTTTGTGAGAATTACAACTTACTACAATATGCAATTACAGTCCTGAAATAAATGGAAATTATACTTGTCTAAGTTGAATATTCACTATGATATCTTATATCAAGTCTTTAGTGGAAAACAATAGATGCTTTATATCTTTGTTTTATTTCTAATGCACTATTTTAACCAATAGACTATTTAAATATACCTTTATTAAAAAACTAATGTCAATTTCTTATAAATTTTGTGTTTTAGGGCACTTTTTAAATTAATGTGATAGAAAAATTGCACTGAATTAGATTAAATGATTATAACTTTGAGTTGTAAAAGATTAATTTGAACGTTAAAAATACATGAAGGTTAATTTAATATCAATGCAGATTATAATTGATTTTATTTTCATCACTTTGTTGTTATTGAGGGTTGAAGTGGACAAGGTGAGGCAATGAATTTAAAGATCAGGTTCCCAAAATGCTGACCTTTAGGTTATCTATCCATGTATTTGCTCTCAATCTTGAGGAGAGATGCTTCAAGCACAAAGACAGTTTTATCTACATGTCAGGAAAAGAATAATTGATAAAATAAACAATAATAATACAGAATCCACCTGAGATGCACATGCAATCAAACACAGATCCAAAATATGTCCCTGTTTCATGATACCCTTCCCAAGACATTGCATCCAAGGCAAAAGAAATGGAACTTTACACTGCCTATTTCTATGAAACATCGTTTTCTCTTCAAAGTGGCCAACAATTTTCATTTAAACTACATTCCTCCAGGCAGAGATGATATGGACATAGGATAGTTAAGGGGAGACACAGTGTAATTACTCTCCGACATTGGAGTTAGCTGGAGGTGTCTCTAATAGTAAGGTGCCCTACATTTCAAGGACAGCTTTGACATTTGGAGGACTTATGTGTAAACTGGAAATTCCACAGGCAGATTGCAGAAGAAATTTCTATTTTATGGATGTAAGTTTCCTGAAATACTTTTAAACCTATACAGTCAGGTAACAGTGTAGGAAATCATACAAGCTGCACACAAACAGAACAAAACAAGTAAAAAAGAAAAGATGCTAAGACATTGTCAAAAAATTGAGCAAATACCCATTTATTCAAGACCAACCATTAGTCTTCAACAGATGATATTTAACTCTAAGTTTGCTCTTTACTTTTAATGTCAAATGACCTGAAACAAACCAACTACCTAGTGATAAGTTTCTCAATTTGCACTTAAGGCAAACTTGAATTTTTATCTGCATAGATCTGTCCATGTTTTGAGTCTAATATTAGAATTATGTAAGAGACCTAACAGATAAGCCAGACTGAGCCCCAAATAGTTTCCAATGAAGGTGATGCCTTAGTGGCTTGATTCTGTGTAAATCAATGTGATAGATTAGACATTAAACATGAGGATCAGTTTCAAGACAGCAAAGAGCTATGTATCCTAACATTAAATTGTGTTTCTCAAATTTGGGGAATTGAACATGCTTTATATTTTAATTCTTGAAATGTACTTATTATCCACTTCTTTGCTTTTGTTGTGCTCTACATAACATGTATCATCGCTCATATACAATATAATTTATATTTATTTTGTCATTATTGCTCACCAAATAGAATGTAAGCTTCTTGGGTTGAAGAATTTTTGTCTCTTTTCTTAATTGCTACATTGCCAGGCTCTAGAATGGTATCCAGCACAAGGTAGACACTTAGTGTCAAATGTGTCAAATAAAGGAGAGAGTGATGTGAAGAGCAGACAAGAACTCCTTCAAAATTCTTTTACTTCTCACCTCAGTGTGTCATGTCAGAGTTTATGATCAGACAATAGGTTTTTTTTTTGGGTTTTGCAGGTGGGAAATGAAGTCTGATTTGAGAAACGCCAGGCTGCACTGGCATTAATTTTGACAATCGCTAATGCCTCCCAAACCTGCTCTTGATCGGTGGCTAGTTACACACATGTGTAATGTAGTGAAGAATCTTGCTATGCACCAATTAACCATAATGCCTGTGGAATGTGTTCTGAGTTTTTAAGGGGCTGTGGTCATCGTCTGTGGAAGCATTTAATGACATGGAGCAGTTATAGACTCTAACAAAGTTATACCAGAGAGATTTGGATCTTAGCTGAACCTTTAGCCTAGAGGGTATCATCTTTATCTATTACCATCACTATTAGGAATGGCCAGCAAGTTCTAGGCAAGACAATGTACACATTTCTTTCATTGTTTCTAATATCAAAAGGGTTTATGCCGCAGATAGTTCTTTAAATCTGCAATCATGGAGCTCATTTCATTAAGTGTGAATAGGGTTGTCAATTTCTGCTGGAAAACTCTATTCTCAGGCTATTTTAAGGTTTTATTTTCCTGAGCTGTGTCTTCTGAGCATCTTTTCATGGAGTAATACCTAGTTCATACCTAATATTTATATATCTCTAAGGTAGCCTTGATAGGTATTCTCTCTGCTCACCTAGTATATTTTACATAAGTCTGACTTATGTAATTCTACTGGAAAATAGTTTCAGGAACTGCAGTACAGAATCCTGGGTCCCATTGGGAATGAACAGGTCAGAAGGACATTTGGAAAGCCTCTGCTTTATCTGGGTGTGCCCAGTCCAATTTATAATGTGTCAGGGGAGGTTTCAGGCAAAGCAAAGGAGTAGATGTCTCCCTTTCTTAAGGCCAGTGATCACGGTGGATGGGAAGAGAAAAGAGCCAAGAAAGTATCCTGCAAATAGTCAGGAATCATCCTTGATCTTCCTCAAGCTTCCAGTCTACTGCTCAGTTAAAAAAGAAAAAGAAAAGTAATGTAGATGCTAAGTTGTAGAAAATCATGTTGTCTCTCAGAACTCTGTCAGATTTCCTTAGGCTTTCCTCCAGATGAACTTGACCCCATCCTAAAGAAGGAAGGAAGGAAAGAACCTTCATTTACATGGCATCCTTAACTCAGGAAACTGTCCATATTTCTGCCTTTTGCCTAAATTGGCCTATTTAATTTGTTCCTTCTTGTTCCCATTTTCCTTGACTTTCCCACCTGCTATCCTCTGTGTCAGTAGGTTTACGTACACTGAGGTGTACATACACTTTAGGGTAACTCCAAGAGACATACTGGCAAACAGAATTTTAAGAAAATAAATTTCTAGATCCTCTACTTTTGCCTGTAGTCTCACCTGAACTTGAACTGTATCAGAATTCTCCTGTTGTCAAGGCATCATGCAGATTATTTTTTCCCATTCGCTTTCATAATCACGCTTCTCATACTCTACAAAAGAAATCATACCTCTATTCATCCTAAGTCTTAATATCATGTGTTGCTCTGGGCTGTTAATAAAACCTCAGGGTATTAAACAAAGCAGAGTTCGAAATGGAAATATTCTGTTGGTGAACCCTTATTAATCAAGGCGTCTGAACTTATCCTAGGTCTTCTTGCCTTTTCCTGTTAAGGGCAAGGTATGACACTAGAAACTAGCTATTTTTACTTGTTTCTGGATATTTGTATTTCAGATATTTTGCAAAATGGTGCAGAAGGAGAGAAGGCAAACTTTCCTCTTCTACCCACCAACTATTATTAAAAAATATAGCACAAGAAAGAGAGTCTCATGATAGCACTGCACGCAACACTGCAAATAAACTCTGAAGAGGGTGGTAGTCTCTGCTTTATCCATGTTTGAAAACAGCTGAAAAATAACACTTTTCTAGTAATAAGTGCATCTTCATTCTCCATTTTTGTCCTTCTATATAATGTCAGAACTTTGTGTAAATTTTCGTTTGCCCATGCTTTTTCTGTATCTCATTTGCATATTTTCCTGCTTTGAAAGTGGAGGAAGTAAAACATTTTACATATACTTTCAGCAGACCAAGGTTATAATTTCACACACACACGCGCGCGCACACACATGCACACACACCCCATATATACCACCCCAACATATCTAAAATCTCAAATGAGTGCAGCATCAATTCAATCTTAAAATCCCATCTAAACATCATTTATTTAAAAGTCCCAAATTTCCTCATCTAAACCATATAAATTAGGTGTGAGTGAGACTGCATATTTTCTGTCTTGGGACAAAAGTCCTCTCCTTTTCTGGACCTATGAAACCAGAAAATAAATTACATGTTCCTGAAACACAGTGCTGCACAGACCTAGTATAACAGTTACAGATTTCCCATTCCAAAATAGAAAATGGAAGGCAGAAAGGGGTACAAATTCCAACCCATTTCACAATCCAGCAGGGCAAATCCACTAGGATTCCAGGCCTGAAAATAGTCCAGTGTGTTTTGTGGTTCTGCCCTCTAGTCCTGCGGCTTGATTGCCTCAGCCTGCAGTTCACTCCTCTAGACCGAGTGTTCTGCTCGAGTCATTCATGATGTTTTTTGAATGGTAGCACATGTTTGCCTTTGAGTGGTTTTATCAGCCTGTTTCTTGCATAGAGAGTTTTAGGAGACCAGCAAACTTGTTGCTTAATAGTTACTTCCTCAATTCACCACTTTCTTCTTGCATTTCACCATAAGCAGCAATAATAAACCAGGCTGCACCTGAAACACTGCCTGGAAATTGCCTCAGTTAAACATCTAAGTTCACCACTTACAAGTTTTGCTTTCCACTCAAACAGAGGACACAATTCAGCCAAGTTTTCTGCCTCCATATGACAAGGATTACCTTTCCTCCTGTTTTCAATAGCATGTTTCTCATTTCCTTCTGAGCTTCTACCAAAAGAGCCTTTCCTCTCATGTTTTTAGCAATATTTTGTGTATGACCATTCATGTATCCTCTAAGATGATAGAAGGTTTATGGGCCATACTGTTCACTTCCTTCTGAGCCCTGGCCTATTCCAAAGCCACTTCCATATTTTTAGGTATTTGTCATGCATCAGCAACCCATTTCTGGCACTAAAATCTGCATCAGTTTCCCAGGCCTGCCATTAAAAATATAATAAATAAATCACTGCCATTAAGCAGCTTAACATAATAGAAATTTTCTCTCTCATAGTTCTGAACACCAGAAGTACAAAATCAAGGTATTGGTGGGGTTGCACTCCACCATCAAGCTCTAGGGGAAGTTCCATTGCTTACTTCTTCCAGCTGCTGGTGACTACAAATGTTCTGTTTTTAAAGATCCTTTGTACTCTCATCTTCTATGTGTCATCTCTTCTGTGTAATGGTTCAAAACTCCTTGTGCCTTTATCTTAAAAGGACACATGTGAATATATTGAGTGCCCACCCCGATAATCAGGGATAACCTCCTTCTCTAAAGATACTTAACTTTATCACATCTTTTGCATAGATTATAAGGTAATATTCATTTCAAAAGATGGGCTTTCAGTTAAATGGACTCATTTATCAAAAAAATAAAACATTTTCCTGATTAATTGTCCTGTTTCAAAAGGAACATTTCTCGTTTGTACTAATTCTCTTTTTTTTTTAATTTATTTATTTTATTTATTTATTGACTGTGTTGGGTCTTCATTGCTGCAAATGGGCTTTCTCTAGTTGCTGCGAGCGGGTGCTACTCTTCATTGTGGTGCACAGGCTCCTCATTGTAGTGGCTTCTCTTGTTGTGGAGCACAGGCCCTAGGTGCGTGGGCTTCAATAGTTGTGGCACATGGGCTCAGTAGCTGTGGCTCACGGGCTCTAGAGCGCAGGCTCAATAGTTGTGGCACACTGGCTTAGGTGCTCCGTGGCATGTGGAATCTTCCCAGGGCAGGGCTTGAACCCATGTGCCCTGCATTGGCCGGCAGATTCTTTACCACTGTGCCACCTACAAAGTCCTGTACTAATTCTCTTGAACCATCATTTGAACCATGGAAACAACTAGTTTCTCAAAGAAAAAAGAAAAAATCAAAAAACATGTGGCAATGACTCTAAATTCTTATATCTTGAATTTTAGTTACATTCGAAAGATAAAAAATGAAAGAAGATTTTGGAGGCATTACAGGTTTATTTCTTTTCCCCTGACAGTCCCTCATCCTTCCACTAGTTGCTAATATATTACTTCTAGATCACTTAATTCTTGTGTTCAACCACATACATGCAGTCTAAACTGTGACATTTTATAAAACCTTTTTGTGGGGGTGAAGGCAAAATTACAGCAAGAAATGAACATATATTTATTGTTTTTATTAAAAGAATATTTGCCCTTTTTCTTCCAGGGAATATTTTGAAATACATTTGAAAATCATTTTTAACAGATAATACAATAAAATCTCCATAGAGTATTGCAAAATAATTAAATGGAATGTTGAAAGGAAGATGAGACAAGAATTGAAATACCATACCAATTACATGTCCAAAAATAATTTGAAGTGGTTTTATTTGCAAGTCACAAACCTTTACAAATCTTGCTTTAAAATTATTAAATGTTACTGTGTGCAAACATTACTTTTGTCAGGCAATTGCTCATCTACAGGGAAATAAATGCTATAAAACCAAGGATATATAGTTTTTGTTATGTTTCTTACCTCTGTGTCTCAGGAGCCTTATTCAGTAATCTGAAGGGTTCTTTCTTTATTATCTGAATGATTTAAGTAATTTAGTTAAGTTTTTTTTTTTCTTAGACTCACACCAGCAGTTTTACTTGCTTAGACATTTTCTAAAGTAACCCTAGATGATATAAAACACCTAAGAGATAAATACTAATTTTTATGTCAAGTGTAAAACATGTGGTATAAAATTCTAAATTAGTTTTGCATGTTTTCAGTGATTTTCAAAGTGTATGATTTGAATCAAGACCTTACATTTGTATGCCTGATAATAACCTAAAACCGTACTCATTTCTGACACAGCAGGTTTTTGATAGCTCTGTAAAAAACAGAAGATCATTACTTCAGGCAAGGTGACAGGGATAATCACTTTCTATAATTCATGTTTAATACCTGAATGCCAAGAAGGAATCATTATGTCCTTGGTCCAAAATTTTTAACCACACTACATCATCTGCCCTCCAGGAAATATTGGTGAGAATAACTAGAGTGACTCCAGTTCAAAGAGACTGTATTAGATTTTTGTCAGCTTTTGAAAATGTTGTAATTCAAAGTAATACTTGAACTGCTAACATGCAATACAGAGTTTATAGCTTCCCTACAGTACTAACTCTCTTCGGAAGTCTAGAAGTCTGATGAAATCGCTTTATCTGCACCTTTTGTCAAATAAAATGGTATCTCATGAAGAAGAAGTTGGAAACATTTAGAATATAAAATACAGTTATGTTTTTGCTTAAAAACTAGATTGAAAAATATGAGTGTTTTTGTGTGTTTATTTTCCTTAAAGTCCAACTGTTCTCCAACAGTTGAAGATCTTTTGTCTCAAATGAAATAACTTAAATCAATGTGCTTTATTAGTAAAGTTAAAAATGAGAATGCTTCCATGCATAATGTGATCTTGGATTGCTTCTTTAACTTGTAAATACAATAGACTCTGAGTGTGTGTGGTGGTTACCAATGTACCTTGCTGCAGTTGTATAAATCCTGCTCTCACAACATACATGCTGCTTTTGGGTCTTTTCATGTAAATGTCTTCAAGCAAGTGGAATATGTGTTCTATTTTTATCATATTTTTATCACATACTCCTTCTTCTTTTCCTGATATTTCCTAAGAAAGAAAATTATTATTCATTTATGTATGTTCTGAACATGCTTTTTCATTTAAATCTTGTATTCCTAATTGAGCAATTATATTGCAGATAATGATTTTTAGAAATATCAGATTTCTTTAGAACTACATTATTTTCATTATTTTCCAGCTTATTAATGCCTGTATCTAGAAATTTCTCCTCTTGCAAACTGAAACTTCTAGCCTTTGAGTCCCATATTGACCATAAATGAGCTATTGGTGGAGAGAGATTATATTAATATTGGTGTGTTCAGAATAAACCTTACTGAGAAACTGAGAAGTGAAAAGTCTACTGAAGATAGAAAATATCCATGCAGATGGTTGGTAAAGGAAGGGAAGGAAGAGCCAATTCAAAACCTTGAAGCAGTAGAGAGCCTGCTTTCTGAGAGCAAGTGGAAGGCCTGTGTGATTGTTATAGGGTGATCTGGGTGAGGCAGTGGGGAGATTAGTGGTGGGTGATGTCAAAGAGGACAGTTCATGTAGGGCCTTGGAGGACCACGTGAGGAGATATATCATCATGTAACCAATATTTTCCCATAGGATTTAAGACCATTTATTCAGGGAGGCTGATTGAAAGCATATAGCTACCTTGTTTCTAAATCGACTTTCTGTTAGAATAAAAGAAGGAACATGTACATTAGAAAATCCCTAAAGAAGCACTAGAAAAGGACAAAAATAACACTAGTCATACAGAAATTTTGGAAGATATATGTTAGATGAGATCAACTTGACTATGAAGACCATTAATAATAAGAAATTCACAAGCTCCTTCAGCAAAAGAAAAGATATCAGAAAAGACAAGGAAATTTTTGTTTTGCTTTGTTAGTTTGAGTTAAACAGGGTATGGGAGAGCGACAACATTTATGCATATAGGCCAATAAAAGCTCCCTTCTCTCAGTAGAGCTGATGCGTGCCTGTACCTCCGGAGTAAAGCCACAGCCCAGATTGCTGTACTAGGGATGCTTAGAGTGTGTGGCCCAGACTGCATTTTCTAGGTACCCAGCATCCACTTTAGATGCTCAGAGGACAGGAGGAGTTAGGCTGAAAAGTTATAGTGATGATTGGAGAATTTTGTGGGTCTTACTAAAGTCTAGTAAAGCAAAATTAATAGATTATGTTCTACATAAGACCTATACAACAGCACGGTATATCCTACAAGATCAAAAGTGAATACTACATATTTGATATGATTATGAATAGGGATGACTACATATTTAGGTTTGTGTATACAAATCTGGTTAAAATAGATATATGTGAATATTCATAATTTTATTATCAACCAAAACTGTACACGTTTTTCAAATGCCAATAGAACATATTTAACAGTTGTCTTATAATAGGACATAAAGAAAATCCAACTCAATACAAGAGGTCTATTTTGACCAAGAGATATGTGAAATATTTTTATATTCTTATTCTTCACAATAAATGTAATATGTAATGAGATAAATGCTAATTAAGTTATACTGAATTAAAATCTCCACATCATGGGAATTTTAGAAATTCAATTCAGAAATAAACCACAATAAGAGTGTTTGATTAGACAAATCTATGGCATGTGTGTGTGTATATATATATGTATATATATAATTAGAACACAATGTAGGGGAATTTAAAGTAAATAATCTTTCATCTCTAGATGATATGAAAAAGTAGAGTAGTGGATTAAAATATTTAACAAATCTAAGAGTAATTATTATTTAAGGCAAAGAAGAAAAATTAAGACAGAAGATGAAAATGGATAGCAAAAAGTATTTGGGGTGGTTTTAGGGATGATGGTCGTTTTCCAGCAGGACACGGATGGAGGATAGAGTTTTATAGCACTCTCTACTTACAATAATTTTTTGCTCTAGATCTCATTAACAGTGATTCTCTTTATTAAAGACAAATGTTTTCCACAGATATGTTAAATTAGATCCTGCATAACTATATTACACATACTCTGTATATCTCAGTAAGTAAACTGATGAAAATATAAATATAAATAATCAACCCCAAGGAAAATGAAGTAACCTGCCCTCAGTACTGAAAAATTTCCTTTTTTTGATAAAGAACATTTTATTCATCATGTAAAAATGTACTTGTTCCCGGCTTCCCCTTGGGTCTCCCCCACCCCCCGCCCCTTGTCCTCAAGTCCGTTCTCTACAGAGAGCAGTACTGACATATATACAAGACCAAATGTAAAACAGATGGCTAGTGGGAAGCTGCTGCATAACACAGGGAGATGAACTCGATGATGGGTGATGACTTAAAGGGGTGGGATAGGGAAGATGGGAAGGAGTCGTGGGAGGGAGGGGATATGAGGATATATGTATAAATACAGCTGATTTACTTCATTGTACAGCAAAAACTGGCACAACAGTGTAAAGCAATTATATTCCAATAAAGAGCTTAAAAAAACACTACTTGTTAATGAACTTTAATTAATTGAATCAAAACCACTTACAAGATAAAGCAAAATTTTGGTAAAACACCATAAAATAATGGGCCACTTTAGATTTTAAATCCACTTTGAATTTTTTTAATACAAATTAAAGATCCATTATGTTTGAAATCTGAAGTGTTTCACTATATAAACTATAGCTGGGTCTTTTCTATCCACCAGCTCTGAAATGTACTCTCACAGTCCACAGATTCATGAAACACATCACACAGTATCAAGTGGCATATGTGTTAGTTATGTCCTAATTGTTCGGCGTATACAGTGGACCCTTTTTTCCATGAGTTTGCAAGACCCCAGTGGATGCCTGAAACCACATTTAGTATGGAACCCTACATGTAGTGTGTGCCTTTTTTTCTATACATACATGCCTATGATAAAGCTTAATTTATAAATTAGGAACAGTAAGAGATGAACAACAAAACCCAATAATAAATTAGAACAATTGTAACAATATACTGTAATAACAGTTATGTGAATATTTTCTCTCTCAAAATATTTTATTGTACTGTACTCACACTTCTTGTGATAATGTGAGATGATAAAATGCCTCCTTGACGAGATGAAATGCGGTGAATGACATAGGCATTATTAGGTAGCGTTCGGCTGCTATTGACCTTCTGACCACACATCAGAAGAAGGACCATCTGCTTCAGGTGATCCCAGGTCATTGATCCAGGACACTGTCGATGGTTGGGGATCTCAGGAGGGATGGAAGGAACAGCATGAGATTCCATCACACTACTCAGAATGGTGTGCAATTCAAAACATGAATTGATTATTTCTGGAATTTTCAGACTGCAGTTGACTGAGAGTAACTAAAACAATGGAAAGTTAAATGGCAGGTAAGGCAGGACCACAGTAGAATGGTGAAGAAACAAAAACAGTGTCTGTCTTGTCTCCGAATGATTACATTCTGCTTAAGGGTGACAAAAATGCATACGATAATCTAGGCTGACAATTGCCTGTTTGGTGATGAAAAGGGACAGGATCAGGGTTGCTAGTTAAGATGGGGCATTAGTCCAGGCTGGCTGAGGATGTGCTGTTTCAGGAGATATGATATGAACATATAGTGAAAGAATGTTCTGAGTAATAGTAACTATGAAGTCCAAATGTTCAGAGGCAGAAAGCAGTGGTGCTACATAGAGGAGGGACATGAAAGGGAGGACTGGGTCTTAAGAGTGACAGGGGAGGGGGAAGGGTGGTAAAGAGACAGAGAGAGGGGAGGAAGAGGGGAGGGTCAGGAAACACAATTAGAGATGTAGACACAAATCAGTTTACAGGGATCTTCATGACAAAGTGGAGAATTTAGATTCTATTCTAAATGTGATTGCTCAGTGTGAGCTATTGAAGGGGTTTTAAGCAGAAGAATAGTACAATCTCTTGCACATTTGAGAACACCATGTTGGGGACAAATTATAATGAAACAACAACAGTAGCAGGAGGACCTCAAAGGCATTATGCTAACTAAAATAGAGAAACACAAATACAGTATAATCTCTATTACATGTAGAATCTAAAAATTCATTAATTAATTACCCAGCTCATGGATACAGGGAATAGATTTGGTTGCCAGAGGCAGGGGGTGAAGTGTGGGAGAAATGAGTAACTGTTTGTTTATTTAGTTTAAATACATTTAGATTTTCAAAAAGGAAGAAAAAAAGGCAGGAAAAGGAGACAGAAGACTGTTTCAGATAGTACAAGATGACACTGGGTGATGACGGCTTGGATTAGGATGGGGACAGTAAGATGGAAGTGGACAGTCAGGGTATGTTTGTGTTAAAATCAGCAGAACCTGGCTGTGTGGGAGACGGAAAGAGAAGTTACTAAGGACCAGCCCAAGGTGTTAGGCTTGAGAAATTTGGTTGGTTGTGGCAAGTTGGTGTCTGGGAGAAGAAAGGAGAGTTTCATTTAAATTAAATTTGGGATAATCCAAATCCAAATCCTCTTGTTACTAACACAGATTATGTAATCAAATAAACATCACTTTGAGATTTTAATTAAGAAATAAAGTATAATCTATTTTGTTTGGTTAGATTATTAGATTACATTCTTTGAATCTTATGAAAATAAATTCTGTTTACATTTCTTGTCCAAGTGGTTCTGTCTCATTCCCTATTTGAAGAGGATAATAATTGAAAACACCACAGAGACCTGATTTGGGAAATGTGTCACATAAAACAGTGGTAGAAAATGGTCCCCATAAATAGTAGTATACTGTGACACAAGTTATTTCTCTTGGTAAATCTTAACAAATCTATTTAGAGGAGACTGTTTCAAAGTAAATCTGTAACCATGCTGTGTTATTACACTCATTTCAACTAAAAATACAATGTGGTGATTATTGTATTTTTATGAGCTTGTATCCCTTTTACATGTGTTCAAATGTCTATTACAAGATGACTATAGAAATTTCCAAACACTTCAGTGTGAAAGTCAGACTCTTTACCTTTTATGATCCAGAAGAGATGCAACAGAGTATCTTTATCCCCACAAGATTAAACATATTGCTGTAAATCCTTTACACAATATGATTGGTATTTGTGAGAGTTTCTTAAAATCCTAAGAGGAAAATAATTATAATTTTTAGAAAAAAGATATTTAGTAATAAGGAAATTCAGTTGTAGATTTAAAATTACCACCACTTGTATATATTTAGGAAAGGTATAAATCACTTGATATGAAATAAACAATAAATAAGAGTTCATGTTACTTAAAAGCAGAACAGGTTACTGCAAATGTGAATTACATTATAAAACAGTCAATAAGTTTATGAGCTATTGTATTTTTACTTTCTACATTTTAAGAAAAACTTGACATCTCATTTTGAAAAGATTCAAACTACAGGTACAGGCTATATTACCATGTTTGATGTAAAATGAAAATTTACTATTCAAATAAGTTTATTCCTATTTGAATGAAATTTTAATTATAACAAGGTGGTTCCTTTTTTCACATGCATTTAAAAAATTAAAATAAGTTAATGTGAAAGATTTTTCAGCTCAGAAGTACTCATGTATGTCTTTTTATAATAAAGCTTTTTTATAATAGCTTTGTTATTTCTGATTACCTGTAATACTGACTGAAAAATTCTGTCAACAAAGAAAGGCTAAAAAATAAGATTAAAAAATCAAGAAACCCTTTAAACAGATAATTCCACTGCTATATAATCATACAGAGAGAGACTGTATACACACACAGATTTTTTTACTGCTATAAAATCAAAGTATAAAATGTTTATTATTAAATAATTTGTTCTTTATTTAATATCATTATGAACATATTTTTGGCTTAATATATGTGTGCACCATTCTACTAACTTGCAAAGGATTTCTTTATAAATTAAGTGCCATAGTTTATTAGTGTTTATATATCTACAATTTCCTATCTCTCGCTTAAGACAAGAACAAGGTAAAATTACAAACTGCCTTAAAATACATGTAGTTTTGCATGAAAGAAATGTGCTAATAATATAACAAAAGTGATTTTGTAGTCACTTTTTTAGTAATAATTATTGCTTATTGAGTAGGTTGCTATTTCTATTTACAAAAACTTCTATAAATTATGTTTGTATTATTAATCCCATTTTAAGAATTAAGAAACTGATACACAAAAACTTTAAGTAACTTCCACAAAGTCACCCAGCTGGGATTCAAGTGCAAGGACTCTGACCTAGAAGTTCTAAACTACTGTTATTATTACAGCGTATTTGGGTGATGTGTGAGTTGCCTATTATTCTACTGAATGATCAACTACATTTCCAGTATCAAAATTGATACATTCTTGTGACCCAAATACCAATATAGTAGTAGAAATAATGCCCATCTTCAGTCCAAACTCTGCTCTTGGCTGGGATTCAAACATGGTAATCCCTGTTTGGTTCTTGAAACTAGTCAATTTTCACAAAGCTTCTGTGTGAGATGGCTACTTGCCCATGTCCTCTGAAGATGTGCACTGAGTTCCTTGCAGTTTGTCTATAACATGGGTCCCTGACCCACTTTAGTTAAGCCCTAGAGAGAGAAGTGGTTATAAAGGTCAACTGAGCATTCTTTTTTTTCCAAGGAAAAAAAATTGTTTTTTTTTTATTTTTATTTTATATTGGAGTAGAGTTGATTTACAATGTTGTGTTAGTTTCATGTGTACAGCAAAGTGATTCAGTTATACATATAAATATATCTATTATTTTTCAGATTCTTTTCCCATTTAGGTTATTACAGAATATTGAACAGAGTTCCCTGTGCTATACAGTAGGTCCTTGTTGGTTACCTATTTTACATACAGTAGTGTGTATATATTAATCCCCAAATCCTAATTTATCCCTCCCCCCTACTTTTCCCCTCTGGTAACCATAAGTTTGTTTTCTGTCTGTTAGTCTGTTTCTGTTTTGTGAATAAGTTCATTCTGTATCATTTTTTTGATTCCACATATAGCTGATATCATATGATATTTGTCTTTCTCTGTCTGACATTTCACTTAGTGTGGTAACATCAAGGCCCATCCATGTAGCTGCAAATGGCATTATTATGTATTTAAAAAAGAATGAAGTAACTGAGCAGTCTGCTTGCACTAAAATATTGCAATTTGGTGGGTAAAATTAGCATCACTTTGAGGTCCAAGCAAGGAGTGGGGACACAGAGATATGTTACTTACCATTTGAATAACACTGCATGACTACCTGTCAATCAGGAGCTCAAAACTTTGATATCATTTTGGTTGATCAAGGACTTCAACAGCTGGTTGATGGTATTCATGGTCTGAAAGTGTTAGGTATTCGGGAAGAACTCAGTTGGTGCCCCTTGGGAAAAGAATGGTCTTGCTCAAAACCAATGTCCTGGGTCCTCAAGGACTTTAGCCAATGGTTGAAAAGAGAATGTCACAAGAATTAGAGGACCTGGATTGGTCAACAAAACACGTATGATTAATATTGACATGCATGAGTGTTAAAACATTATCAGATGTGGATTTTCAAGACCTGAGTAACATTGGAATAATTAGAAGAATATTACAGACAACCATCTGTGATATATTGATTTGGGATGGAAGGGGTTAGACCACACAGGAAATATTCCATTGCCTTTTAAAATAACAGCATATTTTTTCTCGATAAAAATGCCCAGATGTCTTGCAGACATAATTCGATGTGTTTTATGTCAAGAGAATAAGTTTCCAGCCTTGCCTCAGCTATTAACTTACAATATTGTACTAAAATGCTCACATACCATTCCGTAACTGAAAAATATGGAAAAGAAGTTAAATGTTGCTGATTTGGAGGACAGATTATCCTCATGTAAATATTGATTCATGATACTGGAAAAAGTTCTCATTGAAAAACTGGTAAAAGTTAAAATTGACTGACATTATATGAATGACTACCACTCGTCTTATACCTAATGTACATTGTGATAACAATAAAAAATGATCTTACTCACATGTCATGATGATTAAGCCATTCATGTAAATTGAAGTAACATTCATGGAGCACTTAAAACATGCAAGATACTCTTTTAAGCACCGTATGTATTAATTCATTTAACCCTCATTAAAAATCCATAAGATATGAACAACAATTATACCCTGAGTAGTAATTATGATAATGGCATTGCTCACAGAGCACTTACATGTTGGCAGACACTGTTCTAGACAATTAGCTACATGTTTGTAGAAAAGAAAAACTTAAGCAGGTAGAAGTGAAGCAGAGTTTTGGATGTCCCCTAGGTGTTCATGGAAGAACCATGCTACTCACCTGAGCAGTGAGGCTCTCACTGCCCATTTAATTAGTATTCCATTTTAGCTTAGGAAGAGAGCTTCACACATGTTGATGATGATGGTGATGATGAGGGTGATGATGCTGATTACCATGTGCCAGTTTTCCCACATCACTGCTATCCCCTCATACACAAAAAAGAAGCCCTAATAGCTTATGTATGTCTGGACCACACAGCACAAATGTGTCAGAGTTAATACTTGCTCTGACACATTTGTGTCATATTTGACCAGCACCAAGGTCCATGTACTTCTCGATATGTAGGACTGTCTTCCCACTAAAGGGACCGCTGCTGTAACAGAAGTGATCTATAGGATGTGTTGGATGATGGGAGATGTGGAAAGATTGAAGTCATGCAGCATCTAGTTCTTCCTCCTTGTTAAACCAGAGCTAATTTGTTTTATGTGCTTGATATATTTATGTATTGTTCTTCATAAGATTTCATTTGGGAAAATAAAAGTTTCTACAAAAAAATGGATGGACAGCCTTTCTCTCTTAAAAGTAAGTTGCATTACCTCTCACCACATTCATGTCATTTATTTAATCATTTTACCTGTTTTCCTCATCAGAAGGTAATGCCTGTCCAAGTTTAACCTAGACCTTCACATTTAGCTCCAGTCTCTATTCTGAAGGTTACAATTTTGCTCAGATCCAATTAGCAGGACTCAACGAACTGATTCAGTTAATTGCCCTACCCTCCTGGACTCATGGTACCAGTTATCATTACTATGGTCAAGGCTTTAGATAAATCCAAATATCAGATAGATCATAAATAGATGATAGATAACTTGCATAAGGCTTACTATCTAATTTGAGTGGTTCACAATATCATAATATCTAATATAAAGGCATGATAACAGCCTTATAATAACATGAATTAGTTGATAGATACATCTTTCCCTCATGCTTAACTCTGAAAAAATATATATATATTTACAATAAAAAAAAGTCATCTGGAGCCAAATCTATTTGAAATGCTTCAATTTTTCTATTAGCCATTTTGTTGCCTAAAAATACAGTTGACCCTTGAACAACATGGGTTTGAACTATAGTGGTGCACTTACATAAGGAATTTTTTCACTAGTAAATATTATAGCACTGCATGGTCCACAGTTGTCTGAATCCTCGAATACAGAATCAGGGTATGGAGGAAGCGAGAATATGGAGGACCTACTACACTCTACACGTGGAGTTTTGACAATGCAAAAGGTTGGTGCCCCTGACCCCTGAGTTTCTCAAAGGTCAAATGTACCCATCTCTCAGAAAATGTTTCCTGTTGCAAACAACCTATGATAGACTTTAAACACACATTCAAGCACATATTTCTGGTAAATTGCCTCAAAGGAAAGCACAGGATGTGGCTTTATCAGGTAAAGCAGCCTTTCTATTTGAAAGACTTAGGTGGTAGCCTGAAATCTTCCCCTTCATTTTCAATAGATGGTAATCACCGAGATCTTCATTTATTTCCAAAGACTGAGCCTCTTCACAGAGAGTTCCATAAGCCTGTTTAATTTGACAGTTGGCTGATTAAATACAGTTGCCTAATTAAGTAATGAGCGGAAATGTTTTTTCACTATGTGAGACATCTCACCTACCATGGTTGTGCAATATGTTGCTAATACATAAGGTTTTAAGTTTAGTTACTTTTATTATGTTTCCTCCTACTTTGCCTAAAGTCTTTTAGGACCAATACATCAAGTTCTGTTAAAATGAGCATCCAACTATGTGCAATTATATCCCTTTAATCAAATACTATTGATCTACCCCCTCTACAAGGTCTCAGCATGAACCTGCTGGTGCATGTGTTAAGATTAGAAGACTCCTTGAAGATGATTTATGTAAATGGATTCAATATTGATGTTTCAGGTGTTTCTATGTTTGGCTCCCTTCTCAGAATATTCTGAATAACTTATAATGTAACGTTCTGAGTCATAGAGTTGGCACTGTTTCATCAGATAGAGTTAGACTCACTGGCAAACTGCTCACTACCTTTTCCTATAACCCATCTATTAAATTAAAAAGCATTATCCTTCAAAGACCTTTCTATAACTGTATTTGCACATTTATTATGCAGGGCACCTCCCTAAAGCCTTTGATATTGACAAAAAGAAACTCTCAGAACTACTAGATAAAGGCTATTTGAAATATTTTTCAACCCAGTTCTGTCTCTGAGTTCCTCTAGAGACATGTATTTAAAGGGAACAGTATGAATGTAAGTCCTTTATTGGTATTGTCCTTGTTAAATCAATTGTAGGTGACAGGCCTCACGCTTTGAGTCATTTGGCCTCAAGATCCCATGTGAAGAATAATGACAATAATCATTGTGATAGACTTGTTGCTTTCTGATGTGACATAATCAACAGCTCTAGGCTGTATCTTTATACCTCTCAAAACACAATGTATTAGTCATATAACTACAATTTCTTCACTTAGCCAATAGAGTTAGCCAATGGCTATCATTACTTTTATGTTGCAGGCTAATATTTCTCTTAACTGGCACAGAAGCAAGCCATGAAATAAGTGACCTGACAAAGAGTATAACTGAGTTGTACCTTGGTATATTACACTTGTTAACTAAAATTTTAGGTTATGGTTTATAGGTCTATATAGGTTAAAATATTAAAAGTTTCAGAGCTGGAAATATATGATTGCATTTGTCACAAAATTTTAGATGGGAATGTATTGACAAACAGGATTATCCCCTTTCCAAATTTGCTTTTATATGTTATTGGAGATTTGAGACAATGTTACAATGTTATTTACAATGTTTGTGTTTTTACACCCTGGTATCCCACTGATTGCTAATCTGTTATGATTTACACAATTCATATTACTATAAACAGTGCTTCAATAGCTAGGAATTTCTTTATATTAAAGAAAAAATAATTCTATCCCAGAAAACTAAGGTATCTTTTATTATCACACATATTCTAAGTGTGAAACTGTACAATTTAATAATATTTATATAAATAGTACATTTCATCTTTTCCTATATGCAATTAATCCCTCTTATTTTATTTCATATAATTTTAAAAAGAAGCAAAAGAATAAGCGAAAATGTTTTCAGAGGACAACCCGGATCTGAGTATCTTCCATGAAAATGTGAAAATGTATAAATCCTTAAAATTAGCATGCTTTGGTATTATACACTTGCAGAAAAAATTATTTCAAAGCAAGTGAACACTTCCTAAGAAAGAGATGAAAATATATCTGTGATATATATATTTTTTCATCCAGTTGCAAGGCTTTAGGAGAAATTTTTCAATACAAATAGTACTTCAATTCAGTGACTTTTCTTTGGTTCATTCCAAAATTACACATAGAACTAGATGTTGCCACGTTCATATATCACCGCCCCGCCCCCCGCCCTGCCCCCCTTTTTTTCTCCATAGACCTTTGCTCTGACTCCCTATGAAAAAAGCCTTGCGAAAGCTTTCGGTTTGGCGTCTCCACAAGGTCCTTCACTCATTAGGGTGGCTCCTTCACATTTACCCTCGTTCCTCCACCAGAAAATATGATCAAACGCATGACTCCTCCACCAAGAACATCAGCCCTTCAGCGCGCTTGCAAAAGCAGGCAGCCTCTTTTGTCTTCACCCCGCACAAATTCAGAAAGGCGTCCAGGTGCTTGTTTCAGAGTCAGGGTAGTGCTCAGAAGTCTTTCCTGCTGGTGTTATATATAACATACGGTGGAAATTTACTACTACAGATATTACTTTTACTGATTTAAAATTATTTAAATGATGAGAAAACATAAAATCCACAGCCCAGGCACTTTAATTGAAGTGATCTATGTTATATGTTAGGTTAATAACATTGATTAGTTCACTTCTAATTTACATTCTAGCTTTTTTGGTCAAATCCATCATGAAAGCGTTTTTGTTTTTTAATGAGAAAATCAATGTCAAACATAATTCCTGTAACCCACTCAATAGAAAATACATACATATATTCTAACACATTTTACTCATGTGGTATTCATCATTACGGCAGCTATTTAAAAATAAATGAGGTATATTTCAATTGGTTTTCTGAATTTATCAGTTTTATCACATTTTAAGATAAATAAATTTTGAAGTAATCCTATTTTTTAATGTGCTTCTGACCGTAAAACTGTTGGTCCTACATTGTTCCATCTCACAAGTTCAAATTTTTATTATTATAAAACCAAATCCATTATCTTTTAAAGTTTTCACAGTTGCACCTTCCCTTACTGTTTATTATATGATTATATTAAAACAACAAAAACATTTACCACAATGTACTTTGGGGGTACGTGATAGTTGTCTATTAGAAACTCAAGTTTCAAAGGTAAACGTTTTAAAAATTGAGATGCACTATATTAACTCCTAAGTGGTTTAGCAAATTTTTGACTATTCTGGGTCCCTGTCTGGCTTACATTTTCTTAAGACCCAAGCCTTTGGGCAAATATGTATGTTAATTGTTTCGGATGATTTTATAAAAATCTATGTGAATCATGTATGTACATATGCGTATGTCTCAGTATGCAAATATATACACACAAGATGCAAAGTGTTGAAGAGATGTATTTTAAAGAGGGAAAATTCCAAAGGAACATAATTTAAAGTAACAGCCTATGACTACAAAAGCTTTTGGTTTACAAATGACAAAGGAACATTATAAATTCATTTTAAGAAGCTCCTTACTCTTAGGCATTAACTGAATCTTAACTAAAATAGACGACTTGTGGTAAAAGAACAATGTTCAGTCTCTCATATCACTGTTACCAATTAAATAGTTTAAACATTAAGATAAATTTCTAAAATTAACCTTTTTCAATCAGACAATCTAATGTTCAGTGCGGCATATTTAACTTGATGTACTTTCCTAAAAGTGCAAGTTTATGCCCTGAAATTTTAACCTTTTTATAATTTTTTTAATTTTTAATTATTTTTTTATTTTTTAATTTTTTTTTCCTTTTTAGCAAGTTGCACTTTGATTAAAGCCTAAGCAGATTTAGTTTAAATTCAATAAAAAACAAATTATTGCCTTATTTTTTTCAATAAATATACTGAGTCCCACCTCTAAAAACTGAATCAGACAAAAATAGGAATATATAAGCTGCTTGCCTCTAAAACAAGCATTTTTAAAACTAAAACAGTGCCTCTAAAAACAAGTATTTTAGGAACAAATATTTTATGCTATCAGGCATTTTTATTTGACTTGTCAGCACTTGCTTATGAAGGAAGTGGACTTTATAAGGAGCTGGGGTATTTTGTATATGGTTACAAACAGAAATATGATGTACAGATAGATGATTTGGAAGATTATTTCTATGGGAAGAGTAATGAGTTCCAGTAAACTGCTTCTGTTTTCTCATTGAAAAAAAATATAGTCTTCAATGAGAGTAAGAGAAAGAAAGATTTGGAAGATTCTAGAACAAAATATACATCATGAAATAAAATAAAAACAACTTACAGGGCCATAGTGGCAAGGTTTCTAGGAAGTTTTGTGTGTGCAGTTGAGTTTTGTGGATTTTAAATGGCAAATTGTCAGTTTAGTTTTCTCAATTTCTCCGGCAATTTCATAGTGTATAATTCAGATGGGGCAATGATGAATAGCTGACTTCAACTAGGCCCACCTAACAGAGGGAGAGAGAACACAGGTAGTTGAGGGTATTTTGGATTGAAATTCCTTAATTCCACATTTAGCTGAAATGCTTGACACACAGTGAGCCAGTTGATGATTTTCTCAAAGGTGAGATTCAACAATGAAGTGCCCATCGCCGTCCCAAACCACCATAGAAAGTCAGTCTGTGAAACATGTTGATCAAACAAAGCTGACTTGATTGAGGAAGGGAGAGCTCAATCTGACTGAGAGACTGACTCTTACCCATGTCTCTAAAGGAATGATTAGGCAAGGTTCTTAGAGAACTTTGGAGGCTGCTTTTAGTTGTAGCTTCACATAGATGTTCATAAATTTGATGCGTAGAGGGGTTGGTCTGCAGTTGCAAACAAGTGAGATGTGGGAATAGAGGATGTTCTTATCTTTGAAAGACATGAGCCTATGTGAAGATACAGCTTGGGACACATGAATCTGAAAAAACTAGTAGTAAAATAGTTTGAGTTTAGATAAATCGTGTAATGTAGACATCATTATTTGGATAATCAATCCTTCTTATATAAGTTATCACACACAAGTGTTTGTTTTGTTGTTGTTGTTGTTGTTGTTGTTTTGTTTTTTTGGCTGTGCCGCAGGGCTTGTGGGATCTTAGTTCCCTGATCAGGGATTGAGCCTGGGCCCTTGTCGGTGAGAGCGTGGAGTCCTAACCACTGGAACAACAGGGTATTCCCCAGTAATCACACAACTTTTAAAGCATGATTGCTTTCCTTTTGTCTGTTATGCATGATTATCACTTGCTTTCTATACTGGTTTCAAAATAGTTTAAAAAGATTCTCTTTTATCGGAAAGATTGTGTAAGTACTCAGGATCAATTTACAGAACTCAGAAATGATTAAATGAAGACTAGGAAAAGCTGTTCTCTAGAAGTCATCATAACTGTGTGGTGACCTAGGTAGTTGCCCAAACTTTAAGTACCATTTAATACTTAAGATTAGTTATGGCAATTCAATGAGAGTGAAAATAATTACATGGCCCACAAACTTCTTTTCATGTTTTAAATGGTTTATATTAAATTTAAACAGCAGTCATACAATTTAATGTGACATCATTTTAGAAGATTTGTGCATGAATGATTCAGTGTTTCAATACCATAGCTATGACAAAGCATAATCAGATATACAAATAATGTCCAAAATTTAACTGTATCGTTTAAGGTGATATGGCAAATGAAGTTTCAAAGCCAATTTTACTAACAATAAGTCAATAGGCATAATCAACCTAGATATTTAGACCTGAAAAATATTCTAATTCTGACAATACAGAATTTAATCTATACTATTTTTAAACATAAACCAATAACTGAACAGCTGACATGGGGTAAAAACTAACTCTGTACTTATAGTAAATATGCTGCTATACTGAGATTACTAAAACTCACCTATTTCATCAAATGATCTTACATGAAGCTACTTTTATAAAAATTAATAACTTTTTATTTTGAAACCTATCAGCAGATCAATAGACAGGAGTGCTTTTATTAGTCTCATTGGATATCTATGTAGTTAGTAGTTTCAACTATGTGGTTTTTCAACTTCTCATGTACAATTTTGAAAGTTAAGCTACATGAACTGTGAACATAGGCCCTGATTTTTCTTGCTCACATCTGTATTCTTAGTGCTGAGGTAAATACCTAGAATATAATACAGACTCAGTAAATAACCATTGGAGGAATGAATAAGTAAATGAAGCAATCAATCAATGAAAAGACTTACTAAGTTATGGGCTGGACACAATATCAATTTACACCCTCTGCCTACTTTAAAAATCTCATTTCCTACTAAACTGGAATATTAATCCCATATCCCCGCCACATCATTTTACTTACATTACTTACATCAAACTCCTGAATGAGTTATGCCTGAGTGCCTACCTAGTATATATGACAACCTGAGACAATCTCATTTTTAATATCTCTCTCCTCTATACAACAAATTTAATTTTAATGCAAATTTTGTAGTAATTATGAACAATCATTATTCTCTTGCTATGTCCTTTGCTTTAAACAATTAGAATTTAAACAATAAATTTTAATGAATAGATTTTGCTCAAATTTGCAAAATATTTCTTGCTTGAGCTTAATTTGCATTCATTTTAAAAATTACAAAGCGCACTTTGTGTTCTTTTTTGGGATTCTAGCTTGTAAATGTATTTAAAATTTTAAGTGCTCACATAGAATGAAAGAATGAAAGTAACTTGAGTTCAGTTTCTTCATTTTCACATAATCAGCTATCATTATTTATTTTGAATCCACTATTTAAACCAGGGTATATGTAACATACAGGGGTTGAAAACAGTAACTGCACCAAAAACTGGTTTAAACAACCTTAATGCTTAATGAGCCAATACTTGAAAAGCATGTGTTAAAAGCCAACTGTATACTGAGAATTACTCAAATTAACTTCTACATTCAGCAGGCCTCTTTTTATTGTGCTTCTCTTTATTACCCATTGAAGATATTGCATTTTTTATAAATGGAAGGTTTGTGGCAACCCTGCCTTGATCAAGCTTATTGGTACCATTTTCCCAGCAGCATCTGCTCACTTTGAGTCTCTCTGTCACATTTTGGTAATGCTTACCATATTTCAAACTTTTTCATGACTATTATATTTGTTATGGTGCTCCATGGTCAGTGATCTTTAATATAACTATTGTCATTATTATGGGGCACACAAACCACACCCCTATAAGACTGTGAACTTAATAGATAAATTTGTGCATTGTGACTGCTCCAACTCCTGGCTGTTCCCTGGTCTCTCTCCCTCTCCTTGGGCCTCCCTATTCCCTGAGACACAACAACACTGAAATTAGCCCAATTAATAACTCTACAAATACCTCCAAGTGTTCAAGTGAAAGGAAGAGCTGCACATCTCTTAGTTTAAATCAGAAGCTTGACATGACTAAGCTTTGTGAGGAAGGCATGTCAAAAGCTGAGACAGGCTGAGAGCTAAGCCTCTTGGACTAAACAGCCACATTATAAATGCAAAAGACAGTTCTTGAAGGAAATTAAATGTGCTCCTTCAGGGAGCACACAAATGATAAGGAAGTAAGTAGCCTTATTGCTGATATGGAGAAAGTTTTAGTGGTCTGGATAGAGCATCAAATCAGCCATAACATTCCCTGAAACCAAAGCCTAATCCAGAACAAGGCCCTAATTTTCTTCAGTTCTATGAAGTCTAAGAGAAGTGAGAAAGATGCAAAAGAAAATTGTGAAGCTAGCAGAGGTTGATTCATGAGGTTTAAGCATAGAAGCCATTCTCGTAACATATTGATAAACGTGTGAAATGAGGCAGCAAGTGCTGATGTAGAAGCTGCAGCAAGTTACCCAGAATATCTAGCTAAGATAATTCATGAAGGTGGTTACACACACAACAGATTTTCTTTCTTTTTTTTTTTTTGTAAATTTTATTTATTTATTTAAATTATTTATTGGCTGTGTTGGGTCTTCATTGCTGTGCACAGGCTTTCTCTAGTTACAGAGAGCAGGGGCTACTCTTTGTTGTGGTCCTTGGTTTCAGTAGTTGTGGCATGCAGGCTCAACAGTTATGGCTCACAGGCTCTAGATTGCAAGCTCAGTAGTTATGTCACATGGGCTTAATTTCTTCGCAGCATGTGGGATCTTCCCAGAGCAAGGCTCGAACCAGTGTCCCCTGTATTGGCAGGTAGATTCTTAACCACTGTGCCACCAGGGAAGTTCCAGCAACAGATTTTCAATGTAGATGAAACAATGTTAAATTAGAAGATGCCATCTGCAACATTCATAGCTAGAGAAGAGAAGTCAATGCCTGGTTTTAAATCTTCAAAGGACAGGCTGGCTCTCCTGTTAGGGACTAAAGCACCTGGTGACTTTCATTTGAAACCACTGCTCATTCACCATCCTGAAAATCCCAGGGCCCATAAGAATTATAATAATCTATACTACCTGCACTCTATAAATGGAACAACATAGCCTGCATGACAACACACCTGTTTGCAGCATGGTTTACTCAATATTTTAAGTTTACTGTGGAGATCTACTGTTTAGAAAATAAGATTTCTTTTAAAATGTTACTGCTCATTTGACAATGTACCTGGTCACCCAAGAGCTCTGATGGAGATGCATAACATGATTGAGGTTTTTTTGTTCCTGCCATCATAAAATCCATTCTGCAGCAAGTAGATCACAAAATATTTCAAACTTCAAGTCTGATTTTTTAAGGGCAATATTTTGTAAGGCTATAGCTGGCATACATAGTGATCACTCTGTGGAATCTGCTCAAAATCAATTGAAAATCTTCCAGAAAGGATTCATCGTTCTAGACGCCATGAAGAACATTCTTGATTTTTGAGAAGAGGTCAAAACATCAACATACAGATGAGTTTGGAAGAAGTTGACTACAACCCTCCTGGAAGACTTTGAGGGGTTCAAGATTTCAGTGGAGGATGTAACAGCAGGTGAGGTGGAAATAGCAAAAGAACTATAATTAGAAGAGGACCCTGAAGATGTGACTAAATTTCTGCAATCTCATGACAAAACTTGAGTGGATGAGGAGTTGCTTCTTACAGATATGCAAAAATAGTGCCTTTTTTTTGCCATTTATTTATTTATTTATTTTTGATAGGTAAGAAGTGGATTTATTTAGAGAGATGCATACTCCACAGAGTATGGGCCATCTCAGAAAGTGAGAAAGGCACCAGGGTATGTTGTTGTCAGTTTTCATAAGGGTGGGTAATTTCACAGGCTAATGACTGGGAGGAGTATTCCAGCTATTTCTAGAAGGGGCAGGGATTTCCAGGAATTGGGCCACAGCCCACTTTTTGATCCTTATGTTTATATTACTGAGGCTCAAGGTCTAGTGGAAGTCAACCTGTCTGCCATCTTGGACCCATCTTGTTTTAATCAGTTTATGTCATATCCTCAGGCTATGTCTTCTTTCCAGTGGTTGTGCCCTGCCCCCTCCCTCCTGGTTTCTTGCATTGGAATCTATTCCTGGCGAAGATATTGTGAAGGTTATTTAAATGACAACAAAGGATTGAATATTACATACACTTAGTTGATAAAGCAGCTTCAGGTTTTGGGGGGATTGATTCCAATTGCAAAAGAATTCTCCTGTGGGTAAAGTCCTAGTAAGCAGCATTGCAGTCCACAGAGAAATTATTTATGAAAGAAAGAGTCAATCAATGTGGCAGACTTCACTGTTATCTTTTGTAAGAAATTGCCAAAACCACCTCAGCCTTCAGAAACCACCACCCTGATTAGTCAGTGGCCATCGACATTGAAGCAATGCCCTCTATCAGCAAAAAAGATTATAGCTTGCTGAAGGCTCAGATGATAGTCAACAATTTTTATAAATAAAGTATTATTTAATTAAGGTGTGTATAGTGTTTTTTTATACATAATCCTAATACACACTTAGTAGACTACGGTGTGAGCATAACTTTTATATGCACTGGGAAATAAAAAAAAAAGTGTGACATGTTATTTTGATATTTGCTTTATTGTGGTGTCTGGACAGAAACAGAAATATCTCTGAGGTATGCCTATAAAATGAAAATATCAATAAAAGTGTAAGGAATGAAATATGGTAATTTGGAGTTAATACACATATTAAGAAAATTCAAGGAGGAAAAAAGATGGCGGCAAAGTAGAGGGACGTGGAGTGCATCCCTCTCCACAGATGCATTGGGAATGCACGGAAGGATGCAGTAATTCCCACAGAGAACCAGCTGAACACCAGCAGACGGCCTCGGACACCAGAAAGGACTGCGGGGAGCCCGACATAGCCGGTAGGGAGGCATCTACGAAGGCTCAAAGAGGGTGAAGCGGCGGAGCTGTGGCAGATGGGAGGGAGTGAGAAACATATGGAGGGTCCGCAGTGCAGCTCAGCGTTCCCTGACAGAGAGGTCGATCCGCGGCTGAACGGAGGGTCCGGGAGCGGGAGCGTGGAAACCGGAGAGCTGGTTCAGGGTGAGAAACATTGTTGCAGGTAGGGTGACGGACCGAGAGGACAGGAGGGAAGAGGTCTGAGGAGGGGAGTGCCCGTCCCTGAGAGATGCCCGGCCATGATGGTGGCTGGAGGCTGCAGGCTCACTGGCGGGGCGGGGGGGGGGGGGGGGGGAGAAGCCATGCGCATAGCCTCTCTCTCTCTCTCTCTCTCTCTTTCTCGGGGCCTCTGCAACGGGCAGCAGAGAGACGCCCCTGGGCCACCTAAGGCACTCAGGGATAACAAGCACCCTCAGGCACTCGGGCGGGGCTAGATTAAAACCCCTTGCAACGCCAGCAGCAGGGAGGCTGCCGAGAGAAAAAAAAAAACAACAACAGCAACAACAAAAAAAAACCCCTGAGAGAGGCCCAACTCTAAGACTTTCTGTTTACACCTGAGCCACCAGTGTCCCTCTGCAACAGGCACCTCCAAGCCCTACTGAAACAACAGTGCGCCACTGTTCACTCACTCCCAGGAGAAGGAGCCACTATTGTACCCTCTCCTTCCCCACACACCGAAGCTTACAGACGAACAATAAAGGAACCTCTGCTGGTCACAGAATAATGCAAAAAAAACCAAGGCAAGGAGAAGGACACTTACAGCTGAGACGCTAAGGAAACAGAAATAGTAGTATCAATACCTATTGAACTGGTCCATTCTGGGATCAGTTCTGGATTTTTTTTTTCTTTTTCTCTCTCTCTTTTTTTTTTCTTACATACAATCTTTGCCCTAAGGGATCTACAAGTTTTATAACATAATTTTTTAATGATATTTTTATTCTTTTTTTTTTTTTGCCTTTTTATATACTTCTATATCTAGCTAAGTTTTTGGTAGTACGGACAATATATCTTTCATACTTTCCTTTCATCCCTATCTTTTATACATTTCTATTCCTTTCTTTTTATTTGCATGTTTCCAACCACATTACTCTCTTCTGTTCCCCTTTCTTCCAGACATTTTAAGTTTATCTTATCTTAACATACTTATAAGCAACACTATCGGGCGGCTCAGACTCCTTGCTCTATTCTCCAGATGAGACACTGCCATGGTATTTAATATTAGGCTTTTGTCTTTATCTTAGTTCTTAGTACAGTTTTCTAATTACATTCTGAGAATCTCCATTCTCTCTGGTGGTACTCTGGTTCTTTTCTATATTGGATCCTAGCTTACAAAATCTCCTTGGATTAATGTTTGCATGTGTAAGGTGTTATTTGTTTGTTTGTTTGCTTTTGCTTTTGTCTCTGATTTGTTCTGTTTCAGTTGTCAATTTCTGTTGGGTTTCTCTGTGAATATCTGATAGCACACTGGGGTTCTGTCAGGTCTTTCTAGAGCCTTATGTCCTAATGGATTCAGTAATTGTGTGTCTCAAACATGTATGTGTTTCCTAGACTTAATATTTGTTTAATGCAATACTTGGACATTAGTCTGAGGCTTGGACAGTCTTCTATAAGCACCTCTATTGTGAGGACAAGCAACCCCAAAAGTTTGGACAACCATGAGGAAACAAAGAAACATCATGCAGGCAAAGGAGCAGGAAAAAAACCGACAAGACCAAATAAATGAGGAGGAAATAGGAAAAATGCCTGAAAGAGAATTCAGAGGAATGATAGTAAAAATGATACAAAATCTCAATAACAAAATAGAGAAAGTACAAGAAACAGTTCATAAGAATTCAGAAAAACAAACAGCAATAGATAACAAAATAACTGAAATTAAAAATACTCTAGATGCTATAACCAGCAGAATGACTGAGGCAGAAGAATAAATAAGTGAGTTGGAAGATAGAATGAGGGAAATAAACGCCACAGAGCAGGAAAAAGAAAAAAGAATAAAAAGAATAGAAGACAGTCTCAGAGACCTCAGTGATAACAGTAAGCATACCAACATTCGGATTATAGGCATCCCAGAAGAAGAAGAAAACAAGAAAGGGTCTGAGAAAATATTTGAAGAGGTTCTAGTGGAAAACTTCCCCAACATGGGAAAGGAAATAATTGACCAAGTCCAAGAAGCTCAGAGAGTCCCATACAGAATAAACCCAAGGAGAAATACACCAAGACACATATTAATCAAATTAATGACAATTAAACACAAAGAAAAATATTAAAAGCAGCAAGAGCAAATCAACAAACAACATATAAGGGAAAACCCATAAGGATAACAGCTGACCTCTCTACAGAAACACTGCAGGCCAGAAGGGAATGGCAGGATATACTGAAAGTCCTGAAAAAGAGAAACCTACAGCCAAGAATACTCTACCCAGCAAGAATCTCATTCAGATTTGAGGGAGAACTCAAAAGCTTTCCAGACAAGCAAAAGTTAAGAGAATTCAGCACCACCAAACCAGCCTTACAACAAGTGCTAAAGGAACTTCTCTAAGAAGGAAACACAAGAAAAGGAAAACACCTACAAATACAAACCCAAAACAATTAAGAAAATGGTAATTGGAACACACATGTCAATAATCACTTTAAATGTAAATGGATTAAATGCTCCAACCAAAAGACACAGACTGGATGAATGGATACAAAAACAAGACCCTTCTCTATGCTGCCTACAAGAAACCCACTTCAGACCAAGGGATACATATAGACTGAAAGGAAAGGGATGGAAAAAGATATTCCATGCAAATGGAAGTCAAAAGAAAGCTGGAGTAGCAATACTCATATCAGACAAATTAGACTTGAAAGTAAAGACTATTACAAGAGACAAGGAAGGACACTACCTAATGATCAAGGGATCCATTCTAGAAGAACATATCACAATGGTAAATATCTATGCCCCCAATATAGGAGCACCTCAATACATAAGGCAAATGCTAACAACTATAAAAGGGGACATCAACAGGAACACAATAATAGTGAGAGACTTGAACACCCCATTTACATCAATGGACAGATCATCCAAACAGAAAATAAATAAAGACACACAAGCTTTAAATGACACATTAGACCATCTCGACTTAATTGATATTTATAGGACATTCCATCCAAAAACGACAGACTACACTTTCTTCTCAAGTGCACACGGAACACTTTCCAGGATAGATCACATCTTGGGTCACAAATCAAACCTCAGCAAATTCAAGAAAATTGAAATCATATCAAGCATCTTCTCAGACCACAACGCCATGAGACTAGATATCAATTACAGGAAAAGAACTGCAAAAAATACAAATACATGGAGGCTAAACAATCCACTATTAAACAACCAAGGAATCACTAAAGAAATCAAAGAGGAAATCAAAAAATATCTAGAAACAAATGACAACGAAAACACAACAACCCAAAACCTATGGGACGCAGCAAAAGCGGTTCTAAGAGGGAAATTTACAGCAATACAGTCCTACCTTAAGAAACAAGAAAATTATCGAATAAACAACCTAACCTTACACCTAAAACAACTAGAGAAAGAAGAACAAAGAAACCCCAAAGTGAGCAGAAGGAAAGAAATCATAAAGATCAGAGCAGAAATAAATGAAAAAGAAAGGAAGGAAACCATAGCAAAAATTAATAAAACTAAAAGCTGGTTCTTTGAGAAGATTAACAAAATTGATAAACCATTAGCCAGACTCATCAAGAAAAAAAGGGAGAAGATGCAAATCAACAGAATTAGAAATGAAAAAGGAGAAGTCACAACGGACACCTCAGAAATACAAAACATCATGAGAGACTACTACAAGCAACTATATGCCAATAAACTGGATAACCTGGAAGAAATGGATACATTCTTAGAAAAATATAATCTTCCAAGACTGAACCAGCAAGAAATAGAAACCATGAACAGACCAATCACAAGTACGGAAATTGAGGCAGTGATTAAAAATCTCCCAACACACAAAAGCCCAGGACCAGATGGGTTCACAGGCGAATTCTACCAAACATTTCTAGAAGAGCTAACACCTATCCTTCTCAAACTATTCCAAAATATCTCAGAAGGCGGAACGCTCCCAAACTCATTCTACGAGGCTACCATCACCCTGATCCCAAAACCAGGCAAAGATGTCACAAAAAAAGAAAACTACAGACCAATATCACTGATGAATATAGATGCAAAAATCCTCAACAAAATACTAGCTAACACACTCCAACAGCACATTAAAAAAATCATACACCATGATCAAGTGGGGTTTATCCCTGGGATGCAAGGATTCTTCAATATACGCAAATCACTCAATGTGATACATCATATCAACAACTTGAAGGATAAAAACCATATGATCATCTCAATAGATGCAGAAAAAGCTTTTGACAAAGTTCAACATCCATTTATGATAAGAGCTCTCCAGAAAATGGGCATAGAAGGAAATTACCTCAACATAATAAAAGCCATATATGAAAAAACCAAAAGCCAACATCATTCTCAATGGGGGAAAACTGGAAGAATTCCCTCTAAGAACAGGAACAAGACAAGGGTGTCCACTCTCACCACTATTATTCAACATAGTTTTGGAAGTTTTAGCCACAACAATCAGAGAAGAAAAAGAAAGAAAAGGAATCCAAATTGGAAAAGAAGAAGTCAAATTGTCACTCTTTGCAGATGACATATTATACATAGAAAACCCTAAAGATTCTACCAGAAAACTGCTAGCACTAATTGATGAGTTTAGTAAAGTAGCAGGATACAAAATTAATGCACAGAAATCTCTTGCATTCCTATACACTAACAACGGAAGAGCAGAAAGAGAAATTAAGAAAACTCTCCCATTCACCATTGCAACCAAAAGAATCAAATACCTAGGAATAAACCTGCCTAAGGAGGCAAAAGTCCTGTATACAGAAAACTTTAAGACATTGATGAAAGAAATCAAAGGCGACACAAACAGAAGGAGGGACATACCATGCTCCTGGATTGGAAGAATCAACATCGTGAAAATGACTGTACTACCCAAAGCAATTTACAGATTCAATGCAATCCCCATCAAATTACCAATGGCATTTTTCACAGAACTAGAGCAAGAAATCTTACGATTTGTATGGACATGCAAAAGACCCCGAATAGCCAAAGCAATCTTGAGAAGGAAAAATGGAGTTGGTGGAATCAGGCTTCCTGACTTCAAACTAAACTACAAGGCCATAGTGATCAAGACAGTATGGTACTGGCACACAAATAGAAAGGAAGATCAATGGAATAGAATAGAGAACTCAGAAGTAAGCCCAAACACATATGGGCACCTTATCTTTGACAAAGGAGGTACGAGTATACAATGGAAAAAAGACAGCCTCTTCAATAAGTGGTGCTGGGAAAATTGGACAGCAACATGTAAAAGAATGAAATTAGAACACTTCCTAACACCATACACAAAAATAAACTCCGAATGGATTAAAGACCTACATGGAAGTCCAGACACTATCAAACTCCTAGAGGAAAACATAAGCAGAACACTCTATGACATCCATCAAAGCAAGATCCTTTTTGACCCACCTCCTAGAATCATGGAAATAAAACCAAGAATAAACAAATGGGATCTCATGAAACTTAAAAGCTTTTGCACAGTGAAAGAAACCATAAACAAGACTAAAAGGCAGCCCTCAGAATGGGAAAAAATAATTGCCTATGAAACAACGGACAAAGGATTAACCTCCAAAATATACAAGCAGCTCATGCAGCTTCATACCAAAAAAGCAAATAACCCAATCCACAAATGGGCAGAAGACCTAAATAGACATTTCTCCAAAGAAGACATCCAGATGGCCAACACACACATGAAAAGATGCTCAAAATGACTCATCATCAGAGAAATGCAAGTCAAAGCCACAATGAGGTATCACCTCACACCAGTCAGAATGGCCATCATCACAAAATCTGGAAACAACAAATGTTGGAGAGGGTGTGGAGAAAAGGGAACTCTCCTGTACTGTTGGTGGGAATGTAAGTTGGTACAGCCACTATGGAAAACAATTTGGAGGTTCCTTAAAAAACTACAAATAGAACTACCACATGATCCAATAATCCCACTCCTGGGCATATACCCAAAGAAAACCATAATCCCAAAAGAAACATATACCATAATGTTTATTGCAGCACTATTTACAATAGCCAGGACATGGAAGCAACCTAAATGCCCATCAACAAATGAATGGATACAGAAGATGTGGCATATATATACAATGGAATATTACTCAGCTATAAAAAGGGATGAGATGGAGCTATATGTAATGAAGTGGATAGAACTACAATCTGTCATACAGAGTGAAGTAAGTCAGAAAGAGAAGGACAAATATTGTATGCTAACTCACATATATGGAATCTAAAAATGGTACTGATGAACTCAGTGACAAGAACAAGGATGCAGATACAGAGAATGGCCTGGAGAACTTGAGGTATGGGAGGGAGCGGGGGGTGAAGGGGAAGCTGAGACGAAGCGAGAGAGTAGCACAGACATATATACACTACCAACTGTAAAATAGATAGTCAGTGAGAAGTTGTTGTATAACAAAGGGAGTCCAACTCGAGGATGGAAGATGCCTTAGAGGACTGGGGTGGGGAGAGTGGGGGTGTCTCGATGAGGGGGGAGTCAAGGAAGGGAGGGAATACAGGGATATGTTTATAAAAACAGATGATTGAACTCGGTATACCCCCAAAAACTAAAAGAAAAAAAAAAAGAAAATTCAAAAGTAACTGCAACAACTGTTTGGAATTTGACTTAATCATTTATAACTGTTGTAAAATGTAATATTCCCTGATCCATGTGATCCCTTTGAAATTTTTTTGGTATGTATTATTTCTACCACAGATTGCTACAGGATCACATAAGTGTGCAAAGAAAGAAGATTTGAAATTTATCCTTTCATTCATTAATTCAGGTTCTTAGGAAAGTATAAAACAAGTAGAAATTTACTAGCAAAAATAAAGTGCATTAAGCTTTACTGACCTTGTGGTAAGCAATGGTGCTTTTCCAAACCTTCACTTTCTGGATTCTAAGAAATCATGTCCAGTTTAATTGTGGGGAAGAGATAAAAGGCATTAAGGTTGAAAGTTGCATTAAAGGGAAGGGTCATTTAAAAAATCCAGTTTAATGTGAAAATAATTCACCAATTCAATTACCTGAGAAAATGAAGATGGGAGTTTCCAGTGTTATTAATGACAATAATGGAAAGTATAAAGGGAACAAATAGTTTAACTGAGTGTATGTGAGAAGACAAAGCTAACTTAAATGAAAGCAGAGGTCAGGCAGGGTCTTCTCCAGAGACACAGAGAGTTTTGAAAGGACGTGTTGCAAAAGAAATTCAACTCAGAAGGGTAAACTAACATCTCTTAAGAAAAAAAGAGTAACTATTAATCCAAGGTTATACATAAAATATCATAAAATCCATTACAATAGTCCATAAAGCAGTGCATTATGTTTGTGATTTGTGAGTTAATAAACTGTAACAAGCTTTTCATCACTAAATGTTATTGTCATTTACAAGTTACTATTTTAGGCTAACTGCCTATAGGTGACACCTACCTTTGTGAGGTAGATTTACTCCTGAAGCTAGAATTAACTGCAACAACAAATGCAAACAGAAAAAAAATTTGACATGCATTTATGCCTAATGGGAAACAAATGTTTATAGTTTATATTTTCAAAATCAATTGCATGAGAATAAATTAAGCAGAGTTTAAAATTATAACCCATTTATTTCAGAAGTGGTGCATGTTTAATGGGAAAAATATTTAAAATGTGCAATTAAAAAATAAACATTAAAAAGAAAATCACATTAATTCAACCACAAAGGCATGCTATTCTAAATATTTTATGCTTATCCTTTTGGTCTCTCCTCTAAGGAGATAGATAGATGATAGATAGATAAGGTGGATAGATAGATAGATAGATGATAGATAGATAGATAGATAGGTAGATAGATAGATAGAAAGATAGATGATAGTGATAGATAATAGATATATAGATAATGATAGATAGATATAGATAGATGATAGATGATACTTAAAAAAACTATCATATACTACACACTATTTCATAATGTAGACTCCAGGGTATATACATATAGTATAATGTACATACTGTTGATACAAAACAGAGACCACCAGAAACTTCTCCAGCAAAGATGGGTTTATTTTGGGTCACCAGAGCACTGTCATTGAGGATCTGCAACCATGGTGAGCTATGTGCAATTTCCTACATGTCAGGGGCAAGAGAATACTTTTATAGGAGGAAGCGGGAGCTAGGAGGGCTGTAGTAAACAGGGAGTCCATGCCTTTTCATTGGCTCAGTCCTGGCAAAGAAGAGGAGACTTTCTTCTCCCTATGGGGCTCTGCTATTATTGCAGGGTGTGAGAGCTGCCCCTTCTGGTCTCCTGACTATATTTAATTGATTGAGGTTTCTGTTTATTAAATATTTTACATTTCCCCCTTTTGATCAAGATCTTTCTTTGAAAGCATCACTGATAAAGACTCAGGTTTTCTGGCTTCAGGGACATTTTTTCCGTCAATGCCAGAAGGAGCTTTTCTGGATGTAGTGCCTCATGTAGGAGGTAAAGTGCAAAAATTGGAAACCTATAGAAGTCACATGTGAGTAACAAGAGGTGTAGAGAGACAGCTCTTAGTCACTTTTCATCTAAAGTCCATATGTTATCAAGATCACAGACACTGGAGATCACTGAAGCCTTACATCACCTTCAAAGTTTGGTGACAAACTTTGAACAGACCTTGTCCAGATTTCTTTAGGAAAGCTGTCATCAGATGTCATCTGCTTCAATTCCAGGAAATCTTTACTTCCATGTCACCAGATGATGTGTAGGTCCAGTCAGGGTTTTGTACTTTCTCTAGGTGTCACGAGAACCCAAGAGTCTATTATCTGCAGTTTGATGGCACAGGGGTTAATTAGTAGGACTTGATAGGAGCATTTCCAGTAAGACTGAACAAACTTGGATGCTTTGGAGTTTTCTCTCCTTGTATCAGTTATGAGTTGCGGGTCAAGAGAAGGAGGAGTCAAGGGTGTTGGGTATCCTGTGACTAGCTCAAGGAGTGAGAGATTATAGGTTCCAAAAGGGAAGGATCTAAAATTTAGATGGATCTAAGGTCAAAAGGACAAGGCTTTTGACCAAAGTACTTGGAGAGCCTCTGCAAACTTTGCCAATTGAGTCTTAATAATGCCACTGATGTGTCCACAAAAACTAGAGGCTTGAGGGTTGGAAGCTCAGTAAAAGTTTAAGAAACTGGCCAAACAGCACAGGCTTCTTGAATCACTGGGCCAATAAAATGACTTCCTCTGTCACTATGAAGTCCAAGAGGAATTCCCCAGGAAGGGATAATATGTTCCCAAAGGACTTTAGCCACAGAAGAGGCAGTGGCCTATCTGCAAGGGAAGGCTGCAGTTCAGTGTGAAAACAATCAGATGATGACTAAACATATTTATATCCATTAGAGGAGGAGGTAGTATAAAACCCAATCACCAGACCTCAATTTGTCCATTAGGTTGTTTAAAATTTCCAGGAGCAGCATGACTAGGCTTAGCTGGGTTGTTCTTTAGACAAGTGTGACAAGTGAGGTAGACACTTTTTGCAGCCTTGTCAATGTTTCCCCATAAATATTGATTCACTAGGCTATCATTTTGTCAGCTGAACAATGGTTTAATGTATGTACATTGGTGAGGAGTGGGAATTTTAGTCTCTGGTAGAACTGAGTTGTTATTTGGTCCAAACCTGAGCTTTCTCTTTTTATCAAATCAATAGTTGAATTTTAAATCTTTTTTTTTCCTTTTCTGAGGCCAGTTGTTGGGCTTCTCTAGGCAGTTTTGTTCTAAATTATCATTTGGGAAAATATCCTTTTGGACCATGACAGACATTTGGCTGCCGTTGGTCTCTTTAAGGGAAGCATTACTTGTGGAAATGTAGGCAAGCTGAGTACCCTTAGCTTCCAGAGAGTCAAGTCTAGAATGTACCAGAATGTTAATAATAGCTAAAGTGGCAGATAAAAGTACTGCATTCAATAATTCCTGAACATAGGGGATATTGTAAATATTATTTCCACTGGAACTAAGAAAGCACATGGCTCACCATGATTGCAGATCCTCAATGACAGTGCTCTAGTGACCCAAAATAAACCCATCTTTGCTGGAGAAATATTTGACAGTCTCTGTTTTGTATCAACAGTATGTACATCATACTATACGTATATACCCTGGAGTCTACATTATGAAATAGTGTGTAGTACATGATAGTACTTTTAAGCGTCTATCTATCTATCTATCTATCTATCTATCTATCTATCTATCTATCTAATCTTTCTCCTTAGAGGAGAGACCAAAAGGATAAGCATAAAATATTTAGAATAGCATGCCTTTGTGGTTGAATTAATGTGATTTTCTTTTTAATGTTTATTTTTAATTGCACATTTTAAAGGTTTTTTCCCCATTAAATATGCACCACTTCTGAAATAAATGGGATATCATTTTAAAGGCATTTACAAGTTACTATTTTAGGCTAACTGTCTATAGGTGACACTTACCCTTGTGAGGTAGATTTACTCCTGAAGCTAGAATTAACTGCAACAACAAATGCAAACAGACAAAACAATTTGACATGCATTTATGTCTAATGGGAAACAAATGTTTATAGTTTATATTTTCAAAGTCAATTCCATGAGAATAAATTAAGCTATGTTGCTTTCACAGCACTGCAAAACCATGAACTACTCCAAAGAAGCAAATTATCCACATATTGCAACAAATTATAACACCCAGGCAACTTTATAACATTGAGATCAGCCTTCAGGATTTGGAAGAAATGATAAGGTCCAGGTGAATTGTTTTTCTTTCCAAGGGAAGGCAATTGGTACTGGCCAACTTCATCAATAGGAATGAGAAACACAATGAATAAATGAGTTATAATAAATAATTTGCTTCATATGGGAATGGATATTAGGAATGCATAAGGGTTAGAAACGATAGGATTTTGAGGAATAACAATGTTGTTTATTGCTCAGAGATCCTGGACAAACCTCCACCTTTGGCCCTTAGATTTTCTGCTGGTAAAATAGAACTATTACAGGGACTAGCACAACGGATAATGAGGTCTTGAGCCTTGTGATCTGCTATTATGGGATTTATGCCTTGAAGGGCTTCTTTATTTATAAGGTATTAACTAATTCTGGGAAGAGATTTTGAGTGATCTAGTTGAATTTTGATGGGAGGCATGCTGTGAATTTTGCCAGTATCAGCTGGAGATTTTGTCTAGAAGGAGGGTGGTAGCTGATTCAATAGGGACAAAAGATTAGTGTTTCCAGAACCTGCTCTAATACAGTCACAGATGGAACAAAGAAAGTATGTCAAAAGTTCATTTAATTCACTTTGATAACAGTCAAATTCTAGAATTATTTCCATATTTTGGTAGAAAGAAATTCAGATGTGCTACTTCTCTAAGAAATCTCAGCCCATTTACTAAATCCCATTTACTAAATGGTTAAGGGTGGAGGAACTAAGAAGAAAAGTATGTGTGTCCCTAAAAGGCCTAATCAGAATGGGATAGTTTTAGAGACAGGATCCTCTTAGATTAATTAGAGACCCATTCTATTTGAACTCTGAGGCAAGAGCTGTTTTATAGCAGTGGGGCTGAGTACCAAGACTGTGGTTCTGGTGTCAGGCCTGGAAGAGATCCATCCCCAAATCTGGAGAAATGTTTCCCTAAGCTGATTAAGAGGGAGTATTGGGAAGAGCCCCTGTATCTCCTTGAAGCCTATCATTGATAATTGGGAGGACATTGGAAAGGCTGGTTAGAGGGCTGAAGGTGCCTATAGTGCTTGAGTTTGTAATAATGTCTTTTCAGTGTCTTGGCTCTTTGCAATAATAGCAGAAACTAGGAGGTCACTGATTTTGTTTAAGAGGCTTCATTTGCTGGAGTTGAAGAACAAGGATTTTGGCAGTGGAGAAATCTGGTTTGCCAGATTAACTAAACCTGAAGTAAACATACTTTCCCATTCTATCCAAGTCATTTTTCTAGAAGGGAAAGGTCTTGATTCAGTCCATTAATAAACATAGAGTTCAAAGCCCCCCAAGTGGAGCAAACTTCTGAAGAAAGACTAGAATTTTCCATCAAAACAATCTGAGGTTGATTGCAATATTTATGAATAGGTTTATCAGATCTTGGTGTGCAAGCTTGAATTTTGTCACAATCAACAGTTGTTGGATACAGATGGCCAAGAGGCACATGAAAAGATGTTCAACATTGGTAATTATTAGAAAAATGGAAATCAAAACTGCAATGAGGTATCACCTCACATGGGTTAGAATGGAGGTCATCTAAAGCCACTATGGAGAACAGTATGGATTTTCCTTAAAAAAAAAACTAAAACTAGAACTAGTTCATGTGCACTTCTAACTAAATGCACCCACTTGAGCAAAAGTGATTTATAACATAAATGGCCATTATGGGGAACTTTTGAAACTTCCAAAACTTAATTTCCTTAAAACCAAATTGGACTACAACAGCTAAAAAATCTCCAGAACTGAGTGGAACACTTAATTAGATGGGCATTTTCAGGCTTTCAAATGTTATCAGGAGTTTAAAATAACTTCTCTATGAAATAAGATTTTAAGATTAACTAAGCCAAATGAACAATTAGAAACAGATAAAATGAGTCCTAAAGGCTCAGGCTATTCTTCCTTGGCTTCTTTGTCTTACGCTCTGACTCTGACACCATTTCCTCCTTCCCTTCTATGCTGCCTCAGTCTCCTCTTAGACCCTAAGCTCCCACACACAGTTGTCCTTACTGAATCTCTCTTCTTCCCCGACACTCTCCCCACTCCCTTTTCCTCTGAGCTTATCAGATTCTGTCCATTTAAAAATTAAGCCTTCTGAGGAACTAGAGACTAAACAATTTCTTATGCTCCCTGGACTAAAGCCGAACTGGGGGCCATAGTCAAAGATTTTCCCCAAGCAACCAAAGATCCTCACAGATTTGCTGAGAAATGTAATGTAGTCACTCAGACTTATCAACTTGGTTTCTCTAACCTATGCCAGCAAGTCCACCTGCTTGTCAGAGAGGGCCAGGCTCAACAGTGGATAAAAACTGCTAAACGGGAAAATCCTGAAAGTCTCTGGAATTACAACTGGGAGAACAGCCTGCTAACTACTTATTATATGATCAGACTTGGGGGCAATCACTAGGAGATTTCAAAGGCAATTTCTAGAGCTTTTTTTTTTTTTTTTTTTTTTTTTTTTTTGGTGTGAGGTGCTATCTCATTGAGTCCATGGCTTTTCATTGGCTGAGTCCTTGCCAGGAAAGGAGAGGAGTCTGTCTTCTTCCTGTTGGGCTCTGATATCATCACAGAGTGTGAGAGCTCCAATCCTAGTCTCTGGACTCGATTTAGTTGAGGCTTCTATTTATTGATTTTTACAGTAATATTTTACAACATATACTTTACATTTGTATCTGCTATAAATATAATCCATATTATAATCAAATGTTATTAGATTAATTTAGAAACTTCATATGACAACTTTTTTAAATCATAATATATTAGTCTTCCTTTTGAGTTCATTTAGATTTTTAAATTATGTTTGTATATATTGTAAACTGATATATATTTGAAAACATATTTCTATGCACAATTCAAAGATTCCCCATCATTAATTCCTGGAAATGGAAAGATTGAATTAAAATATACAAATATTTTATATTGAAATAAAATATATAAATATTTTTAAAGTAAAATAATAAAATGTCCCCTAACAGTGGAAATGACACTTTTTAAAAATTATCTCCCAACTATGTCACATATTTCCTATAGAAGTCACTCCAGAGAAGGAAATATTCTAGATCTTCTCTGTCCAATATTTGACCACATATTGCTACTGAACACTTGAAATGTCACTAGCATGATGAAGAAACTGAATTTTAAATTTTATATAATTTTAGCTACATGGGACTGGTTGTGACTGTAGTGGACAGCACAAATAAAGATTCAACAGGAACTTGTTTTGTAATTTGTATTTTTTTATACATTGGAGGCTGATTTTTTGTAATGAATGAGTGAATAAATGTACTTTTATGTGTGAATTGTTTATTTATGACTTCAGTCCAATTTACTACTAGACTGTTCCATATTGAAAACAATTGGGAAATAGAAATCACACAAGTTAATTAGAAGAAAGTGTAATATAAAGAATTATCAATTATAGTAAAAAAAAGCAGCTATAAGATATAAGGAAGTATACATGGTACCCAGGGAAAGATGAACTTGGAAGAGTTTCAGGAGAGAAGATTTGGTTTGACCCACTTGATAGCAAAGAAGTTGGCTGATCTGGTCAGACTGGAGCTTGTCTGAGCTTGCCAGCAGCAGTAGGTCATGCTGTAGAACATAGGTTGGGGAGAAGGCCAGCAGCAAGCAGAGATGTGCAAGAGTGGGAGTCCAGGAGGCAGTGGACAAGGGGCCTTCAGAGCATTCAGTGTGGTGGAGTCATGCTGTAGGAGCCCAGGCAGGTAGCTGTATGCAGGCCATGTGAGGTCCCAGTTTTTTTTTTTTTTTTTTCCCCAGAGAATGTAGAAAAGTTGTCAACAATCCAAGTCTTCAGAGGTGCAGAAGGCTTACATTATGCACTCTTTAAACCTTCTTATTATGTTTGTAAACTTTCCATGCTTATGAAGCCCTGTTCCCAAAAAGGAAGCTACAGAGAATTTAGGATATTTTCTAGCTGCAACTGAAGCTAATTTAGTCATGTGAGCTACATAATTTCAATCTCAATCACTTGTTCAAGTTTTAAATTCAGAAAGATGCAAGTTAGGAAAGAGATTCCTTGTGGATTCCATGTGACTGGTGTTTGTAGCAGAGGATCTTCAAATTTAAGGATATTAATGACCACAAAGTTGAGTTTCAGGCACAGAGGAGGCATTTTTGTTAGCAGAATCAGTAAATCCAAATCCAGACACCAATTCCAAGTCCTGACAACAGGACATCTACAGCATTTTGAGATCCTTTGGCCAATGCTATAGAATTACATTTATAGTCTTTTTCTGGCAGTTTAGTTTTGAGCCTGGTTTTACAGCTCTAAACATATCTATGCCTTGCTCAATATCCTTTACATATTTTTTTAACTGCTTAGTCAGCTAGGATTAGCTTCTTTTGCATGCAACTAAAACCCCCAATTAAGAGAGAAATTTGTTCTAGAATAGACCGTCAACCAAAAAAACTTGACAGAAACTGAAATATTCTAAAATTGGCTATGTGGCCTACTTGAGGATGACAGATGTGAAATCTCAGGAATTAATAATAGACAGGACTCTTGCTAACTCATAGCCTGTAATTAGGAAAAGGATTGATTTTCTTGCATGATTAAGAAAGTAGTGCCTAAGTCTTCCAGAAACCAGTGAACATTTGACATAGAACAAAATGAATAGCATGAGGTAGTCAAGGATTGAGGTGAGCTGATTGATTCTGACTGCAGTGAGCAGTGAAAGGGAAAAAAAATAGCAAAACCAACCAACAAACAACTGCAACAATGACAGCAAAACCCAAACCCTAATTTCTCAGATAAAGGCAAAGAAAGATTTTAAAAATTTACAAATATGTTTAAAGAACATCACATGTAATGACCATGCTAGAAAAGATGATTGTCAAGCTGAAAACTTGGTTTTATTGTTTCCAGCTCTTAGATTACTATAGGGTCTTGATTGGGCCCATTTTCCCACAAGGTGTCACCAATTTTCACCCTGCTCCCCACACCATAAGGGAAGGTCTGCAGATATAAAACTATAATAAGTTTCCAGTACATCTTAGAATTTCCTACCATGTGAAGTAGAAGAGACTGCTTAGTTGTAAAATATCAAAACTGGAAAGAATTGTGGAAATAGTTTCGAAGATGCTAAACCAAGAAAATAGAAACATATTTAGATCAGCTGAATTTCTCAGTAAGATTCACTTATCAGAAGCTGGATTGCCTCTGCAAACTTTCTCATTGCTGTTGATCAGTGATATATCCTAAGAACATTAAAGAAGCTAATACTGAATCTACACTCCATAGTTTTGAGTAAAGGTACTAATTCTAGCAGATATGAAGTAGATGTGATAGGTAAGTAGATTGATAAGGTCAATACCTTATGAATTAGGTACAGTGAGTACAATGGTGTCACACTCTTCAATAAATTTAGATGCTTAAAAAAGTCACTTTAAGTCATATTTAAAAAATAACAGATACTCAGTATCTGCACCCCAAAATTCTTTGAAAATTGTGTTGAGAGGCACCAAAATTGTCATTTTGGAAGAGCTTGAATCCAAAGAATTATGAAGAAAGTAAATTTGGAACAAATGTGTCTGTACTAGCTTATTCACATCAAACTACATCCCTCAAGAACTGGCAGAAATATTCATTTCTTCAAGGTGTTGGGAATCATTAATAAGGGGAGCATGGACTCACAGAAAGTGCCAATTTCTATTATCCATAGGCCAAAGAGACCCAGAGTAGCTGTTACTGCAGTAGAAATTGTTGTTCTTTTTCAGTGTGGATAATAGAAGCAAAAGCTTCCAGGAGGAGACGAGATTAGAGCTGTAATCAGAATGGTGTGACCTGGAGGAATCCTTAATGGTGGCTAATAGATATCAAGGTTGCTCAGACTGGAAGAAATGATCAGCCTACTACATTCTTACTTGATTTATAAAATTGAAAAATATCTAGGGCTGGTGAACAGAGGTCTAATTGAGTTATGATGACAGAGCAAATCCCCCTTCATAGACAGAGAGCCCCTGGGGTAAAGAGGAGGTTGGGGACACTTACTTGATAGTGTCACAGCTGTGCAGCACACCTCTGCTCTTTACTTCCTGCCTGGAACACAGGCCTTGTGCTCAGGTGTGCAATGTCTTGCATGGTGGTCTTAAGCGCATGAAGAAGAAAGCCATCTATGAAATGTGACACCAGCAGGGGATGGTGGGGCCTGGAGTCTTGATAACATTGTTAACTGTAGTCGGTAGTGGTCAAGAACACAGATTCCAGCACAGAGATGCCTGAACTCAAGCCCAAACCGCAGTACCAGCTAGTTTGTGACTCTAAGCAAGATAACAATATTCTCTTTACCTGTATGTTCTCATCGACAAAATGGAGATAATGGTATTTGGTTGGTGCTGAGAATTCACATGTAAAGAACTTTAAAAAAAAAAATACCTGGTGCACATAAAGTGTTATGCAAAGGGCTTGTTTTTATGATAATAACCCTGGACTTTAAAACTCTGAATGTTTTATTGCCTGAGATTCTTGATCAACTTTTTTTTAAGCCATTGAGATAGGATTAATAACCTAATAATCTCTGTTATTAGAGATTAAATTCAATCCTAAATAATACAATAATATGAAAAATAATACAGTAATTACCAAAGAAGAGAGCTATACATATACATTATATATGCAAACGTATAGTTTGGATTATCTAAAATAGGTTTAATCTTAAGGAGTTAATTAAAGAATATTTTTACAAATCTAATAGTAAAGCATAGTTCTTTTGAAACAGTACCTTTGAATTCTGCAAAGATTTTTGCAAATCAACAAAAGCATTTATGAAACAGACAAACTTGAAATTATATTTAAAGGAATTATAGTATAGGGTTGGATATATAACCCCTCCCCTACCTCTCTTTACATCTATATCCTATAACTAAATAGATGACCTATATAGAAATCATATTTAAATTATTGAATATATTTGACCCAATTTTAGATCTTTTTTTTTTAAGAAAACAATATATTGAACACAGTAAATGGTTATTTCATGACTCTTATTTTCATTATCTTATAATAATTATGTATTCAATGTCATAATATGATATGACATTTGTCTTTTTGTTTGTAACTGGAGTCTTTAATGTTATTAAATAATGTTTTTTCTCTGATGTGTTGTAATATGTAACAAAACTGATTTTTCAGCATAACCTTGTGTTTGAAATAGTGTTTTGACCTGCCATCTAGTCAAGTTTTACAATATAATTCAGCAGCCAGCATGGGAGTTAAGTCAATCAGGATCGTGATAGTAAAATTCCAGCCATGCTGAGTTTTTTCTCAGGCATTTTACTTCTAATTTTTCTGATAAGAAAATTTAAAGAACAAATGTGTGCTCGTGTACATAGGTACCACGTGAACTAATCTACCACATGAAGGTTGCAAATCTCCTTCAGCAGGTTTCCTAAATGTTGTTCATGTGGGCCTTATGAGCCATGGAACATGGTTACTTCATGCCTATGGGCGCTAGGCAAGAAATAATATGCTTCCCACACAGAGCTGTGTGGGTTTCAATTATTAAGTGAATTGAATTATGATTTGAACATTGGACTCAATTCCTCAAGTTCTTCCATTTTTTCTAAAATAAGGCACCAAATAGTACCTACTATCTCTACTGTCTGTTTTTAACTGAATGATTACAATGCAGGCCAATTGCCAAAGAAAGATAAAAAGTATCGAGTTTATTTTGATAATCCCAAAATACACATATCATTTTTGAGAGTAATTATTCTTCAAAAACCTTAGAATCTTAAATAGAGGCAATATTACTTCAAAGTAAGAACTAAGTGCCACAAGGGAAAACCTACCACATTTTCTACCCTTCATAATTTATTAGTGTCTTTAAAAAGTGAGCTCTTTGTGCTTGCTTGCTAAAATTACCTGCAAGATGTAACTTCACACATGCATTGTCAATCAAACTTACTATTCTAAGCTGTTCATATAGTGAAGAAAAGTGAGATACTGCAGTTTTCTCCTTCAAAATTTTAATTTAATAATTATGTAATGTAATGTATTAATGTAATGTAATATATTAATGTAATAATTATTTCAATATTTCCTTTATTTTGAACTACTATATTGTGCATAGAAATGTGGGAAGACATTCAGGAACCTTTCTGAAATCTTGAAAATGTTGAAGTATGTGGGCCGAGTGATGGGATTCAGAATGTCCTGCTTGAGCAGTGGAGGAGCTGAGGATGCGGGGCGTGGAGACTAATATCACCCTGTTTGGCCCTGAAGGATGGCTGGTTAGCCAAAGACGGGTAAGATTCCTCAGAGGAGGAACAACCTAAGACAGGCACAGCTGCAGAGGGGCCAACAGGGGTGGTGCATAGAGCCTTCCTTATATCACCCTGTTTGGCCCTGGAGGATGACTGGTTAGCCAGAGACGGGTAAGATTCCTCAAGAGAGGAACAACCTAAGACAGGCACAGTCGCAGAGGGGCCAACAGGGGTGGGGCACAGACCCCTAATATCTGAGAGAGGTCTCCTGCCCCCAGGGCTGTTTTGCTCTCCACGCCCAGCTCAAATCCACACCTGCTCAACTCTGACCCAGGAAGCAAACAAAGATAATTGCCTCAGTCATGTGAGGCCTTTGATTGTTTATGGGTGTAACCTGAGAATGTTAGCTGAAGAACTCAATAAAAGCAATGTGGGATGAGTCAGCAGGGCTCTTGATGAGAGAGGTCTTGAGCTCCCCTGTCCCACTTTTCTCTTGAGTCTGTGTCTGTGTTTTCTTCAAGCTTGTGGCACCCGTCACTCACCTCGAGTTGCCGAGCTGGTCTCGGCATAGAAAAAAACTAAATTTTTTTTAAGAATTATGGTTAAATATTTTTTTCTGATACAGAATAGGAAGTATTTTTGCTATATGTTGAATTTACCTAAGGGACAAATAAGGACCTTAGTCACAGGAATGCACCAGAAAGAACACATATAATTCAAATATGAGATGTTCATTCTGCTATTTTGTTACATGTCTTCTATGAGCAGGCATAATTATTGCAATTGTTGACAACTAGACATTGCCGACTTACTATTTATAAGATCAATGTAATTTTTGAATCTAGCAGACAAGGAATTTGAAGAGCAAAATTTACTTTATCAATCATTGTTCATCAGGAACAGTTGAATCTAGATAGATGTGTGGAACAAAATGGTCTGTTAAAATGCTGTTGACATTAAATAGTCGCCGCTTAGCCTCATGCTCTTCCTTATGTGCAGATCATCACCTGGATAAGAATAGTGGCAGAGGTTTGAGAGAGAAGTTACTCAGTGGGATGCCTTTTTTGTAAGTAACAAGATAACTGTCCATTCAGATAAAGTACATCCAATTTTGCTTATCCGACTAAAACATACCTATTGCTTAAGTAACAGGTTATCTGTCCATCCAATTAAGCATAACCAATTAATACATCTAGTTTTATTTAAAAAAAGTGTTTTAAAAGATGATGATATAGCCTTTGAGTATATAGTGCATTGTGTTGCAGAAGAGAAGGAAATCTATGAGGTATTAAACCTGAAAGAGGGTAAAAATCTAGATGGATGACCAGTAGCTAAACCAAAATTTTCTTGGTTTTTCATTTTGATGCTAAGCTTAGTACTTAATAAACTTTTTTTTTTTTAACCTGGGGGTGGTGGAAAGACATGCCTAGTTCAGACTTAAGCAAGTAGTTAAGAAGTAGTGGAGAAGTCCCTCAAAAGAAGGACCTGACCTCTCTCATGCCAGGAGCTGTGCCCATCCTTTATCCTACTAAGCCCCATTCACATGATGAATCTCATGTTAAGAATAACTGGATATCAATTGTGCATATAAGGATTACTATTCTTTTATATGACACTATTCATGAAAAGCAATGAATTAGTAAACATTTCAAGGATGTTTATTTTGAAACTTCACTTTAATCCTCAGAGATAGCTTGAATATTTTAGCATAGTCCCTAATAAAAATAACTGAATTAGATTCAAGTATCTAGTTAATAGTAATAGCAATTGCTACAAACCTAAATAATTCTGGTGATAATAAAAATCAAGTTAAATACAAAATATGGTATAGAGTTCAGTTAGTTTAATAATGCAATAGTTCAATAGTATGCATTTGATTTTAGAGTAATGATGTTTTAAACTGCATATTATTAGATTCCTTAACTTTATATTAAGTGTTCTTCTTCCACCTCTTGGCAGTTTACCAAATCACAAATGATTTTGATCAGAGAAGAATGTCATTTTTCAGAAGTTAAAACCAGTGTTTATTAAATGTTTACCAGTCTACTAGCATAAAAAAAAAAAATCTGGACATCTTCACCAAGACTCCACTCTTTGGATGTTATTCACAAAAGTCCACATTCTAGTTTGGGGAGGGAAGATTTTTATGCCAAATACTTCCAAAGATAATATCTTAGACTAAGGGAGCACTTGGTACATTTCCTGATCAACCTACCTTTTGTCTGGTTTGGAAATAGAGGACAAAGGCTAAACTTGACATCTGCTGTCTGTAGCTTTGTGCAATTAAATATGTTTTATAATAAAACATTTAATTAGGAAGAAAAATGTATCTCATTTTGTGTTAGTCATCCCTCATTACCATTATGTATGTACTTCTTGTCACCACTATCATCAGTAGAGAGTGATAGTAATAGTAATATAACAGCAATACAACAATAATAATGTGCTCTTATTGCTCTCATTCTCATGCTTGGAACCTATGAAACACTAAAATGTATTAACTCCACCGCTTCATCTCCCAGAATTCTCAGGTTTTTTCATAAATGTGGACTGTCCTTTCTTAACATTTGATTTTATGTTCATCCATAAGACATACTTTGCCCTAAAGCATGTGGACAGAAATTAAGGTTGTGCCAATTCTGAGCCTAGGACTTAGAAAATATTGTAGGTTACCACTTGTTTTCTTATGCCTTGCCATTTTCATGACGAGAAGATACTTCAGCTAATCCACCAAACAAGTGAACATGATAGACTCATCATGTAGATTTTTACCCCAGCTAAATCTTGGAGCAAAGACCAGCTGAGCCCATCCAAGGGCAGCCTATATGTGTAAGACCCCTTGACCTGCAGACCTGTGAGCAGGATGATTGCTGTTTTAAGCCAGTGAGTTTGGGGATGATTTTGTTATACAGCAATAGCTAGCATGCTCTCTCGCTCTCTCGCTCTCTCACTCTCTCCCTCTGTTCTTTCTCACTCTTTCACTTTGTCTTTTCATTCAAGGATAACTTCAGAATAATTTTATGCTATGCAAATTCTGGCACTTATGATACTTTGGATAAACAAGTTCTACTATCAGATGGGGGGTGGGAAGTAGAATCTTGTAGTTAAAAGAAAAATCTTTCCTCTTCCACAACATTGTGATGACTTGCACAGATCTTTCAGCAATTTTACTATCTGATGTTGAGAATTTCTAAACGAAGTCCCCAAACTTTCTATGTGACAAAGGGGGACAATTTAAGATGTATTAAAAGAAAACAAATTTTGCTGTATGTACATTGAGAATATTACCGAATGTTGATATTTTCATCTCACTAATTTTTTAAACATTTTGCACTGTGGAAAGAAAGCAAATCCTTGGATTTCCTAAAGCTCAAATCAGCTTTAATATTTTGCATGGGGACTTTCTAGGTGGCACAGTGGTTAAGAATCTGCCTGCCAATGCAGGGCACATGGGCTCGATCCCTGCCCAAGGAAGATATCACATGCTGAGGAGCAACTAAGCCCATGCACCACAACTATTGAGCCCATGTGCCACAACTACTGAAGCCCAGACACCTAGAGCATGTGATCCACAACAAGAGAAGCCACCACAATAAGGAGTCCACACACCACAATGAAGAGTAGCCCCCACTCACCTGCAACTAGAGAAAGCCCCTGTGCAGCAATGAAGATCCAACACAGCCAATAAAAAATAAATAAATTTATTAAAGAAACAAAACAAAATAAAAATATATTTTGCACAGCATTATCATAAGACATTCAAGAACATCTGAATAACATTTTCTATTCTTATTTTACTGATCAAGAAAGGTAGGCACAAATATCTCAAACCATTTTGCCCAAATGAAAGAAAAAGCCAGAAATTACGATGACTTCAATTCAATATTCACTATGAAAAATTTCTGGTGAAGTTAAAGAGTAATAATTTTTGCCTGTAGAACATTTTATAGGCTTTTATAAACCCTTTACTTTCCTATGGAATTGGAAAATCAAAATGTTTTATAGAGGGCAAGATGAATCACACTGATTTGTGCTAATTTACAAAATGCTTACACATCAAAACCATCTCCATCACTTTCCATTAACCCTCAGTATTTGTAAAACAACAGCATTTCTAATTAAAAAATATTGTACTTGTAAACATTCAAATTCAACATCTTATGTGTAGATTTCTTTCTCTGTTTCTTATAAGACTGCTGTACATTTCTTAAAGTTAAGCTATTATACCTTTCTTTGGAGTCTTATTAAGTTCCATAATTTTAGAAAGAAATCAACTTGTATTTTTGAGTAGTTAACATCTTTAAGTGTCAATAAATGTTTTAAATTCTCTACAGATGTAAAATTGTTATATTGAACTTATCAAAGGAAAACTGAGGTAACTTTAGAGTAAGCTTTGCAAAAAGAAGAATTATATATTAAATATTTTGAACAAAATCAGTGAATACACAATTCTTAATCATAAAAATGCCATAGTCCATTTCTAGTAGCTACTTTACTTAAAATATTGAGAAAGGTTGGAACTTCCCTGATGGTGCAGTGGTTAAGAATTCGCCTGCCAATGCAGGGGACATGGGTTCAATCACTGGGCTGGGAAGATCCCACATGCCTTGGAGCAACTAAGCCAGTGCACCATAGCTACTTAGCCTGTGCTCTAGAGCCCTCATACCGCAACTACTGAGCCCATATGTCACAACTACTGAAGCCTGAGCACTTTAGGGCCTGCATGCAGCAACCACTGAGTCCATGTACTACAACTGCTGAAGCCCGTGTGCCTAGAGCCCTTGCTCTGCAACAAGAGAAGCCACCACACTGAGAAACCCATGCAAGGCAACAAAGAGTAGCCCCTACTCACCACAACTAGTGAAAAGTGCACACTCAGCAACAGACCCAATGTAGCCAAAAAAAACCAAAAAAAAAAAACAAATGATAAATGTTCAACTCTGATCTTACGAAATATCTTCCTCATTATGATAGCCTAAATTTATTTTTGTTTCTTTATCACAATGTAGCAAAATGTTAAATATAACAAATATTGAATATAGTCATGATTAAAGCCCAGAATGTAAATATTTTAGTACATTATTGGTAATATTTATTTACTCTCATGTCAGTATAATTTTATTTTTTTCTTTATTGGAGTATAATTGTTTCACAGTATTGTGCTAGTTTCTGCTGTACAACAACATGAATAAGCTACATGTATACATATATCCCCATATCCCCTCCCTCTTGAGTTTCCCTCCCACCCTCCCTATCCCACCCATTTAAGTCTTCACAAAACATCCAGCTGATATCCCTGTGCTCTGTAGCAGCTTCCTACTAGCTATCTATTTTACTTTTGGTGATGTGTATACATCAGTGCTACTCTCTCAGTGTCCCAGCTTCCCCTCCACCCCCAGACCGTGTCCTCAAGTCCATTCTCTACATCTGCCATGCAGAAAAGTATGGGAATATCAAAATAAACCATACAAGCTGAACCAGGCAGATTTTTTTTTTTAATTTAAACTTTACTTTGGGGGGTATTTAAATTTAAAAAACAAAGCAGCTCTTTTCCTCTTTGAATTCTATTTATTATTTCCCAATTTTCTGCAAATGTAAAAAAAAAAAGACAAATTCTCAGAGAAGCAGTTGCTGTAAACAATATATAACATACAGCTTTCATTGATTTGCTTTCTCTGACAGAACTTATAATTACTTTCACAAGATGCTGATTGAAGATGCAACTTTTCCTTTGACATCAGATGTGTGCTCTTACTGTTTTCATATTTTTATAATGGTAGCAGATGATGGTGTTCCTCTAAACTTCCTCACAACCATCTGGCCAAGGACGTGTAAAGAAGAAACAGTTTTCACTTGTGTCAATTACTAATGTCAATCACTTTGGAATAAATTAGACATTCTGTTCTTAATAAGGAGAGTGTGTTGCTGTTGACCTTTTAAGCTATGATATATGTGAGTTTTTATAAGAATGTCAAGAAATCATTTCTCATCAAGATGGGATATTTTTACTGAAGGAAAAGACCATTGATATAAATAAAGGTCAAGATATGTTGGTGGCAGCTATTTTCATGCCATTTTAGAGTATAATATTGTTGGTGGTAACAAATATATTTTAGAAAATACTTAAATAGTATTTTTGCTTTTAAATACCTAATAGTATTGATATAACTGTTCTTTCAACGTTATTGTACCTTCATAGTATACGAAGGTAATAGATCATCCTTTCTGCTGTCAAAGGAGCTCAAGTAGACAAGGAAAAGCTGTTTGTTCAAGAGGGGACTAAATAACTCAATGGCATTATAACATGCTCTCCTACTCTGATACTTCACAAACATGTTTTAGTGAAATCTCTCCTTAAGGTTGTGCCTTTTCTTTTTTGAAATCTAACATGTCTAGTCTTTATTCCCACCCTTTAATACAAAATCTTTTAAATTATTTAAAGTCTGGATTTAAACATTAAGTTATTTTTCCCAATAATTTTATAACATATTTAAGGATATGATCTATTAGTTTTACCTTCCTTAATATAATGACCAGTGTTCTGTACAATATGAAAACAAGTTATTAATATCCTCATTTCATTGATGCTCATATTCAACCATGAAATAAATGTTAGCGACATGAAAAATACTAATGTCCCTCAGTTACTGACGGGAAAATTTTGACACATTTTCCATGTAAATATGTTTAAAAGAGATGTTATTTTACAGTTAATGAGCTAGCTATAATCTGATTAAAGTGTAAAAATATAGCCTGCCTCTAAGGAATTTATTATTAGTCAATAATATTCACTAAAAGTATCTAATTTTCTTTATAGTATCTGAAAATCACCTTCTCTTTGAACCTTTAGTTTAGATTATACTACATATACTTAAAAAATACATTATTCTGATTATTGTAATGTATGGAAACTAAGGAAAACAAACATGAAGCATTAAAAATAGAAAAGTGATGAAACAATTTGACCAAGTAAAATTGTTTGTTCAGTAGGACACTGGGTTAAACCTTAAGTGAATAAAATTCACAGATTGGGTTTAAAAAAAACCTATACTTTGTCTACAAAATGCTCAAAGTACAACAAATAAGCAACCATACACCCAAAAATAAATGGAAATTATGATCAATTATATATCAACAAGAAACCAAAAAAAAAAAAAAAGGTTTGTGACATGTGACATTATCAGCAGGGAAAGGATAAAAAAACAAAGAAAAACAAAACAGGAAAATAACTGTAGCTTTCTATTGATAAATACAACCCTAATTATGATTTTAAAAAGTAATAAAATTGTGCTAAAAATCTAGCATTAAATGTCTTTTAACAAAAGAACCAGGCAGGTATTTATTGTACCAAAAGAAAAAAGAAAATTAAGCAAACCAAAAAATGTAGACAGCTGTAAGAGCAAGAGTTTGTACTGGGACTTCCTTGGTGACCCAGTGGTTAACAATCCACCTGCCAATGCAGGGGATGTGGGTTCAATCCCTGGTCTGGGAAGATCCCACATGCTGCGGAGCAACTTAGCCCATGCACCATAACTACTGAGCCTGTACACTGCAACTACTGAAGTCCACATGCCTAGACCCCGGGCTTTGCAACAAGAGAAGCCACCGCAATGAGAAGCCCATGAACTGCAATGAAGAGTAGCCCTCATTCACTGCAACTAAAGAAAGCCATGTACAGCAACAAAGACACAATGCTGCCCCCCAAAAAAGAAAGTGTATTGTACTGCATCATATTGTACAAAGTAAAAATTTGAAAAATGTTTTCTATAAGCCCCCAACATTTAGTTACAAGCTATGAAATCAGCCACCAGTACAAACACATACCTACAAAGAAAATTAACAAATGTGGATAGAACTCATTAAAGAAAACTCTAAATATTTGCTAGATAATTCTCCTTAACTTACTCATACATATAATTTTAATATCATCTAAAGAAAAATGATCTAAGAGAAAATTAATTCTGAAAAGCAATAAAACTCAATTTCTTTCTCATGCTAAACATCAATATGTATTCCAATGGATTAAAAACTTTAACATAAAAAGGAAGTCAGCATCACACTTGAAAATACAAATATTAACCTTCCCCTGGAATGAGGATCAAGCAATAATAATAACCATACAGCAAAAAAATAGGTGAAAGTATTGCATGAAAACATTTTAGAAAGATGCCATTAACAGAATAAACATACATAATGCCATCTATTATAAATTTATAGAACAATTAGATCTCATAGAAAATGTCATTTTTTATAAATTGTATAAATTCTGTGCAGATGATTTTCTCTAAGCTCAGTATCATGTTTTTAGACAGGTAAGTGTATTTGCTGTCTCTTGGAGGAATGAATTTATTTCGAGTTTACTCTTAAGAATAATCGTTCTTTGTGATTTACCATTATTTGAGGGTATACTTTGGAACTTCCACTAGGACAAGTCTTGAGCTTTGTCTCTTGTTTCCTATAGGTTTTGGAAACCAAGCCTAAATCACCAGCAGTAGAGATTTCTGCAGAGTGTTACTTTCTATCCATATACTTACTTTCTCTGCTTTTTCCTTCTAATTAATTCTTATATGACTGCAAGCTCATCACTACATAACAAGTTTTAAGCAAGGCTGTTGAATAGAATATTTCTTTTCCATAGTACAAGAGAAAGACTCCATATTTGTCCCCTTAAAAACAAACTAGTAAAAATAATTATCAATAAATATAAAAAGAAAAATCAGACTAAAAAACACTATTTGCAGATAATGCAAAAAGCCAAAAGCTAAAATTCTTAATATTTAAGAGATCTTGCAAATTTCTAAAAATTTTAATTTACTGGATATGAAGACTAAGCTACAAAATTATTTCTTTTCATAAATCATGGTAATGTGCTAATACCACATTTAAATTTTAAATTTAGTATTAAGTATATTTAGGACTTAGAAAATTATATCACTCTTTCTTTTTCTATCTAGAGACTAAGGTTATAAGTATGGACTCATTTCTTGCAAGCTATTGTAATTAGGTATATAATATATCTGACCTATTTGTAATCAAGAATATTAAATAATAAGCACAGATTATCTGTTTTGCATTATGCACATTTTTACACTATATTCCTAATTTTAGTTTTATTTTTATGTAACAATTATTTTCAATGTTTCTAAAATAGTCCTCTTGTATAGCACGATTTGCCTTTCCGTGATACTTAAATTTATTTTTTAATGTTGTGTCATGTTGTTAGTTCACATTCATTCCAACCTGGAAATGTAATGCTTGACTACTTGTTGTTAAGTTTTAATACAATCTTCATCAATAGATTTAGAATTTGAGCTTTACTATGAGATTGCACCTTACCTTGCATGACAGTGAATTACATAACTCCCATTTGCTTTAAAAATGCTGGTTAGCTGACCCAGCTGTTATGATAATGGTAATTCGGTGTTGGATGAGAAAGGGGCTACCCAGGGGGAGAATGTCCATAGCTATTGCATCTAATATCTGATGTAAGAAGTAATTTTCTCCCAGAAACTGCATCCAAAATATTCTGTGAGTTCAGAACCAAGAATAATATGGCAATATATTTTTTTCATCTATGTACTCACTACTAGCTTTTACAAGTCTTTTGTCCACCCAGTACATTTTCTTGACATATTTTAGTAACAGAAAATTGGAGAAATTCATAGAAATGCATGTCCAGACCTTTCTAATCCCATCCAGTATAAATCATCTATATCCAAACACACACACACACACTATTATAGACAGTCTGAAAGTCCATTTAAGTATAGAAATAACTTTCCATAGACCTAATTAGTGAACATGTATTGAAGGATGTTTTATGATTCTTCAAAGAATAAATGATTATCTCCTTGCCAGTTTTCTTTGAAAGGGTGTAAATGTACTACAGAATCATAGTTATCTCTGAGGTCATGAGTTTTTTAAAGAACAATTAAGAAGAGTATAAACCAGGTTATTGACTTGACTATTATAGAAGGTGCTTGTAAGCTCCTTGGAATCTGGGACTAGACAGATGTGTTCTTTTCTCTCTTTAATTAGTTATGTAGCAAAATTAAAATAAGGTTAACATAAATATGGAAATAAGGCTATATATTAAAATATATATTTTGTAGCAATAACATGTTGTACCATAGCTATTTTTGTTGTTGGTTTTAGTAGTAAAAATACTTTTTATTTATTTAATATATAAGGATTTACTGGGAGTTGGCTTGCCTGTGGCTTGTAGTCCATAGGTAGCGGTCTGTATATAGAACTCCAACACTAGTTTCAGATTGATATCCCCACAAAGAACATCTATAAAATTTAGAAAACAAAAATATGAAAAAAATGTTTGAAAACCTCAAATACACTTCAAAGGCAGTCAGGACTTAAGGGGCAGTAAGGGTAGTACATTCATCCAAGCCAAAGTCTCTGCATCTCTTTGTCCTCAGAGTATTTGCTGATTCACACCTAAGGACAAAGAGATCTAACAGCAAAACATATTCTGTGGCAAAGATTTCAGAAACAAGAATCCCAGGGGGAAAAAAGCCCATTGAGAAATGAACTCATTCTTCAGTAATTTTTTTTTTTCTGAGGCTTATGTCAAACAATACATTGCACATAAATGGACCAGCCTCTGAGAAAACAACTAGAATGCATTTACTAATCAGAGACAACACCAAGTATATATTTCAGCATTCATATAGTACTAAGAAGACAATTTAAATTCAAGTCCTACAAGTAGGAAGGACCCCAGTAAACACTTCAGTCTTTAAATTCAGATGTCTGAGGTAATTAAAGATGCCCTATACACAAAGGAAAAATTAGTAATAGCCTCAAGGTAATCTTCCCATACTTTTGTAGCTCCCTGCCAAATAAAAAAAATTCTCTCCAAAGGAAAGTGACTTTATTCAAAGCATCTATACAATTTATCATATGCAAAGTCTTACACTAGATAAAAAATAACTTACTAAATTTATCAGAATATTAAGCCAAATGTTGAGAATCATAAAAAATGACAACAGAAACAAATCTCATAGGGACAAAGTAAAAGGATATACTAGGTTATGAAATAGGTAATCCAACTAGGGGGTTGTAAGTAAAAAAAAAAAAAAAAAAAGTATAGGAGACCTCTGTAAGTTAATGGTCACTCAAGAAAGCAGGTTTGCTTAACCACAAAACCAAGCAGTCTTGCTTAGCAACAAAACCATGCAACAGAAGCTTAAGACGTGCCCCCAAACAATAAGACAATGGTGGCATGAGACCCACATTCTGCCCAGTGAGGTCAGTAAGTTAATGACCCCTAGGACATGCTCTCTGCACACATAAAACTACAATTTATGGAAAGGTGACATTTCAAAATGAAAGACTCTCATTGTACCAAGACCTGAAATAATTTTTCCATAGTGCCATGACAGTCCCAGGTTGATTGTGTGGGGACAGGAAAACTCCTCCACCTGATGTGGAGGAAAAACTGATGATGTCTACTCAAGAAAGAGTAGATTATAAAACTGTAACCCACTAAGTTCTTGGGGTGCAGCACTTTCTCACTTGCTGGCTTGTAAGCCTCACAAGCATCCTATTCTAATAAATCACTTCTTATCCATCATTGCCTCTCACTGAATTCTTTCTGCACTGAGACATAAAGAACCAGAGCTCCTTAGAGCCCCCTGAAATGCCACTTGGCAGTTTCAAATCTATTGCAACTAATCCAGAATTTTGACAAAAAAATTAAAACGACTATGGCTAATACTTTAGCAAATGTATTTTTAAAAATAATGAATTTTACTAAATAATCAGAATTTATGAGAATCAAATGGAAATGCTAGAATTTAAAAAAATACAAAAACAAAAATTATAAACAGAATGAACATAGTGAAGAAAACAGTGAACTGAGAAACCAGCAAACCAACAACCTAGAGGCCTATTCCTAGTAAAGTATCTTTCAATAATGAATGAAATAGAATCATTTTAAAGATAGAATGGGGAATTATACAGACATAAGTTCAAATTCTGCTCCATTACCAAAAAGCTGTGTGACCTTGGGCAAGTCAATTACTGAGAATTAGTTAAAGACTTTCTAATGATTACTGTCCTGCCTCTCTCTAGATGTTCAAAGGGAGGGTAGGTAAAGAAAATTCTGGGAGATGGTTCAAGATGGTGGAGTAGAAGGATGTGTGCTCACTCCCTCTTGCAAAGAGCACAAGAATTACAACTAACTGCTGAACAATCATCCACAGAAAGACACTGGAACTCACCAAAAAAGACACTCAACATCCAAAGACAAAGGAGAAGCCACAATGAGGCAGGAGGATGGGTGTAATCGTGATAAAATCAAATCCCATAACCACTGGGTGGGTGACTCACACACCGGAGAACAGTTATACCACAGAAGTCCACTCACTGGAGTGAGCGTTCTAAGCCCCATGCCAGGTTCCCCAACCTGGGGGTCTGGCAATGGGAGGAGGAATCCCTGGAGAATCAGACTTTGAAGGCAAGTGGGATTTGATTGCAAGACTTCTACAGGACTGGGGGAAACAGAGACTCCACTCTTGGAGGGCACACAAGAAGTAATGTGTGCACGAGGACTCAGAAGGAAGGAGCAGTGACACCATAGGAGACTGAATCAGACCTACCTTCTGGTGTTGGAGGGTTGCCTGCAGAGGTGGGGGCAGCTGTTGTTCACCACAGTGACAGGGACACTGGCAGCATATGTCTTAGGAACTGTTCATTGGCATGAGCCCTCCAAGGAGCCCGGAGTCCACCATTAAACCCTCCAAAAAGCCTGTAAGCTTCAGTGCTGGGTTGCCTCAGGCCAAACAACCAACAGAGTGGGAATGCAACATCACCCATTGGCAGACAAGCAGATTAAAGTTTTACTGATCTCCAACTACCAAAGCAACACCCAACCCTACCCACCACCAGTTCCTCCCATCATGAAGCTACCATGAGCCTCTTAGATAGCTTCTTCCACAAGAGGTCAGTATCAAGCAGTATCAGCAGGATCTCATTCTGTGGAACTGAAAACAACAGCCACAGAAAGATAAAGAAAATGAAAAGGCAGAGGACTTAGTACCAGATGAAGCGACAAGATAAAACACCAGAAAAATAACTAAATGAAGAGGAGATAGGCACTCTTTCAGAAAAAGAATTCAGAATAATGATGTTGAAGATGATCCAGGACTTTGAGAAAAGACTGGATGCAAAGATTGAAAAGTTGCAAGAAAAGTTTACCAAAGACCTAGAAGAATTAAAGAACAAACAAACAGAGATATGCAACACAATAACTGAAATGAAAAATATGCTAGAAGGAACCAATAGCAGATTAACTGAGGCAGAAGGGTGAATAAGTGACCTGGAAGACAGAATGGTGAAAATCACTGATGCAGAAAAGAATAAAGATAAAAGAATGAAAAGAACTGAAGACAGCCTAAGAGACCTCTGGGAAAATGTTAAATGCACCAACATTCTCATTCTAGGGGTCCCAGAAGCAGAAGAGAGAGAGAAAGGACCCAAGAAAATACTAGAAGAGATTATAGTTGAAAACTTCCCTAACATGGGAAAGGAAATAGCTACTCAAGTCCAGGAAGTGCAGAGAGTCCTGGGCAGGATAAACACAAGGAGAAACCCACAAAGACACACAGTAGTCAAATTGACAAAAATTAAAGACAAGGAAAAAATATTAAAAGCAACAAGGGAAAAATGAAAACATACAAGGGAACACCCTTAAGGTTAACAGCTGATTTCTAAGCATAAACTCTGCAAGCCAGAAGGGAATGACATGATATATTTAAAGTGATGAAAGGGAAGAACCTACACACAAGAATACTCTACCCAGCAAGGATCTCATTCAGATTCAATAGAGAAATCAAAAGATTTACAGACAAGCAACAGCTAAGAGAATTCAGCACCAGAAACCAACCCTATAGCAAATGCTAAAGGAACTTCTCTAAGTGGGAAACACAAGAGAAAAAAGGACCTACAAAAACAAAAGCAAAACAATTAAGATAATGGTAATAGGAACATATATATCGATAATTACCTGAAAGTATATGGACTAAATACTCCAAACAAAAGATACAGACTGGCTGAATGGATACAAAAACAAGACCCATATATATGCTGTCTACCAGACACCCATTTCAGGCTGAAAGAGAGGGGATGGAAAAAGAAATTTCGTGCAAATGGAAATTGAAAAAAGCTGGAGTAGTGATACTCATATCAGATAAAATAGACTTTAAAATAAAAAATAAGTTTCAAGAGACAAAAAAAAAGGACAGTACATAATGATCAAGGGATCAATCCAAGAAGAGGAGATAATAATTATAAATATATATGCACCCAATATAGGAGCACTTCAATACATAAGGCAAATGCTAACAACTATAAAAGAGGAAATTAACAGTAACACAATAATAATGGGGGACTTTAACACCACACTTACACCAATGGACAGACCATCCAGACAGAAAATTAAAAAGGAAACAAAAATTTTAAATGACACAATCAACCAGCTAGGTTTAATAGATATCTATAGGACATTCCATCCAAAAACAGCAGATTACACTTTCTCCTAAAGCGCATATGGAACATTCTCCAGGATAAATCACATTTTGGGTCACAAATCAAGCCTTGGCAAATGTAAGAAAATTGAAATTGTATCAAGCATATTTTCTGACCAAAATGCTGAGATTAGAAACCAATTACAGGAAAAAAAAAAAAAAAAAACTGTTAAACACACACATACCTGGATGATAAACAATATACTACTAAATAACCAAGATATCCCTGAGAAAATCAAAGAGGAATTCAAAAAATACCTAGAGACAAATGACAACAAAACACAGCAATATAAAACCTATGGCATACAGCAAAAGCAGTTCTAAGAGGGAATTTTATAGCAATACAATCCTACCTCAAGAAACAAGGAAAATCCCAAATAAACAATCTAACCTCACAACTAAGGAAACTAGAGAAAGAAGAGCAAACAAAACCCAAAGTTAGTAGAAGGAGAGAAATCATAAAGATCAGAGCAGAAATAAATGAAATAGAAACAAAGAAAACAATAGCAATAATCAATAAAACTAAAAGCTGGTTCTTTGAGAAGATAAATAAAATTGATAAACCTCTAGCAAGACTCATGAAGAGAAAGAGGGAGAGGACTCAAATCAATAAAATTTGAAATGAAATAGCAGAAGCTACAATGGACACTGCAGAAATATAAAACATCATGAGAGACTACTACAAGCAACTATACACCAATAAAATGGATAATCTGGAAGAAATGGACAGATTCTTAGAAAGGTATAACCTTCCAAGACTGAATCAGGAAGAAATAGAAAATATGAATAGACCAATCACAAGGAATGAGATTGAAACTGTGATTAAAAATCTCCCAACAAACAAAAGTCCAGGTCCAGATGGCTTAACAGGTGAATTTTACCAAACATTGAGAGAAGAGCTAACACCCATTCTTCTCAAACTCTTGCAAAAAATTTCAGAGGAAGGAACACTCCCACATTGATTCTATGAGGCCACCGTCACCCTGATACCAAAGCCAGACAAACATAGTACAAAAAAAGAAAATTACAGATCAATATCACTGATGAATTTAGATGCAAAAATTCTCAACAAAATACTAGCACACAGAATCTAACAACACGTTAAAAGGATCATACACCATGATGAAGTGGGGTTTACGCCTGGAATGGAAGGATTCTTGAATATACACAAAGCAATCAATGTGATACACCATATTAACAATTTGAAGGATGAAACCACATGATCATCTCAATACCCATTTATAATAAAAACTCTCCAGAAGGTGGGCATAGAGGGAACCTACTTCAACATAACAACATAATAAAGTCCATGTATGACAAACCCGCAGCCAACATCAATCTCATTGGTGAAAAACTGAAAGCATTCCCTCTAACATCAGGAACAAGACAAGCATGTTCACTTTCTCCACTACTATTCAACATAGCTTTGGAAGTCCTTGCCACAGCAATCAGAGAAGAAAAAGAAATAAAAGGAATCCAAATTGGAAAAGAAGAAGTAAAACTGTCACTGTTTGCAGATGGCATGATACATAGAAAATTGTAAAGATGGTACCAGAAAACTACTTGAGCTAATCAATGAATTTGGTAAAGTTGCAGGATACAATATTATCATACAGAAATCTCTTGCATTTCTATACACTAACAATGAAAGATCAGAAAGAGAAATTAAGGAAACAATCCCACTCACCATTGCAACAAAAAGAATAAAATACCTAAGAATAAACCTAACCGAGGAGGTAAAAGACCTATACTCAGAAAACTATAAGACACTAATGAAAGAGAGCAAAGACGACACAAACAAATGGAGAGATATACCGTGTCCTTAGACTGGAAGAATCAACATTGTGAAAATGACTATACTACCCAAAGCAATCTACAGATTCTATGCAATCCCTATCAAACTACCAATGGCATGTTTTACAACTAGAACCAAAAAATCCGAAAATTTGTATGGAGACAAAAAAGACCCCAAATAGCTAAAGCAATCTTGAGGTAAAAAAATAGAGCTGGAGGAATCAGATTCCCTGACTTCAGACTACACTACAAACTACTGTAATCAAGACAGTATGGTACTGGCACAAAAACAGATATATAGATCAATGGAATATGGGAGAAAGACCAGAGATAAACTATGGTCAACTAATCTATGACAAAGGAGGCAAGGATACATAATGCAGACAAGACAGTCTGTTCAATAAGTGGTGCTGGGAAAACTGGGTAGCTATGTGTAAAAAGCATGAAATTAGAACACTCCCTAACACCATACACAAAAATAAACAGAAAATGGATTAAAGACCTAAATATAAGGCCAGACACTATAAAACTCTTAGAGGAAAACATAGGAACAACAGTCTTTTACATAAATCACAGCAAGATCTTTTTTTTGACCCACCTGCTAGAGTAATGGAAATAAAAACAAAAATAAATAAGTGGGACCTAATGAAACTTCAAAGCTTCTGCACAGCAAAGGAAACTATAAGCAAGATGAAAAGACAGCCCTTGGAATGGGAGAAAATATTTGCAAATGAATCAACAGACAAAGGATTAATCTCCCAAATATATAAGCAATTCATGCACCTCCATATCAAAGAAGCAAACAACCCGATCAAAAAATGGGCAGAAGACCTAAATAGGCATTTCTCCAAAGAAGACATAACAGGTGGCCAAGAGGCACATGGAAAGCTGCTCAACATCACTAATTATTAGAGAAATGCAAATCAAAACTACAATGAGATATCACCTCACACCAGTTAGAATGGGCATCATCAGAAAATCTACAATCAGTAAATGCTGGAGAGGGTGTGGAGGGAAAGGGAACCCTCTTGCATTGTTGGTAGGAATGTAAATTGATACAGTCACTATGGAGAACAGTATGGATGTTCACTGAAAAACGAAAAATAGAGTTACTATATGACCCAGCAATCCCACTCCTGGGCATATACCCAAAGAAATCCATAATTCAAAAAGACACATACACCGTAATATTCATTGCAACACTATCTACAATAGCCAGGACATGGAAGCAACCTAAATGTCCATCAACAGAGGAACGGGTAAAGAAGTAGTGGTACATATACACAATGGAATATTACTCACCGTAAAAAGGAACAAACTTGTGACATTTGTAGAGACATGGATGGATCTAGGGACTGACATACAGAGCGAAGTGAGTCAGAAAGAGAAAAACAAATATCATATAACACATATGCAGAATATAGAAAAATGTTACAAATCAACCAATTTGCAAGGTAGAAATAGAGACACAGATGTAGAGAACAAACATATGGACTCCAAGTGGGGAAAGCAGGGTGGGGGAGGGTTGGGGTGGGATGATTTGGGAGACTGGGATTGCCACATATACATTACTAATAAAAAAAATATCAAACTATACACTTTAAATATATGCAATTTATTGTATGTCAATTGTATGTCAATAAAAGTTCTTAAAAAATGAATGAAATAGATGAATCTTAAATTAGTGAGTGAATTCAACACCAGCAGATTCACATTACAAAAAAATGCTTTAAAATTTTTCTTTAAGCTAAAGAAATTGCAAACTTAGGAAAAAATCAAGAGTATCACAAATGATAGATATATGAGTGAGTATAAAAGATAAATTTTTTACAATTTATTTAAGGAACAATTGGTATGTATAGCACAAAATAAAATCCTATGAAACTTATACCTCACATAGAGTGAAGGAGCAATTGCATAAATTGCAAGAAGGGTAAACGGGAGTGTACTGCTTATACCACTGCAATGTTCTCATGTTATGCATGAAGTTGTGTTAATTCAGAGGCATCTGTGATAATTTGAGAAATATTGTTATAATCCTATCACAACAAGTAAA